>NC_141336.1:13670526-14055526 GCF_037954235.1 Aulostomus chinensis | reverse complement strand
CAATTGGTCTTAAATGCGAAAAGCAGACAGTAATGTTTCTCCTAAAATGGTTAAACCAGAGACTGCCTTAAATGAAAGAATAGCAGCTATTTCTGATGTGATGTCATTGCTCTAACCTATTATTAGCTCAAACTAAGTGAAAGAAGAGGAAAGGCCAGCAACACTCGTGTCCTTCTCAAGTCAAAACCCAAGATTGACTATCTCAAGTAAAAAAATCAAAATCAAAATTTAAAAAAATCAAAAAATCAAAATGAAATTTTTAAATTTTTTTTACTTGAGATAGTCATCCTTGGGTATCATTGAATACTTCATGCATTTATCTGATTTATTGAATATCAGCGATTGATTAACTGACTGACTACTGCTGATAGTGTGCCTGCTATTGAAATGCACCACTTCCTGTTTTAGGATGCACACTGACGAAGACGCTGTTGAAACCAGTCTGTGTTAATCCCTATGTGCATTAAAAAGCTCTTTTGAGTTTCGAAGGACATGAGTGATGCTGGCCTTTCCTCTTCGTTCATGTATTATTTGGCCCTGCACCTTGGAATTTTTATGACATTTTGTTGAGTGTGCGTGTTTTTCTTTAGCTGTTAGTGCTCAAACTAAGTGCCACTGGTCTGGAATAGCCAGCCATACGCTACCTATTTCTAGTGTAACGCAGCTCCTCTAAAACACGTCTCTCCTCAAAGGACATCCAGTGCAGGTCCAGCTCTTCTTCCATGGCGAGATGCTCCTGCAGGCAGAAGCGTACAGGATCCCAGCCTGTCATGATGTCATAGGTGATGACGCAGCCTAGGGAGTGTGAAACAATGGAGACTTTGCCTCCCCGCTCCTCAAACTCAGGGTTCCGGGAGCAAAAAAGTGTGTACAGTCTGTTTAGCTCTTGTGTTAAGCCCTTAGTAATCTAGAGAGAGAGAGAGAAAGAGAGAGACAGAAAGAGAGCAAAGGGGCAATATTAAAACTGGGAACTAAATGAAATTTCTCTTTTTTAGAAGTATGTGACTCTCACCTCATCTCGGTAGAGGGGGCTATTATAGTACATGATGTCCATGGCACTGCTGTTAAGAAGGTCTCTTAGTCCTCTCACTTTGTCTGGTGTGATTGAGTCAACTGTGTCTACAGGAAGTAGCACATAACAGACAGTGGTGACTATAGATATGAGCAGAGTAAGAAAAAACATTCTGAAGAGGTGATGAGCTTAGATTTCACAATCTAGCTTCACAGTCATTTATTGAATTTGCATGTGCTCCTTCCCTAGTTTTACTCATTAGTATAGTACAGAATGACACAGGACAAAGACTGAAACATCATTTGTATGCAGAGTTTAAAAAATTACTCTCTCTGTTCACACAATTTTTTTTTTAGCAGCTAGTCTGCTAGTTAGCTAAGCACAATGAATGATGGTAGATGCTCTGTGTAGCATAGTTCTGTAAAAAGTCATCAAAACATTTCTCTAAAATGGTCTTTCTATGCCTGTATTAAGAAAACTGAAGTTGTGTGTTACTTTTGCTATGAAATAAAATGTTCAAATTACAAGATAGTTATTTTAGAATCAGATACAAAGCCAGAACTACTTTCCTGATTGGGCACAGTGATTTGATGCAGCATTTCAGATGAAAACACATGTTGATCACTGCTACTACTAATCATGACTGACTTTGACACAGAAAATGAGGATGACTGCTTCTGGACCACACAGGGGCAACTGGCGGCTCTAGTCCTCATTCACTGTGGCCCAAATATCAACAAAATCAATTAAATCATTCCTTTAATTATTTGTCCCAAATGGGTCAATTGCTGATTGTTGATTTTACAGATGTAACAGCAAGCAGGTTATTTAAACACATCAGAACCAGAGCCCAAATGTAATGACACTGTTCACCAATGGGGGGCGCTCCCCGATAATGCAAGAAACTGGCAGAAAACTGGCAGAAAGCCAAGCCAAACATCTCAACCTGGCGGAGCTGAAACTCTCTCAGCTCCTATCTTACCCTGAAGATTTCATAAACATACACACAAGTTGCTTTTTTTTTGTGCTAGTCTCCACAGAATAACCAGAGTCAGAATTTTCCTCTAATTGATGGTAAGATATCTTCAAATGCAGACGCATTTGATTCTAAAACTTTCTGCTATACGTCATGGTCGCATAGCAACCAGATGTGTGTTTGAGCAGGGCTTTGTGCTAAGTCACCCTGCCAGCGCTGGACCCTGCAGCGAGCACAGCACCCACTGCATCCCATGTGTGGGGGCCTGAACTGAGTACGGACTGCTATTGAATGCAATTCCAATAGGGGTTTTGGCTGTCTGTTGGGCTGCTAAATTCACACATTTCTCCATCATATTTGATGATAGCGCAGATATTCAAGCTATAATAAAACAATGTGTTTCATGTTTCCTTTCAATCGCCTGATGATTCGGCCCCTCACTTTATCCAAGTCAGTATGGCCCTCTGAAAAAAAAAAAAATGTAACCCAACCCTGTTCTAGACAAACCAAAATCCTCAAACTGCTCAATCTGAACCAGAATGAACTACAATAATAAAATCCAACAAACCAAAACCAATCACAAACCTCCATCCAGGGCTAGTTTTGAGCGCCACTCCACCGGCAGAAAATCTACGTGTTCGTCATTGTGCAATGAAAAGTGCTTCTCCTCCATCTTCCTCACACCCTCCCTTAGCCTGAGGAGACAAACAATGATCAGTATATCATATATAATAAATAATTACATGAGTCCACTTTTTATCAGAGGCAACTGCAGAGTATGTGTATGCTGGCTGATAGTACAAAAACAGCTAAATATAGATGGATTTCATCATTACTTAGTCCAGGCAGTAGTGTTGCTTTATAGATGATGAGTAACATTCTCTACACATATCTGGCGTTGCTCCAGACCAGCCAGGGAGTCTGTGTTTGTACTCTTAATGACTGTGAGCAAGGAAAGAATGATGCCTATTTTACTGCTTGCTGATGCAGCAACTTCACTCATGGTGCACACAATGGCTGCCGTGTTACTAGTCCGATATACACTAATTATACAAAGAGACAGAGAGTGAGGAGGGATGTAGAAATGGGTTAATGGAAGCTGAGAGTATCCGCAGGTGTGTGCTCACCCACAAGGTTAGTCTTATTTTTAAGCTATTTTGACATGCGAGATTTCACTGAAATGCTTTCTAAAAAGACACGTCTTGATTTTGCTTTAAATCAAACTGTAATATTAACCCTGTCTTACCAGTTTTCTATGTCACTGAAAATAAGTTTTTATTTATCATTCCTATGGTTATAAAAGACAGAAGGAAAGATACAAAACTGAAATGAATGAAGCTGTAAATAAAAGAAGAAGAAAAAAAGATCTGGCTAGACATGTCAGGTTGAGCTTTCCTCTTGGCCGAGGACAACGGTGCATACACTGTAATCCACAGGGAACTGGGAGTGAGGCTTAAAGTGCTCGGCAGTATGCCTTGGTCTACTTTACCTGCTTAGCTGGCGTAAGCTGCAAGCAATGGCCTGACCCTAACTTTGTGACACATAGACACACATGCCAGTGTTCTACTAGTTCTGGAGCAGGGCCAGTACAATGCTGCCAGTTAGAGTTAGAGGAGTCCAAATCAGAAACATAACCAAATCAGAATGAAAGACAGATTGTGTCTGAAGCAGAAAGGAATAGCCAATTAAAACCACATCATTTTCAATATGTGCTTGCATTAACTTGGATTCTGTACAAAAACGGCTGAGAGGCATATAACAATGGGTCTTTTAAAGATTTTAATGCAATGAAAATTAAAACGATATGGTCAAACTGTTGTATAACAAGAAAATCCTCAATCAAATCATTTTATTAAGGACTGTAACTCACATTCCCGTGTTTTTAATAATACGTCCTTGATCCATCTTCTGTCCAATCCCATGGACCACAAAGACAATGTGCGTAGTCTGAGGAGGTCTGTCCTCTGGGGAGGCCTCCTCAACATAACCTCGATGAAGCCGTGTCCCACTACTAGAAGCTGGAAGAAAACAGCATCAGATCAGAACAATTTGCGTGATTTTTCACTGAGGTTTTATTGTTGAAAAGCATTACATTTTCACTACTTAGTTCCTTGATAAACACATCTCCACATTGTTCATTCCTGAGCTAAACATATCTGACTGATGGTGTTTAAGTAATATGTTAATCTGTGAGAGACCTGCCGGCTTTCTTGTGATAACTAGGGTCAGAGACTCTAGCAGCTGTTGTAATGTGCCGAGATGACCGAGTGTGTGTCCTTGTTTAGTTATCTATAGTCAAGTCATGTGCTGTGGTAAGGTGATAGGAGCCAATGGAATGTGCTGCTGTCTAGATAGCACTAAGGAGATTTCCCCTCGCTGGGCATTTGTGTCAAGGAAGATTGAGATAACCAATGCCAGCTTTGCTTCCTATAATCTGCAGGCTGGATATAAAGATGTACCGTTGAAGTCTGTAGAACAGATTAGAATCATCCACACTGATCAAACATCAGACCTGAGGTCAAACTTCCATCACAATCCTTTTAGTTACACAAGGCCTATTTGATCAAACCCAGCCCTGAAAATACCAGATGGACATGTGTGATTTTCCAGTAAATAGACCAGACTTTATCTAGACACAATAAGTTGGATAATAGCAAATAGAAACACTTTGAATATAGGACCAGAGTTAAACAGTGAGGTTCCAGAAGTTAAAATCCCATTGATATTCTCCATAGAGGAGTGGATTTTTAGCCATAATGTTGTAACCATCCAAGGCAGGCTCACCACGAACCAACAGGTTGTAAATGATTGTATCTGCTCCTTCAGAGCCCTGAAGTTTGCATAACATTGTTTTTAGAAAGGTTTTATTAGTGATCTCAAGAAGATGATCATGCTACCCAAAGCGTGCTTTCACCATTAACAAACAAACCGAATTCATCACCGTCAGCCATATTTTAGTTTCACAAGTTCCTGCCATCATTTGAGAGGAACCTGGCTGCAGGACACTCGATTTTCCCTGGAATATTTTGATATTATATCTTCACTGAAAATCGTTAGCAACAAACAAAATGGTCATTTTGTCACAAAATGTAGTTATTTTAAACCAAGCTGAGTTAGATGTATTGTTTGCTTTGCCGTCTGGGGTGAGCAGTTTTTTTTGGCTCTTTACATAATTATGTACACATTCTTTTAACTTTGCCTTTTCCTGGATTTTCCAGTCACCATTTGTACCAGATCAAATGGATCATGGTCACATTTGACATGCTTGCTTGTTGGCTTGGTCTCAAGTGTGTCTTTATTCAAAGAACTTGATGAAACTTTAAGAGAGAAAATGAAAAGAGCATTTAATTTGGAAGCCGTTTTAAAGGTGTGTGTGTGTGGGTGTGTGTGTGTGTGTGTGTGTGTGTGTGTGTGTGGGGGGGGGGGGCACTGTTAAGCTCCCTAAGTGTCTCATGTGCTTTCGGTGACCTGAAAAGGGGAGCACGTGGGGAACATACTGGACTACATGTGGTCAGCCCTGACATTTTCCTAAAGTCAAACTGTTTGATGGACTGCATGGCCCCCTCAGGACGGTTCATGATACCTAAACATTTAATGTCACACTATCATCGAGCCAAAAGATCATTTAGTCCATGTTCATGTCCATATGGCTATTGATAATGAGAAAATGTTAGCATACTAGAACGTGAGAAATACATTAACGTGCTTTACTTTTAATAACATGCTACCACTGTCAGTGTGAGCATGTTAACATACAGATGTTAATTTTACTAAAATCATCTTTGAATAGCTTCTTAGTGACACAAGCAGGGCTTATCTTTTTAGAAAAGTGTGATTTAACTTTGTTCAATAATTCAAAACCCTTTATAGAATAAATTATTTAAACCATACACTACACAACAGTAGGTTTCACATGATTTCAGTAATGATCAATAATCAGGGAACTTTTTGCTAACTTCATTTTATGAAAAGATAATAAAAGAGTATGTTATCACAGACCTTTGGAGAAGCCCAGTTTCTGTGTGACGGTGCGTGCAATTTTGGAGGTGGTGGCATCACTGTAGAGGTAGACCTCGTCCACACTGTGCCAATCAACATGGGTCCGACTCAGCTTCAGACTGTGGATGGCTGCAGGGCGGGGCAGTGAAAGAGAGAAGTGAGCGAACGAATAGGTAGGGGAAAAAACATTGGCATGGTGTGAGAAGTTAGGGAAAAACAGAGGAACGGAGGAGGGAATAGATTGGGTAAATAGTAGATTGAAGACATACAGATTACAACAAGTTGTGACCATCTTCATTGCAATAGGAAAAGTCTAGGATCTTTCTATTCAAACAGCTCAATCAAGTGCAGTTAGGAGCATTGATCTGCAGTTGGAAAGAATAACACGTCAACACACACTAGGATTACATGTTTCAGCTCTTGCTTGTCTGTCCTGCTCACATGTCATCACTGTCAGCTGATTTGAAATATTTATGTGTTTATAATGTAAATATATTTCAATTCTCACCTAAATTGTATGTTTTCCCAGGTTTTTAAGTGCCAACACAGTGACTGGAGCAAGTAAGAGCTAGATGAATCGCTACACAGACGCTAAGAGTGATAAATGAAACAGAATGACTTGAGAAGGTTATTTCTGTCCCAGCAGCATGTTAGACACCTTCACCTACAATAGGCTGGCGTCCGTCCACTGCACAGTCATGGCTCTTTGTACTACTCTGAACCAATCTGGGGATTAAATCCTAAAGAACGGGGTAAAGTACTTGATGAACTGTTGTGTTCGAGGTGAATTTTGGTCAAGCTAACAATGCAAAATGAATTGCTGGTACAGAACAAATGTTCTCACTGTAGTTGTTCAATAAGTAAATGTGATCAAAAGACTTGGTGTGTTTTTTGCATGTAGAGAGAAAAAAATTATATTTAAAAGATGTGACTACCATTTTAATAGGGAACCCTCATTAATTTGAATGGGAAGAATAGCATAAGTAAATAATAGGGTCTTCGCCTGAAGTACCCTCAGGCTCAGGCCCTAATTACAGTTAAACTGGTCCACATATTACACATATTCAAATGGCCAGTTCACCACCTCTCATACACTTACAGTAAAAAAAAACATTATATTACATTTATAATCCTCATGAGGAGAAGATTCATCTTCCACCATTCTTCCTTACAGCAAATTCAATTATGTTTAGATTCACTGTCCAATTTAGATCGTGCTAAACTTAGTTTTTTTTTTCAAATACACCTAATAAATTGGCAAGCAAGTGTATACCCTGTGATAAATGAGAACTTTGCATCCTTCAAATACATGTTTCAAATATTTATTTGAAATTCCTCTGTGACAGAATTTGTGACCAGGACTGCGGGGCAAAAAAATAGTTTAGAAATGTCCTTTCACGTTGAGCTGTTTACATGTTCCCTATAAATTGATGACATAAAATAAAGGAGCCTGTTGCATTGTTACTTGTGAAATGAAATTGGGCCTCTGAAGCCAGGTGTGTCTTTATTGAATAAGCATGAGTGGTGGGTTGAGTGAATTTTGCATCCTCGTAGAGCCCAGTCTGTGGAAGTTGAAGCACAAGAGCTTGTTAAAAGGAACTGAAGAGTTGGAGTCGAAGGCCCTTAGCAAGTATGTACAAGAGGAAATGTAGGTCACCCTTTGTCTCAAACGGATAAAACAATAAAAGTATGGGACATTATATTAGAAAACACTCAAAAACCAACGGGGGAAAGACTTGCACCACCTCTGTCACATGTTTCCATTTATCTTTTCAGTTCCTTAAATGAAACCACCACAGCAGCAAAAGAAAGCGCATGCTTAATGCCTACTGAAACGCGCACGCGCGCGCACACACACACACACACACACACACACACACACACAAAACTACTACTACTACTATACCACTCTATGATGGCAGCAGCTATGGGAAAAACTCCACACTTCTACGAACAGAAGAGTGCCTTTCACCATCTAGTTTGGCTGCACCTCCAATAGTTTAAAGTGGCTTCTTTATCTTACTTATCTGATGCACTCAAAAGTGAGCACGGGGGATGGGGGGGGGTATTTGGCTTGAGATCAACACAATGTCATACAATTGTGGATGAAGCCACTTCAGACTGTTTGGTTAAAGCTGTAGCAGAGTCAAATGTAAAACAGGACCCTCTCCATTTAGCTCGTCTTAACAATACCAAAAGTTGGTTTGATGGGATATACATGAAGTGAAATGTAGCCAGCAAAATGGAGAGATGCTCGGGGGTTTGGATGATGACACTCCTGTTTTACAATGAAAGGTAATGCACAGTGAAAGGGCGATCGAAGTGTTTTGATGAGCTGGCAGTCAACCATGAAAGGTGAAAGAGTTTAAATTTCTATGGAGACTTACTGAGGGCAAGCGAGAGGGTTAAAAATGAGGGGATGATGGGTGAATAATCTGACATAAAGTATGGAGGAAATGGATAAGCTGTTGAAGTAACAGACACTGGGCAGAGGGGAGTTTGAGGGAGGAGAAAGAAAGAGAGGAAGAAGGGATGAAAAGGGATGGGCTCCTCCAATCTAATAACTCCTACACTATTGCTGTGAATGTATCTGGGGTTGGGACATTTTCTAAGAAAGAGTGACAAGACACCAAGTACAATTTTTGCTTCGTTAAAGCCTGGAAAAACATGTTATTAGCCGCAGTATTACATAAGGTTTCCTTATAAGACAGAATATAAAATGTATAGTGATACTTCACCCAGAGAGATTATTTAGCTTTTTAAGTATTCACGAATAGATATTTTGAGGTTGTGAAGATGTGTTTTCATTGCTGCGCCAATGCAAAAAGCCGGCCTATTTGTTTAGCTAGAAGCAAGTATGATTGTGCCCCAAACCAGAAGGGTAATAGTTAGCTTGTTTGCAGCTCAAGCTCAAGTGTTTGTGGATCATACCAGATCATGCATTTTTGGATTATTTGCTGTCGTTTGTAATTGGTGGCTATGGAGCATTATTAACTTTGAACTGAAAACACATTGTTGACTCTTTCTGAATCCCTCAGTCACAAAGTGGTGACGTAGGATTGAAAAAAGGATTCTGGGGGTGAAGACGCCCATTTGTGAATACATGAAATACATTTTTGGGAGACGCACCATTTTAAGCAATGCAAATATTGTACTTTTTTGAAATACTATAATAATACTGAAATTCTCCCACTTCAGGGTTTATTGTGCTAGAAAATTCAACGATTCATAAGATGTACTTTGATTCAACATTAACTTATGACACTAAGCTTCATATCATTGCCGCTAGGCTTTACTGTGACGTGAGGACACACACCCAGGGACCTTTCTGTTTCACATTTTTGATGAGGTTGAGTAGATCCAGAACTAGGACACTGATGGACCTCTAAGAGGCTGACTCTATACAACATGTTAGAGGGCTATAGTAAAGGGCCACAATGCCTGCTCTGTTTTGCTCATCCGTTGTGCTTGGATCTCAACAGAGAGCTTTGTTCATTGCCCTTAGAACAGGAGCTGATGATGGCGGTTCATTAAATAATACTGCCAAAAGGGAATACAGAGAGGAGAGAAAGAGGTGGCGGGGTTGGTCAGATAAGGGCAAAGTGGGGTGTCTTTTCCGAGGACGAGCTCATCTCTTCTAAATCTGGGGTCTATCCCTGTTAGCTGCTAGAGCCATATTGTCTAAGCCAGCAAAGAAAAGAGAGGCAGATACACAGGGTTCCTCAAGATGCAACAAACCAAACTCTGGTTCACAGCACAAAGGGAGACATTCTAGCAGCTAGGCTCAGTTAAGGCTGCGAGGGAGGACTGGGAGGGCCGCCTAAATTCATTTGAACACAGCCATTCCTAACTGAGCCTAGGTCTAGCTCTAAATATTAGTTTTTAGGGATCTGAACCACAAAAGAAAAGAAAAATACAGTCCCACAAAGACCTAGGATCTACAAGGTGAGAGGCTAGCAGAAATCATACAGTAGAAAAAAAAACATGGTATTTTACAGTACCTTGGCAGCGTTTGCGCTTGTGACATGTAGTTTTAGCACTCGTCTGAAATCCACTCCATTTGAACAGAAATGGCAGGTAGAAAGGGGGAAGGTGGGAGAGAACTAACAACCAAGAGAGAGTGAGTAACGGCCATTACCCAGGTATCAGTCACACAGTTGAACAGAAAAATCTATCTGCTCTCAGAGTGCCACACCAAGGTCCACCCGGAGATAACAGGTAGATAACATGGAAATGACCCAAAACAAACACTTGGTACAGTCCAATATGCAGCGCTGCTTGACACATCCCCAAGTTGACTGAGGTAGCACCTAATAACACTGATTATGCAAATGCACTGTCTTTACTGGGAAGGACTGAATATGCCACTTGGCAATGCTTGAATATGGTAGATGGAGGATACAAGGTTTTCAACATAATGACATGATAAGAGATACAACTAAAAAAATACTACAAAAAATTCAACTATGTCAAGTATTTAGGGGCAGAAGGACCACACAAGAAAACACAAAAATAAGAACATGAAGTTCCTGACAGCATCAAGCAGTACATCTATGGTCTGCATTTGGGTCAGTAAATAATTCATGATTTGCCTGTTGGAAATGTTTACAAAATTCTGGTATTTCTCTCACAGAGGGAAAGAAATAATGGGTGGCAAAACACAAAAGGAGTATGAGAAATCATTTCTTGAATGACCTAATCCACATAAACGTGTGTCTTACAATGCTGATAAAGAAATAGGTACTATTTATTTTCCAGCTAGCTCTATATTGTGAGGCTGCTACTACTTTAAATATAGATGTACATAAAGTACTCAACTCCAACAAGAGTACTTGTATAGTACTATGACCTAAGAAACCAAAATACTCAAGCTAGGTATTTCTAATATATCATAACTTGTAACTCATCATTTATCATATTGAAAGACTTGTTAAAACAGCACAATCCCATGTGTAATTATGAACAATTGCATACGACTTAAAAATGAAACCAGCAAAGTCTTATTTTCTTTCTTATTCTTTCATTTTCTTTTTTGTTTGGTCTTCATCAAAAAAACTCTTAAATGTGATGGGATGAATGGAAAACAGTGAAGAAATTGATAATGTGACATAAAACCTTCAATAAAGTTCTTAAAACAGAAACTCTTGATTTGTTAAAATCCCCGAAAGAGAAATAAGCCTTGGTATGACAGCAAATGCAGGCTTCCTCTACATTTGTTACTCAAATCACCCAAAATCTCCCATTTGACTAAATCATTCACTCCATGGTAACACAGCCACCAGGTCTGTAGTAGTTTCGCCTTCAGCAGAGGTCAACTGGGGAGAAACCTGCTGAGTGCACAGGAACTTCATTAGCTTTAAAAGCAATCAGTGAAGTCCATTTGGGCATTACAGTGCTTGCTGATGGCTCCATCCATAAATATGTGATGGGGGTACAGTGCGCAAAAAACATTCTCCCACTGACATCATAAGGGACATACAACTTCCTTTAAAAGAACAAAGAACCATTGTCCGTCAGGTTTAGGACACATGAGTTTGAGACACCACTGAAAGGCTCTTGCGCCTCAGTGTTTTGGGGTTTTGGAATGACCTGTCAATCAAGATAAAGGTCTTTGCACGAAGGTTAAATGTTACCCGTGTCATTTTCAGTCATGTGGTGTGTTCCCTGTCTGACATGCTGGTTTAAATGAGCTGTACGTTGAGTGTACACAAAACAGGCCATGTCTAACTCAAAAATACCAAACACATAAGGCTGGGAGATAAACAAGAGTCCACTGGATGTTGTCGTTTTCAGTTATGTCACAGAAGCTCGACAGACAGGGACACACCCTACATTTTCCATACTCTACACACCCACACATCGGAGAAGCCTAAAGTTACCAGATAGGATAGTTTTTTTTTTAAACAATACATCTTTTTAAGGATCTTTTCATTTTTATGTATTCAGAGCTTGGAAACATTAGGTCTGGGGAAAAAAATTGCTGCATTATAAACATTTACTTATTAAAATCTTAATTCTATTTAATCCATTTTAAATTTGAGCAGAGTAAATCATTGTGTCATAAGGAAAAGCAGCAGGTCTGAGCATTCTGGAGCTTAAAAACTGAACGATGTCTTGCATCAGAGATGAGATCTTTGATCCTGCACTATCTGGAGGCTGCCTACTGAGCAACCTCTATGGACAAAGCACATGCACCTGAGAATTTACATCATACCAGCTGGCTACTTCTGGTTAGCCCACTGCTTACTTAAATGTGAATAAAAACTGTATCAAAAGGCTCTTTTAAAATTTTCAATTTCAGACAAAATGGATCCATTTACGAAAGAAAAAAGTGTGGTTTTGCAGTGATTGTGGATTGAGGAAGTAGGCCAGAAGATGAGATGGCTGCGTCGGGCTAGTCTGAGGGATAAAAAAATTGAATCGTGCTGCTCGTGTACATTTTCCAAATGTTCTCATATGAAATGGATCAAATTCTGACTGTAGAACAAGTCCTTTTGCACAGATTACATGATACTCTAGACAATAAAGCCACCATTTCACAGCTGTAGCAACAACAGAGCAAGGCTACAGCAGAGCGTATGGTTTTATGTTCCCCTTTAACTTATCTACACAAAGATCACTTACACAAAAAAAATTCTGTACAAGTCGCAAAACTATTTTTTACCTTTATTCCCTTATTTTGTTTTCTGTTATCTTTATATTCTGTCTGATCCTTCAGCAATAACGTACATTTTGTTTTAAAGGAATCCAGTCGCTGCAGGCATCATCTCTCTGCAAAGAAAAGTATCTCCTTGTACTTTTTGTACCCTGGAGTGGACGCTCTCACATTGTGATGTTTATGTCTGCATAGCATGCTGGTCTGCCCGCCATATGTATTCTGGTTCAATAACCCTTAGTGATCGCTAGCCAACTGAAGCACAAGGAGAACAACGTGAAGAAAGAAGTGGGGGAGAACATAAGGAGGAGGAGACACTGAAAGATAGCAGGGAATAATGTATGTACTGCAGCACTGTCAGAGTGAGTCTCCCTCGCTTTATGATCCATTTATCAATTGTAATGCTGGTCAAAGTACTGTGTGTGTGATTATATATATATATATATATATATATATATATATATATATATGTATATATAGTTCCAAATGCTATGAAAATACTGTAAAGGCTCCTTGTATCAAACACAGAAACATGAAGAATTACTAGACAGATTATTATATGATACCGTAAGTAGAATTATGAATGTCTACAGTCATAAATCTCACCCACTGGACAGGTGGAGGTCATATGATCTCAGTGTGGCCCAAGTGCAGATGATCCAATATGACCCCTCTGTCCTATACCTGTATGCATGTACATGTAAATAATGATGATGAGGCAGGGCTGGCCTTTCACCTCCTGATTCATTCATGAGAAATGAATGAATAACAAAAGCAGTGATGACAAACGGATGACATCATTGCAAACAATACTGGACAACCTATTGTAATCGCTTTCCACTGCTCTGCTGAAGGCTTTATTTATAGGCCTTGGTTTATTCAGGGTAGGGAGTGACAGCGTCTTCAAATTCCAACTACAGAGAAATCTAATACAGATATGGAGTATGAAAAAGAAGAAAAAAAATGTGGATGACTAAGGGCAAAGAAACACAGAATCAACATTACAGACCTGCTGTGTTGCCTCTGACTGGGCATGAACGAAATGTAAATACCACCCAGTGGTTAACATACATTTATGTTTAGTGCCTGCATACAAGGAAATGACACCATACTACCAGATGGTGCTAATACTCATTCAAAAAAGGGACCCGGGAGGACATAGGACTGCAAATATAATCAATTTGCCTGCCACTTTCACACTGCTCTCGCTTGGTTTTGTAATGTAACAAAATAACTGACTGACTTGATGACTTGTGAGAAATGATCAGGTCAGTTTGCCGCTTTGCTCCTTTCCATTTCTCTTACACTGCACGAATTCACTGAGTCTATCCATCCATCCATTTTCTTCTGCTTATCCTGTTAAGGGGGGCGGGGGGGGGGGGGCTGGAGCCTAGCCCAGCAGCCTTTGGGCGAGAGGCGGGGTTCACCCTGGACAGGTTGCCAGTCCATCAAAGGGCCACCATAGAGACAGAACCATTCACACTCACACTCACACCTACGGTCAATTTACAGTATCAATCAGCCTCGTCCCCTCTTGATGTCTTTGGACTGTGGGAGGAAGCTGGAGTACCAGAGAGAACCCACGCAGGAACAGGGAGAACATGGAGACTCCACACAGAAAGATCCCGTGCCCGAGCTGGGGCTAGAACCCGGAACCTTCTTGCTGTGAGGTGACAGTGCTAACCACTGCACCACCCTTCACTCCACCGCCCTTCACTGAATCCAACCAGCTAATTTTTTTGGTTTCCTCTCATTGTCAGACTCCAATTAAAAATGCTCAGAAAGCCTCCAACAAAGGACAGCTAGTGCCACCGTGGAGAATAGACTGCAAAGACAAAGGTCACAAGGCTATTTATTTTGCATGATGCATTGTGATAAGCTAATGTATCTTACTCGTAACTAGAAGATAAGGAACTAGAAGTTCAACTTCTCTGAGACATTACACAAATGGTGGTGCTCATTATGCACAGTGGTATTTTGCTCAGATCAGCCACCAAAATTTAAAGCTCAATACAGCCGCTTTACAGAAGATATCTTTTTTTTTCTAAAGCTCTCCAACGTGCTTGGCAGACGTATCCTCTATCCGAGGGATGTTTTTCCTCACACTAAACATTTTCTCGCTTGTCAACAGTTATCTACCACTTTCTCACGCCCACACAGTCATCGTCCCCAAAGGTCCTGTAGATCCGGCTGCCTTCACAGACCGCTGAATCAAAGAGCTTCTTTCTTTTTCCCTCTCACAGCTAAAGCCTGTTACATTTTGCTTGAGCAGGACTCTGCAAGAATGTATGAGCTGCACCTGTTTTTTCACTGGGAGGATGAGAGGAAGTGCCAGCCTCCACCTGGCAGTTGCATCTCTCACTATTGATGACTCATGATGCCTTCCTGGTTTTAGTGTGATGATGACTTGACTTTTTAAAAGAATGTATAGCTAATAATGACCACGAGAGCATTTCCACTTATGTTATTGGAAAGCAAAACAAACAGGTTCAGTGACTACATTAATAATCAAATCTAGTCAGAATTCAGTGATAACTACTTAGTGATACCTTAATGAATGAACCCTCTGTTTTTCTGATTCTAGAGACTAGTGCACGTTCCAAAAATGATCCACTATCATTCCTCTACCAGTTGCTCACCATCTTTGCTATCAACGGTTCTGACGACCACATCTGTCTCAAAGGAGTCCTGCATCTGGTGCCCACGGAAATGACTCAGGTGTTCCTGCTCAATGAGGTCGCTCTCATCTTCCTCTAAAGGGAGCCAGGTACCATCAATGAACCACTGGCCTCTCATCACTGGAATATGGTCTTGTTCTGTAAGATAGTAAAACAGCATAGTTAGAATGATTGAGTGGCAGCAGGGAACGATGGGAGCAGGTCTTTCAGGTCAAAATCCTCTGTAGAGCTGCAGTGGAATGTATTCCAGAATGAAATCATTTCTTCTGGCAGATGTCACGGTGAAATACTTCCAAGCTAACTGTGTAAAATTGTTCATCCTTTCAGAAATGTGTTGGATGACGTAAACTGAACTGTGATTTAGCTCAACGAGTCTGGCAAATCCAGGAGGGCCAAGTCTCGGAGGTGTATATAGAGCAAGGCCAGTTCTAATTACAGTCTTCACTGACACTTAACTAAAGATTCTCTGGTGGCAAATAAGAATGTAGGCTGAAGTGAATGAGGCAACTTTTGCAGAGACCTTCACCTTTGAATGCGTATCTTGTTAGATTGCTTTAGAGCTGCTACATCTAATCAAAATTGAGTCACTAACTATTGTGATAATGGACAATTTGTTTCAATCTTTCAACGGCAAAATATGGGATCCAGACGATTAAACTTTAGGGGTGTGTGCTTTTTTTTCATCATTTATGAAGGAACATGTTGAGTCTTTGGTTTTTGGTTTGTTGGATGAATATCTTTTTTCCTAAATTCTTTTAATTTTTTTGAAAACATGATTAATCAAGAGAAGAATCAGAGCAGTCCAGCTTATTTTTTGTTTGGTGAATATGAACAAGTTCAAATGTTGGATAGTTTTCTTGTAATTAAACCAGTTTTAAAAGAATTTTGTTTTGTGTTATATTTTGTGAAAAGATTTTCATTTTCACAGCAAATGTATACATGTTATAAATATCAACCAGTCTCTTTGATTACTAAAAATCGTATCAGCCTTGAACACATAGATTAGCATAAGAACAATGGCACATGGGTCCAGACTATCATGGACAGGTCCAACACAACAATAAAATAGACACACTCCTCACTCATTCGTTAAGGTGGTTCATGTCAGGTCAGAAAAGATAACTTTGTGTATATAAAATGTTTCAAGTTTCCATGTATGAGCTGAAGTAAGGACACACTCTAAATAACTGTCTGCATGAAAGGTCTCTCTAACTTTTCTTATCAAGATATCTGGATGGTATCATTCTTGGACTAGATTTTCACTTTAAGATTTAAAAAATAAAACAAAAAACCTGCTCATCTGGCTCCCTTGTAACATGAGCTATTCTTTCTCCCCCAACGTAGTATCCTGTTGGTTTATTTTTTTGCATTAGTTTCCATCTCCAAACAGATTCTATTCAAGTAAATGTCCCCTAACTTTCACAAGAGCCAAATACCCATGAAGGTTTCAATTTAGGTCAGGCTTCCATTCATTTGTTCCCAGCTCTTTCCTGGAAATTAGTTGACATGGCTTAGCCAAATTGACAGACATCCAGGGCTGCTTACAGTACCCCAATGTAAGTAATTACTTAGCAGCTGAGTAGTGGAAGAGACACACAAAACAGCAAAACAGTGTTGTTGACATATAACTAAAGGGAAGCAGGAAAATCTTTGACAGGAGAGTGAAAGGAGAGGTGTGATAGACATTATTCAGCAGATGTAAAGTGAAGTACAAGTGCACAGCAGAAGTTGATGCATGTTTTAGACTTCTCCCTTAAAGATACTTACGCTTCCAGTAAACAGGAGAGCATTCCCTCTCTTTGACATCCACCTCATAGAGCCCTCCCCGGACACACACAGGCTCTACGTTGATTTCAATGTTGTCAGGGTCCCTTTCGTCAGAGTATATGGTGGATGAGTCCAGAGACCCACGGCCTTCACGCATACTGCCGGTCCCGGTCTCCCCGGGTACCTCTCCGTTCACCCCCGGGCTCTCCACGCACTCGTCCTCCCCATAGCTGACCTGGGAGCCTGCTGCACCAGGGTTCAGCTCACAGTATTTACGAAACATGAGCTCAATGTTTAGTGAGTCATGCCCGACAAAGGGCTTCCAAGTTTTCTTGTCCTCTTTATAGAACCAGCGCACCTCTTCGGGACCAAGCTCCGTGACCACTTCGCTGTAACGGTGTCTGGAGCTGACCGACCTCGACCTCTTTCTCCTCTCGTACAACGGCCCCACGTTGTTCCCATCGTTATCACTGTACTCTGGAGAGCTTCTGTCGAGATAAGCCGATGGGGAACTCAGGTCCAACACCAACCCGTCCTGGGGAGTGAGGTGTCCGCCCTGGAGGAGCGGTAAGTGTCCGTCCAGTCCGGGCTGGACTGAGGACATATCTGCCTGCACCTCTTCGCCGAGCGGGGTCATCTCGTGACAGCCTTTAAAGACATCGCGTCCTAAGCCCCACTCCTTGTTGTTATTGGTGGTCTTCACGCCGATAAGTGAACCTTTACTTTCCGTGCTCACAGAGGAAGAGCTGAGTGTGGAGGTTTCCGTCGATATGTCGCTCATAACTGTTAAGAGCAACCCGACCTCACTACCGCCTCATCCGTCACTGACATCAAACCCTGCCTACTACTTCCCGATCACAAGATATCATGTTCTGCTGAGCTGGAATTAAGAGTTCCTCTAAATTAAAAAACTACAAATTCGCTTCTTCTTCATTTCACAGAAATGCCGCAACATCAGCTAACGTTAGCAAACAAGCTAGCTACAGCTAACGAAGCCGGTTGGAGAGAACTCCGCGGCTAGCGAGGCTGCAACGTCAAAACCGGAAACCTATTCGCCTTTCTTCTCTAACTAATACGAGTGTCAAACGACTTTCTTGTCGCTGAGTCGTTCTAATCCAGCTTTCACTTGACATCTCCAGCCACCTTACTTTGAGTGTTCCGAGTCTCTGCTGAATTTCAAATTCATCCGTTGTCCAAACAAGTCTGGCATAGCGACAGTACTGTGCGCGTGTAATGGCTTGACAGCTGACGCTTAGATCACAGGATATGCTCGTGAGCGCGCACGTAGACAATGCGCGAACATTCGGATTTTACTTCCCTTGCAATGCGTTCCTCTTGTTCAGCAGTAGATGGAGACAAAAAACAATACATCGTTATTAAATGGGCCAACATTCAGTACCCCTTTCCTCCACTAGAGCGCAGCAAAGACCTACTTATCAGACACGGTGCTACTTGACTTTGTGATAATGGGCCCCAAAATTTACATGCTGTCAGAATTAAAAGTGTCAGAAATGTCTCAGTTCAAATTTTGATCCTTTGATCATTGAAGTGCAAATGCAGGATACTCAGCATATAGTTTAAATATTTTCTCTGTATTCTAAAAGGTTTCTTTGCTCTACAAACATCTCCCTCTACTTCCCACCCTACCCCTATCAACCTGTCATGGGGGTCTACAACGCAACAGACCATCCCAGACTGACATCAATTTAACACAAAGCAGTGGAATGGGGTAAGGATAAAATGAAACACTGTTATTAACAATAATGATTAAAATGTGGGCAAAGACAAGAACAACAGATTATATGAACAGGACGGAAAAGGGATATTTTTTAGCAATAGTAGCAATGGTAACATAGGATAATAAAGAGAGGAGACAACAAAAAAGACTTGCAATAAAAGCAAAAAAGTGAAAGAAAAAGACGAAAATGAACCCCAAAAAAAACAACCCCTCAACAACCCCCTGAGATTAATGTGAGAATGAATGATGACGTAGGGCCCCGTGTCACCTGGTGCTGCAGAGAAGACAGAGCTACTGCCTGATGGCAATTTATTCCAAGTTCAGTGGATATTGGGGTTTATATGTTGTGTGAAATAAAAAACAAACAAAACTCTGTCTTGTCTCGGACTTTGGTTTCACAAGATATGACTTTGATCTTGGGGTTCCTACTTCAATCTCTGACTTTGATCTCTAACCTTTGATCTGACTCAAAGATTGATTTCTTTGACACCAAGATGATTTCAGAGACCACTGATACCTGACTCTCATCTCAGTAATTTTGGCAGAGACATCATCTGGTTGTCTATCACCACTCACACCCATCACAATGCGACATACGTACAGTACCTTGCAGTGAGTGTATGTCATAATAACTGAGTCAGTAGTCTTGAAATGTAGTTTTCTGGTTAAAAAAGGAACAATAAGCGCAAATGATGAAAAATGCAATCATGTTTCATGTCCTCTTCTATCAAGAATCAGTGTTAAAAGTCATGGTTATCACCGAACTGCAGTGTGCCTAAATTCCTGCGAGTAAGAGACACTGAGTGCATGTGCTCTTTTTTAATACAAGCACATGTGTTTGGATAATGTGTGTTTTGTGTATCTGAGTGTGTACTTGTGGTCCAGGTGATCCTGGGGCCATCCTGGGGTTGGGGGGTGGTGGGGGGGATAGTAGTAAAGAGGCCCAGGCAGCTGTCTTTGGAATAAACAGACATTACCCTGCTGTGTTCTAATTTACTGCAGAGTGGGAATTAAACTTTAGACTTGTCCCGCCCCTCTGAAGTCCAATTCTTCTGACCATCAACAAACACTTGCACAATGTGCTTTATTAAAGTGTTACTCCACCCAAAATCTGTCGTTTTAGAATCACATTTTCACCCCCAGTAATCTTCCAGGACAACACAACTTCCAGGGGAGCACCATGCTGCAGGGTAGTGTGTTGTCTTCCCTGCACAAGTAGTTCAAGCAATTTATGTGGTTGTTTTGATGTTTTCTTTTTTCCACTGTGAAAAGTTTGCGTTTGAATCTTTTACAAATTTAGTTTGACATCAGCCAAGAAGAGAAACTCTTTAAAGCCACCATTCCAGACCATTGGCCCAGCTACTGATACTCAACCAGTTGATGTAAAGCAGGACAAATTATATCACACCAACAGTCCTTTCAAATATGTTGTCCAAGTTCATAGCTTTGTGAATATTTAAATATACAATTGTTCCATTGTTCTTGATTAGTTATTAGTGGCTGTAGAGGGAATGCTCTGCAACCCCAGTCAACTCAAGTTGAATGTTGTAATATTGCTATTTTCCAGATGATAGTCATTAAAGATTGTTTTAACATTGTGTAATTATCTGAGTGCAAGTCTATTTCACATAGCAGTAAAATCTAATGTGTATGACCAGAATAATTACTGGGTTAAATATGCAATGAGACCTCGCCAAGAGCTTTCTCTCACTGCACACAAGAGGATGACATGTGGCTTTCATATAAGAATTAGTCAAATTCCTCATTTCTGGCAGTCAGACTCCAGCAGGTTGGCCTCTCTCTCTCTCTCTCTCTCTCTCTCTCTCTCTCTCTCTCTCTCTGTCTCTCTCTGTGATGTTTTGCAACCACCAGGCCCACCACCTGGATGAGTGGATGACAAACAAACTGCAAATTTTCTTTCCAGTAACTGACCAAATAGATATTTATAACCAGCTGGTCACCTCCCCCACTCACTGGGCCCCCCTCTTCTCAGCCACGGCTGTGAGAGCTCCCTTTAAAGACCAGTTGTGTCACTTTTGGCTTTGTTCTTAAACAAAGAGAACTGCCCTTCATCTGCCCGTAATTGGGCCGACTCTTGGAATGTGCTTGATGTCTCCGCTCGGGCCACTGCCACACTAACAGACAGGCCAGAGCCACCGGGACACGGGAGATGAATGAGTGGAACTCCATCCGTCCGTCTCTGCTCTTGTCCTGTTGACTTTCTCTTCTTTTTCTCATCCTTTCTTAGCTAACCCACTTTCTCATACTGGAGAATCCCACCATCCAGAAACGCTAAATGGAGCAGGCTGACCTCATTTGGTCGCCGAGCTGCACCACCTCACTAAAAATGGGGGATGGTTGGAATATGCAACAAGGTAGATGTCACTCACAGTTACTAGGGTGATGCTGACCATGGGCAGATGTCTGAGACGGGATTGGAGGGTGTTTACTGCATTGTTACTAAAAGGAAGCAATTTAGAGTTCAAATTCCACTTACAAGGAAGGAAAAATTTTGAAACAGTAGTTGGCAGGCTACCAAACCCCTGAGCCCCTAATTGTTTTCATTAATAGCAAATAATCCCAAAGTGCTTACTCAGTATTCTGGGAAACATTATAGTGTTATGTTAAAGACATGTACATCTGGTGAGTCTCTGAGGATTAGCTGAAGAAGAAAAACTTGGTCTGCAATAGTTACACTAGTCTGGGTGAAATGATTTCATGATATTTGAGTGTCTTTGTGGAGGTGTCATGTACCTCTTAGTGTTCAAGCAACCTTGTCCCCACAATCCTTTGGTTTTGGTCATGACTCATTTACTCCTGAATCCTTCACCTTTCACCCCTAGCTGCACTCACCTTGTCACCAGTTAGCTAGCCTGGATAAGTAAATACATGATGTAATGTGTGGTTTTGCCAACCCCCACCCCGACCCCCACCCACAAAGCCCACATTTTCCTCCACCCATATCCAGAGGTGATTAAAGTGGAGAACAGCAGTTTTAGTTGGGGATAAGCGGTGTGGTCTTGAAGAGGAGGAGCTGCTGAGGTCAATACAAGCCTGGTTTTTGGTGCAAGAGAAGAAGACATGCTGGTCATCAAGGGGGCGGACCCTTAAGCTGAGACGTAGCTGATCCGTCTGGGCCATCCCTGCAGCCTGTAGACGTGGTCAAGTAAGAGCCCCCCCACCCCCACCCCCCTACCTTGGCTGTCTGGTCTCCAGGTGCCAGGTGGGTGATTGGGGCTGTTGACTCCAGCACACTGCAGCCGATGACTGGTTCCATTGCCCATAATGATCTCCTCCTTCAGGGCTCCCAGACTCATTGTCATTCAGTCTCCGTGCTACAATTCACAAGTCTGCTGTCCATCAGCTCTGGAGCCTGGTCTGGGATGACTGCTGTCACTGCATTTGTATATGAGAGGAATAATAAACTTTTACGTGCGGTGGTATTTTAATTACAATGTGTTCTTATAGGGGAGAACTAATAATGAACTCTGTTGTTTGCTTTTGTGTCTGGGTTACTGTGCATTTGAATAAAAAAATTTTTTTTTTAATTCAATGGAGTGATTTTCATTTACAGCCACACAAGGTCACGAGTACACTTAACGTGCTTTCCTGCTGACAATTCAATGAAAAAAGTGTTTGTTAAAAAATATCAAAGCAGGCGTTATGCCTTTTTTTGGGATCCATTTATTTCTCTTTTCTTGTGTTTCTCACTTGTTCTCATCATCAATACTGCATAAATGAAATATAAATATTACACATAAATATATCATTTTGCTTTGTGGTATTGAGAATCTAAAAAAAAAAAAAGTACTGTATTTTTTCAACCTAAATATAAGTCTTTTGGTTCTGATGGGGCTGTTCACCCCCCACTTTGTCCTTTTTACCCCCTCCCACCTATTCGTGGCCTTATTCACACTATGACCCTCTGATGTCTTATTTCTCCTGCTTTTACATCCATTTGTTAAATTATTTGTTATAAGTTGCTTTTCTTCCTTTTAGGTTGCTTTACGGTAGATAGATTATTTTATTGTGGCTCACTTACCCTAATTTCACGCTGTATACTCATAAACAGGGACACGGGAAGAAAAATATAAATAATTGACCATCATGTAACTATAAATGTAAATAACAATTTAACCTTGCTAGGTTTGTTCATTCATGTGGTTCAAAGTAACATTTGAGATACTTGGTGTGGAAAAACCTTTTAAAAAAATCCAACATATTCACTTTGATGTATACGCCCACCTGTGCAAATATCCCTATACATCCGTTACTCCGGCAAGATATGATCTATAATAAAGATAAAACACGTAATTCTAAGTGATACCTTTTTATTGGTGGTATCAGACTATTTCCTGGTGCTTCGAGGATCTAACTGCACTGCTGCATGACAGAGTACTCACTGCACCTTTTAATGAGGTGGACGAGTCTGCCTGCCTGCTTTGTGCCTGTAGACAGAACCGTTTCACTTAAATTAACTTACCATAAATGAGTCCGAGTGCATCATCCTCTCCAGAAAATGACATTCGTTTGAAAAAAAAAGCATTTTTTTAATCTTCTGCGAGTCAAAATACCTCTGGTCGTCAACGTGCCAACTTAGAGAAGAGAACGTTTGCGTTGTAAGAGTTCTAAATGGAAAACAACGCAACAGGCACAGCTCAGAAAACTAGGCTGGAATTTAAATTACAAACTGTGTAAATTATGACTTGTTGCTGATGTTAAACATTTTGCATTTAAAGGGATATCAGTCACTTTCACCTCCAAGCAAAAGTAAACTAGCTGGTGAAACAGACAGCCGGAGTGGAAAGTGCCAGGAAGATTAATGAGGTGTCTTTCCTCTCGTTCACACCATCCTTGTCTTTATCCCTCTGTTTGCCTGTGCGGGCTGTGGGTCGATGTGTGTGGGGGTCCATGTGGGGTAACACGCTGAAGTAAACACGTAGAGGACACAGCAGGGTGATGTTCCTCTCACTTGGCTTTATACACATCAAACCGGAGGCTAGTGTTACCTTGTTTAGACAAACACTGTCTCCAGCTCATTTTCTCTCAATGCAAAACTCTTAATCAATCAATCTAAACACTTAGCTGTCATCCCCCCCCCCTTTTTTTAAACACACGTCAAAGGAATACGTCGATATCCTGTGGAATACAGTTATTCTTTTTCTTGAGTGTTTGTTACATTTGACCAGCAGCGTAAACTGTTGTATGACGATAAGCAACAGAAGTAAACAGCTACCATTTATCAGAGTATTGGATGCAGGATTAATTGTTGGCAGGGTGCAGTGGATTCTTGATATTTTAGTGAGGTTGCTACCATTACACCGCCAAGAAATAGTTCCCTTTTGCCACTGCACATACCTGCACACATGGAGGTTTGTTTTTTTAAACTTTGGTAAACCCCCTAAAAAACCTGATTGACCCCTTTCCCATTGGAAAGCAACTTGCCTCTCTGATTTTTTTCCCCCTGGTGCCTCATGTTTGATGCCACAAATGCACTGCAAAACAAACAGTGATGATATTTCAGTGGTTCCTATTTTATATCTTCTGCTTTGGTTTTCCACACACAATGCAGATGTTACAGCATCTTATCAGAAGTGAGCCCAGAAACATTGCACCGCCCGTGTTTTGTCTCTACATCAATGCCAATAAGAGCCCTAGCAAATGGATTCCCCTCAAGGAACTTACATTGACAAGAAATGAAAGCTAATTTGTCGCCTTGTTGCAGCACTGACAGGTAAAATGCTTGGCATTTTGGACTGATAAAGCTTATATCCCTTTATCACCGCTTACACCTGCTAATAAAAATCTGTTGTACATAGAACATAGGAAAAAAAACACCGGAGTTTCTCTCAGGACTATTTTTATTCTAGTTCATTCCCTTTGTTCCAGCGTCTACTGCTGGATCGTGATGGAACTGAATTTCAATTAAACTCTTTCCCATGGCAGAGGAAAGTCAGGCGTTAACGGGCGTTTGAAAGTTGTTGTTTTTTTTTAATCCAGAGGAAAAAGGGCTCAACTCTCAAAGAGAAAGCAAAAAAAAAATTTTTTTTTTATACAAAGTCAAATTGTACGCATGTCTGAGCTGAGCAAGCGTGAAACAGTTAAGTGTTTTTTTCTTCTTGCTTCTTTCAGTCTACCTACTGCGCTGCTTTCAGACCAACTGCCTTTTATCTTCCCTTGAAGAAAAGATACTATCTCATGTACAGCTAAGAGGTGATGTATTATACATCGTACGCGAGTAAATTTTCTCGTTTAGATCCGCCTGTCATTTACAAGGAGTGTTCTGCCCTCAGGACCTCTGTGGCCCAGCATGGAGACCTACATGTGTTGGGCCGATGCTCACTGTTTTTAGATGATGTTTCACACTG
This sequence comes from Aulostomus chinensis, assembly GCF_037954235.1. NCBI lineage: Eukaryota > Metazoa > Chordata > Actinopteri > Syngnathiformes > Aulostomidae > Aulostomus > Aulostomus chinensis. The sequence goes on along the minus strand of NC_141336.1, from coordinate 14,030,333 downwards.
TCAGGGTTGACTTATCTGAGTGGGGAAAAGTTCCCGGGGAATAGACACATCCCACAGACAGTTTTGGAATGTTTTTACAGAATAGCCTGGGGAACCTTTAAAGATGGGTACGATCCAGGCTGCTGCTGTGGTAACCAGAGCTTAAACCCTTTTTATTTTTTTCCCCTTTTTTGTCAATTGCTTTGTCGTCATTTTTGTGGTTACGACCGGTTTAATAGGTACTAGTTTTTGTCTTTTCACCTATTTGGCGTGTTCCCAGGGTTAATCGCTGCAATGCTGCATATCTTTTAATTGTTGCTTTTAACTGATTTTCTTTTGTTCCTTTATGAATGCGTTCCCGTGTCCTGATTGATTTGAATGGTTTTTGGTGTTTCTATTGTATACATTGATTTTTTTTTTCTCTTGGTAACACTGCTTTGCTGTGCACGTGGTTCTGTCTTATAATAAATACATTTGGATTGTCTTTTTTAGTTGCATTGCTCGATATTCTCGAGAAATTAGGGCTCTCTAAGTGATACTTCATGCAATGATGGTAGGAAAAGCAGAGATACACACTACAGAAACCTTAAGTTATACTAAGTTAGTGCTCCAACTTTCATAATTTCAACTACCTATCGTCTTTTTGTTTTTTTATCGAACATCAGTTAACAGCTCATTAGGTGTCAGATGTGATGAAAATACTGTGTATATATGCACTCAGTAAAACAAGGTGCTTTTCACAGGAAGTGCCTGCTAGATTGGACATGTGTTTTACGGATAAGGTTCATACACATGTTTCTTGAAATTTTACTAAGATGTGGTTGGGTGCCCATCTAGAAGAGAAGAAGCATGTATTGTATCTGTGTGCACTAATTTCCACTTGTCAGAAATATCCCCTTCTTTTAATCTCTTTCGTCCCCTCCCTTCCCTTCCTTTCTTTTATAGGAGAGGAGCTGAGAGATGGGACCGCAAGTCCCCTCAGAGGCTTGGTCCTCCATCAGTATCCTTAATGGATGTCAGATGTGTGTGAGAGGAGGCCGTAGCGTGAGTGTGTTTCATGTTAGTTCTCAGCGTGATGAGCAGGGAAGCAGCTGGAGATGAACAAAAACCGCCCCGGCCCCCCTTACAATACCTCCATTTTTTATTCCCACTTCTGTCCTTCCAACTAATGCTCTCCTGCTTTCCCCAGTGTAATATATTGGTATTAATAAAGGGAAACAAAGGCAAACATTTGGTAATAGGAGAAGGGAGGAAGATATTTTGGTTTCCTTGAGAACCAGACGGCAATCTCTTTACTTCTTTTCACTATAAATCTCATGGCAGTTCCAGTGGCTTGTTTTAATGTATGCGATTACAAAAGGAGTTCAAGGTGAGCTGCTCTGTTATTGCTCACATCTCTTCACGTGGTATCTAATAGTATGTTATTCTGCACTTCAATCGCATGCAATATCAACTTGTTTTTCACCAAAGTAAGTGTCATCTAAGTGAACACAATCGAAGCCCAATCCTCGACTAGCAACCCACATCCCAATTGCTTAATGGGAATTTCAAGTTTCCCACAAACGTCTCTGTTGGAACAACATCCTTTTACCACAAGCATTAAACACAGCATCTCACATTTCTTCTGCCCTCTATGTAACATTTTATTTGCACCACTTGAGGGTTTTCCTCTGCCATATTGCTCCTCTGGGAGAACTGAGCATGAGGATAGTGCTATGTTGTTAAAGCTAATGAGTGAAAAATACAGCCTAATATACAGTCTGGTGGTGACTAAGTTTTATACAGTGTTGTGTTGGTGACAAATCTATTGCTTGACAGTCAAAATGAGAATCACTCAAATGTCAACAAATGCAGGTGGTGACAGTAAGTGAGGGGGGGCACTGGGGTTTGTAGCTGTGTGTGTGTGAGTTTGTGTTCGATAAATTTAAACTTGAAATCAGTTCTTCTTTCTCTTCTTTTGAATTTGACAAACAAAACACAGAGTATGCCTACACCAAACTGTTCAGTTGCAGTTAACATGGTCTCACTTCTATGCGTCAAGGACTGACATTTGGTCAACTCCCCCTAAAGTCCACAGCACATACAGTACCCCCTCTGCGTTGCATGGTTGTGTCTCTAATGTTCTCATTTCAACCAGCAACACAGGACTCTGTCCTACAATTCTGTCACTTGTCTGGTCCAATTTGCTTACTTATCTAATATTCCTGGTGTAGTTAGTGTTAGGGTTAGGGAATAGGGTGGAGACCGTGTTGCCTGGATGGCTAATCCCCTTTCGTCAAAATCCAAGAACGAGGGATTTGCATTCAAATCTATCGCCCTCTACGTTGTCAAGCGACGCAGAGGGTGTACCCTCATCGTCGGCTGTGGACATCAGGGGGAGTTGACCAAATGTCAGTCTTTGACGAAAAGGGGTGAGAGTGCGCTGTTGCAGTTTACAACCATATTTGTCCAGACTCATATAGTATTCTGTATGTAGTGCAGACCTCAAACCGTGACATCCACCCGTCAATCAACTGTCAGCTTTAAGTGTATCTATATGTCCATGAGGTACAATACAAGATAGCTAGCTAGCAGCAATGGTATTTTTAGTTTATCTTTGAGTTCAACTGAATACTTTTACCAAATCTAAAGAAATCCAGACCTTACTGTGGCACTACTCGGATGAGACAGGGACTGATGGATAGTGAAAAGACGATACCTACAGGTCACTGATTTTGGCTGAGGCATAAAGACTTGGAGGACTGTGCATGGAGGGTCGAAATGGAATAGAAAGAACACATTTGCAAATTTGGACTGCTTTACATTCAAGAAGTCAAAAGTGAGAAATTGACATAAAAGTAGAAAAACTCCATCAGGAGGTTAATTTGTGTCGGAGCTGAGGGTAATGGTGCTTGAAGCTGGACGGTTCAGGAGTTTGAGTGGGCAGCCAGTTGGTAGGCTTCCCTTTGCCCTGCAGGATTGGGGCAGAGGGCCTCATTATATCCCTCTCCATGTCGGGCCCTTAAATCTGTCTCCTCAGCGCCCGTTCTGTTTGTTTAGAGAGCCAGAGCCTTTTTAAGCTACGTTTGGCCTAATGAGCCCATTATCTGCCAATGATCCACAAAGAGGCCCTCCTCTCTCTCACTCCCTCTCCCTTCACCTCCCTGTGTAGTAGCTTACCCTCGCCTCTCTTGTTCTCCCATTCCCTTTCTCTCACCCAGAATCTCACCCAATGTCCCTCCTTTGTGAGCTCTGTTTTTTTCCGTCCACCTTGCTCAGCTCTTCCCTTTTCCCAGACCTGTCGCATTTCTCTTCCCCAGGACAACAGAGTAACCTTCTTCCTTTTAAAAACACACTCCTACATCTCCTTGGAGGTGGTGCATTTTATGTCAGTGTTGGGAACTACTTTGGTCTGGTTTTAACTACCTCACACCTGCAGACATTGTTACCTCTCTTCATCACAGATGACGGTTTGAGTTAACAGTAAGAACAGAGGGTAGTTGTCTTCTGTAAGATTTGTGAAGACCCACTCAGAAGTATGGATTTTGACGTTCACTTTGGGAATAAAAAATATGCGTCTGGCCTAGCGTGTGTTCAACCATGCAGGCTCATATGTCCATTCATCTTATAACAGGTGTTGCAAGTGAACATTTGGGAATGTTCCAAAACACCTTTGTCTTTCCACAAACAGCATGTAAAATCTCACCTCCGGATCTCTAGCGGTAGCCACAGGAAGCCAGTGGAAATCACCTCCTAAGACTGTTCGAGACTTGTGAACACTTATGGTGATCTGGTAATAACAGAGAAAATGGAAGGAATGTTGTCCTCATGGCCATACTCACAGCCGGATTAGCTCCACGAGCTCCACTCAGCAACCTCCACAAGAAAGAAGAAGAAAAAGACAAAGAAAATTAATCTGCTGGGTGCAAGATCTTAATTAGATTTAATGAAGGAACCTTGAATGGCTTTGCTCACACACACCTTTGTAGACTGACACACACACACACACCGACTCATGTGGGTCCTATTGATCTGTTGGAACAAACCCTATTATGGGCAATTATGTTATTCACGAGCCATGGCAAATCCATTTCTTTGCTTTGATTACTAACTAATACGTGGAAAGGAAATCTATTAAGCTTGCGCGTGATGCTTCCTGTTCGCATTGAGTGTGAGATTGGAAATCTTTATTTCCGTCTTGCTTTAATGCTTTTCTCTCACATCACTTTGAAGCTGATTCTTAGGGGGGAAAAAAACTTCAAAGGGGAAATGGCTCAACATTTGTTCTTTTTTTCTTACCAATAAGTGACCTCAAGAGAATTTGACTTTAATACCGCATTCACATGGATTAAAGCAGACAGTAGACGGAAACTCGTGGACATAGCCATAAACATTATTGAGCAAGATGGTGAAATAAAACTATGGTATTGTGATGTCATAGCTAGCCAGAAAAGATTAGCTTGCCTAGCCCTATATAATGTATACACAGCAAACTTCTAATAAACATTTTACCCACTTGGCATTCCACCTGGCTCTGTTCTGAGCACATTTGGTGTTTCAACCCTCTTTATCTCCAGTCTATAAAACTGGGTGTTGTTGCAATACAATTAACTGCTTGTTGTCACTTGTGTGAAGAAGTTACATCGTAAATTCCATAGTGGAGGATGGCAAACAGCTAAAATATTCAAACTTTGGACAATGACGGTCATTATTGGTATTCCCTTCCTGCCTCATCTAATTATCCCATTCTGCTCCTATCCACTGAAATGATATCTGGTTTACTGTCTAATGTCTGCGTGAGCCAAGTAAACATAACATTAATGTGAATTTGTTCACTTAAACAATCAAAATGTGCAGTTTTATCCCACATTTGTTAAGGGACTGTAGTTTTGGTTTGTAGGCCTCTGTTTGCACCCCCCTACACACACGCACGCACGCGTGCGCACACACACACACACACACACACACACACACATGCACATGGACACATACATGCACATGGACACACACACTCGTTTACCCCATCTACTTTCCTGAAAAAAGAACAAGCAAAACCAGTCTCTCCATCTCTCCACAAATGCAGGGGAAGCCCATTACTATGTTCATCTTCTCAACGTTTGACAGGTGGAAGTAGAACTTTGGGGTTTATGTTTTAATTATAAAGAATTCCAGATGTGAAGGGGGGCTCATAAATTAGAAGCAGAGCTACTCAAATGTCTTTTTTCAAAGGGACCAAGCGGGTCAGCATCTGCTTCTCATTGTAGCCAATGTTATTAAGGGTCCTGACTACAGAAAGGCCCAAGTCCCCCGTCTGGCCCCACAATAATTGACACTATTAAATGTGCCTAAACAGATTTAGAGCGTCCAGAAAAGTTACATTTGTCTTGCAGAGTGACTCTAATCATCTATTTTAGATTAGAAGGGACCTAAAGAGGAGGAACCCACCACCTAATCTGGTATGATACAGAGAGGGAGTGAGAAAAGACAGAAGGCATTGCAAAAATAAGAAAAAGATGGAAAAATGCACAAACACAAACAAATTAGGCCAGAATGGGCCTGTGTAGGAATCTCAGGGAGGGTGGGAGGGAGCAAAACAGAGTAGTCTGATCTGTATTACCAAACTCCAGACCATGCTGCTCAAGCTGGAGCGGGCTGAGCTGAATGCAGATGGATGGCTTTACAAAAGCACCAGTCATGAAAGACCATCTGCTCTGCTCCTCTGGTGATCTTTTAAACCCACATTAGTACAGTTTTTCTTCCGTCTTGGAATGATGTGATACACTGAGAGATTTTCTCCCTTTTCTCTTGGGCTCAATTCATTCAGACTAGATATAGTGCACTTAACAAGGTATGAGTTACATCTTTGCATCAGTCTTATTTTTGATGTTTGAAGCTTTTCTGTTGCTACGGAATCTGAAACAGAGGTCGATCCTGGAAGTTGTTTGGCTGTGAAAGAGTTGATTTTGGCCAGTAGATGAAACTGTGTGAAGGATATGATATAATGGGAGGGGTGTAGAGGGTCAGAAGGTTGTGCTTGGGTTGGTGTGATTGAGTTTCTTTACAGTGACCTCCCTCCTCAAAAAAGGAAAAAAAAGGATTAAAAAAAAGAAACAAATAGTGGAGTCAGATCGGCAGAAGTAAAGTGGAGCAGGAACTCTCAGGGGTGTGATTGAAAGGGTGAGAAGTTAATTTGGCAGCTTTTCCTCCTCGCTTTGCTAATGTTTCCTCTCAGGACTAAACACCCTTAGTACCCCCTCCGCTGCCTCACCTCTCCAAACTCTCCAACACCCCAATTCCTCACCACCCACTCACCCAGTTCCTACTTCCCACCCCACACACACTCTGGCTACCCTACCTATGCCACGGTTCGCTTCATCAAACATCCACACGCCTTGTTTCCATTTCTCACTAGCCCTTCTTTTCTTCTCAATCCTCTCACCATACGTTCACCGCCCCTCCCACACCCTCGTGAAAAAGCACCCTTCCATCACAGCAGTGCACGGTGACCCGAGACGAAACCTTTTCTCCCCAGGAAACATCCTGCTCTGAAACACTTTGGCTCAAGTGTGTTTTCTCCAGGGACATGTAGAGGTGGTGGTGGTGGTGTGGGGGGGGGGGGGTGGTCTGAGATGATGGTGGTGTGGTACTTGAGCTAAATGGAGACCATGTTGGTGTATCTTCACGGCCTGTCAATCAGAAGCCCATTGATGTGTATGGGGTCTCTGCTACAGCTCAGGAGAGGATGAAGGGTCATGTGGGGCAGTTGAGGAGGTGGTGGCGGTGGGTAATGGGGTCGGTGTGTGTACAGAAATGTGTGTATGTGCATCTGCTGTGTGTTACATGGGAGAAAACCACATGATGTCCTTGTACTCCTCACTCACCACATGCAGGATCACTCTGATCAACAGGAGAGTGCTGCTGCACAGGGAACGTCGCTGGTTGTAGAGGAGGGGATTAGGGGTGATATAGATGAAAATGCATCTTTTTCAATCAGCACACTTTGTTTTTAAAATTCTACACTTGAGCTTTTTCAAAAAATGATGAAAACACGATGGGGAAATTAAGCTTTTCCTCAATACGTGACAATGTCAGGAGACCCACATTCTGTAACCTGCAACTCTACCAGAAACATAGCTGACATAAACTTATTTTACTAATAAATCCATCCATCCATCCATTTCTTCCACTTATCCTGTTCAGGGTCACGGGGCGGCTGGAGCCCATACCAGCAGCTTTCGGGCGTGAGGCGGGGTTCACCCTGGACGGGTGGCCAGTCCATCACAGGCCCAACACATAGAGACAAACAACCATTCACACTCACAGTCACACCTACAGTCAATTTAGAGTATCAATCAGCCTCGTCCTCTCTTGATGTCTTTGGACTGTGGGAGGAAGCTGGAGAACCAGAGAGAACCCACACAGGAACAGGGAGAACATGCAGACTCCACACAGAAAGATTCCGTGCTGGAGCCTTGACTCGAAACTGGAACCTTCTTGCTGTGAGGCAACAGTGCTGACCACTGCACCACCGTGCCACCCACTATTAAATCATCATCCACAATAACATTGATTGTGTTTTTATTGTTTTTTAATGCATTAATGTATTCTAACAATAATTAGAGTTGCAAGTTTGCGCACTTGAAGCTTGCTTGACTTGACTTGGTGTTGACTTGAAATGAACCGTCTTTTTTGTTAGCTAATTAGCATCTTTAGCATACTTGGCTAATTGAATTTGAATATTAGGTAGATGTGCACAAATCCAGTTCGACAGACAAGAGGACAACCTACAGGACAACAATCAGAGAGATCTTTGGAATACTATGGCCCTGTTTTCATTTTAATGATGAAAAGTAAGAGTTTGAAGCTTTGTTGTTGATTCTTTTGTCTTATGAGCACTTCTATTGGTCCAGCGTAATGAGAGCAAATACCACTGTTGTTTCTTCTGCAGCCACCCACAGGATAAAATGTAAGATAACGGTTTTGCTAATTGTTGAGCTATGTATGTCTGTACCGAGGTGGTATTGTTGATGCAAGGAAAACATCCTCATAGCTAAAATAACAGCTGGTCAAATGTTAGCTAGACAATGAATATTTATGCTACACTGTGTTCATGAACATCTGGGTGGTGGGAAAATTCCAACTTCTCAGGTTAGAGTTCACACTGAACAGCTGTCCAACTACAACCCACAAGGAAACAGAAAAGTAGGTTTGATTCTTTAACTTTATTGTGAAAGGTGAGAAATGTACTCGCTCCAAGTCTAAATAAGTGTCAATTTATGTCTTTCTCATTAGCGCAGGTGATTGTGACGTCTTTGTCATGTAGCTGGTATTTGTGGAGCCAATGTAGCGTTATGACCCAACATACACTGACACAAATTAGTTGAGACTGACCTCCTGAGCATCATTTCACACCTGTTAGACTTGGCTGCAGAGCCATTATTCATTTTATTGAGAAGGAAGACTGTTTGGGGACAGAAGTGATTTGAAGGCTATGTAACCAGTTCACTGTGTGGACACAGCTGAGTGCTCATGACTAATGAATATAGGGACAGGTCTCATGCACCACACTGGGGAAGACCATCGATTTTCAAATTTCTTCCTTATTGTATAGTTTTGAGGAGAAAAGAGACCCCTAAACTCGTGCATCTTTTGATGATTTGGCCCATTCATAGCTCAAAACATGGAGCAGATTGCCCTGTTTAATCCATGGAGTTTGGTTTTTGACCTTAAGGGAAAACCTGAGTGTTAACCTGCTACAAGCTCTTTTTTTTTTTTTTTTTTTTTTTAAACAGCTGCCTACTACAGCTAAAAATGACGTTATGGAAGAGGAGAACTGAAACAGTGAAGTTGCAGGCCAGACAATTAAACAAGGAGCTGAAAGCTCTGTAAAGCCGAAGGGAGCTGCAAAGCCGGGTGATAATTCACTGTGAGTGATGCCTCTGACATTACACTTTGTCATTTGATCCGTTGTTGTTATCGAAAATAGCGATTATAGCTGCTTTAGACTAATAAATGTTCCATGTAATAAACACGCTCTTGTCCTCCATGAGTCATACCCAACATAAAATGTGGGGCCACTAGAGAATAAGGGAGTAAATATCTAAAACTAGATGAGTGTCAAGGTCAACAAGCATATATCATGACTTGGACTATATTATGCATACACAGCTGAAAGCACCACTTCAGCGTGTAGCATACTGACATAGTGGCCCCCTAGTATAAGGGCTCCAAGCCTCTATTCTTGAGGGTGGGGTCGTACAACCGGGTTCCAGTAGGACTGACATCACCTTGTAGCTGTAACTCATTTTGCTGCAGCGGACTAATCAAACATACGTGTTGGCTGAGGCTAGTCACTTGCATATAAGCCCATGACCTCAGACATGTATATAGTCACACATGTGCACACTTAAACAGAATCTTATACAATACAAAACATGATCTCACACATGCACCTACATACACGCTCATAGGCAACTTCCCATAAGTCGCTTCCATGCCCATAAGTACCACTGGGGTCCCCGTGGCGTGAGCAGTCCTTTTTAGCAGTGTTATTTCTCGACATTCCCAGACAATGTCTATGGAGGGATTGTAGGAATCTCGCATGATGTAATCAGATGTGACACGCTAGCTGCAAGCGTGAAGTGTTGTTATCCTTGTCTGAAGCTAAAGCTAATATCAGACAGTGACTGTGAAGTTTTGGAAGTATATTTTCACTGTTTTTTGAGAGCTGGTCTGTGCTTCCTCTGTGAAATTGTGTAAGGGTCTGTAGTTTTGTTCATTCATGTTTAAGCTAACAGAGCATGTTTGTCTACACTCTGTGTGTATGTGCCCGTCCACCTTTGTGCGTCTGTGCACTCTCTCTCTCTTGCGCTCTCTCTTTCTCTCTCTCTCTCTCTGAGTCCAGCCGTGGGTGCCAGATAGGAGCACACGTGGCTAACACACTGCAGGTTGCAGTGTGAGACAGGCCAGGTCGGCTGGTGACAGTGTGCAGCCCCTCTCCTGCCTCATTTATCTGCTGTGGCAGAGGACAGAATGCAATTTCCTGCAAGGGGGAGGCCAGGGGGGTGGAGCGGTGAGGAGGCTGGGGGATGCAAAGAACATCAAAGGCCCCTGAAAGCTATCAGGAACTTGAGTACTGCCAGCGCTGCGTGCCAACTCACCAGCCCTTGCTCACCCTGTGGTGCACCCGGATGTCAGCTGGCTCTACACACCATTCACTGTGTTTAATATCTCAGTGTGTGTGTGTATGTGTGTGTGTGTATGTGTTTGTGTGTGTGTGTTTGTGTCTGTGTGTGCGCGTGTGCGTGCAGATTAAAAATACACCCCCATTTAGAGGCTCAAACACCTTGAGCTGGAGCACTCAGAGCAGCCATTAGCCACATTGCAGTTTGAGCAGAAGGTCACAGTTTATCAACCCTGCCACCCTACCTCTCTGACACAAACACCCACTCGCTCTCCTCTCCATCCCTCCCTCCACCCCTCACCCTCGGACCAGCCTGTTGGCTGAGTGTCCTCCAGTTGCTATCAGTAGAGGTGAGCAGCGAGGGCAACGCAGGGAGGTTCGATTAGGACCATTTGGTGGTGTGCGTGTGTGAGCGCTCTGTAATGGAACTTCTAAATGAGAAGCAGGTTGTTTCAGTATGCTGTGTCTCTGTGTTTGTGTGCATCAGTGTACATGTGTTTAGCTTCTGTGCCTGTGCAGCTTCTCATCTCAAGATGTTTCAGTTTGGATCTCTTCTTCTGTGTTCTCGGTGATGACAAGAAACTATTACATGTTCTTGTTTTCAGCCCTTTAATGTTGTCATGTGGTTTGATTGTGTGCATGTGTTTGTTTATTTGAACATAAATTCATCGAGTGCACATTTCTGTGTGAAATTGTTCCTCTCATACAATCTGTGAGGAAGAAGGATGATTGGGTAAATGACAGGAAGTAATAAAGCAACCCTCACTGGATTTTTTTTCCCCCTACTGGCCTCCTCCTAACTTATTTTTAATGTGGCGTTAAACAGGCTCCTTCTACAGAGCTGAGGAGACAGTCCCTCCATGAGACAGCGCTCAGGTGATGCCACCTGTAACCTAAAAATGCCTAGTAAACAATCCCTTTAAACCAGAGGATTTTCTGAAAAACTCTAGAATAAATAGAATCTATATAGCTATAGGATTGTCAACATCCACTTCAACTTTCATTTCTCAGCTGCTGTAGCAAATATTAACAATGAATAGAATAAAAAGTATTGAGACCTTTGGTTTCTTTCCAAATTACTTGCATTTACCCAACTGTTCAGTAAATATTTAAACTAAAATCAATAAACCAAAATTATGTGCACGTGCAATCCTTTTTAAAGAGATAGTGGCCTCTGGTCTGAAAGGTAGAGCAATACATACATTAAAAAAAAAGATTATTTAAAGGTTTATAATTTTCCCTTTACCTGACACAGAGGGACAATGAGTTGAGAGCATATTAACCAGGCATAAACACTGACATTAATCTCAAATTTTGTGACACTTTTAACAATCCCTAAAATTTTCAGGGACTTAAAAGCAATCTATCCATTCATCCATCCATGTTCTACCGCTTATCTGTTAAGAGCTGTGTGGGTGTGTGTGTGTGTGTGTGTGTGTGTGGGGGGGGGGCTGGAGAGCCTATCCCAGCAGCGAGAGGCGGGGTTCACCCTGTACGGGTCGCCATTCACACTCACAGCCACGCCTACGGTCAATTTAGAGCAGGGTTCGGCAACCTTAAACGCTCAAGGAGCCATTTGGACCTGATGACCATAGGAAAGAAAACATCGGGAACCACAAAACTCTTTTGACATCTCAAAGATAATCATCAAGATAACCCCGCAAATATCCTTTTGTTACCTTTATGAAATCGCTGAACTGCTACGGACAAAACAAATCAAAAACATTTCTTCAGAAACTTCTCTTTTTCTTGGATTTATCCATGGTTGGGCTACTGGGGATCGAAAAGTTCAATAAACTGCGTGCCGGTGGGCGTTGCACATCCGCAAAAGTAACGAGTATTTTGAACTTTGAGAAATTGAAAATGTTTTATTTTGATGCCCCAAGATCACCATAATCTTCAAATTCTGATTTACCTTAAAAAAAAAACCTGATGAATTAAAATAAAATCAATTCAAAATCAAATACTCATTTACTTTCCAAAACTGCAGGGAGCCGCAGCAGAGGGATGAAAGAGCCACATGCGGCTCCGGAGCTGCAGGTTGCAGACCCCTGATTTAGAGCATCCAATGAGCCTCGTCCCCACTTGATGTCTTTGGACTGTGGGAGGAAGCCGGAGTACCAGAGAGAACCCACGCAGACACAGGGAGAACATGGAGACTCCACACAGAAAGATCCCGTGCCCGAGTTGGGGCTCGAACCCAAAACCTTCTTGCTGTGAGGCGACAGTGCTGACCACTGCATCACTGTGCTGCCCCGTTTAAGCAATACTTCACCCAAAATGTTGTTTTTCAAGGGTTTTTTTTTTTGTTGCTTTTTTAAGTAGTCACAAATCGTTACTTTAAAGCTAATCCTTTCTTGTGATTTGTGTCCAAAATGTCTGTTTACAAACTCTCAAGTGCATCATGCGGTATAATCTACATCTCCTTTATCCAGCTGTATGCTCAGTGATTTATTACACTTTGATTTGAGCTAAACAGACCAATATTCTAACCTCCAGACACATATTTGTGAATATACTTGCAGGGCAAAATACAGTTTTTGAGTGAAGTATTGCTGGAAATACTTATTTTCAGGAATCTCCTGTCATTTATGTAAAACAAACCCCTAATGCAAAAGCAACTTTTCCTCATGCTTTTATTGTTACCATTCCTGTTGGATGTACAGAGCAATTGATAACAGCTGGCAGCTGGCTAAACACTGAACGGGCCTGACCTCTGTGCATCCAGAATGTTTGCATCCATACAACTTTGACTGGGCCTCAGACAAGCACAACATTCTCTGCATACACCGGCCAGCTGAGCCTCATATTGACCCTATCTCGAGTCTATCACCAACAGGATGACTGGCATTGCCTATGGAATGCTTTTGTCTTGGTCTGTGAATTACTGAGCGTGGGAGGTCAGTTAAGTGACCTCCACTCGTTGCCTTCCGCTTTCACTTAGCCTGCTACGTTTGCACCTCAAGACCACCTTACTTTGTCTTTCACTACCAGCTCTTAGACAGACGGTTAACCTGGCTACTTGAAAGGCCAGAGCTGGGCTAGAGGGGTTGGACATCAGGGGTGGGATATCTTATCACCGCCATCAGAAATGCCTTGTCGGCAGCCATTCATTGGGCTTGGGGAAAATAAACCTAACCCGCCCCTTCCCTCAAATGACTGAGTTAGACAGATAACAGCAGACCATGGGGGTCCCCTCTCTCCTTTCCCCACCCGTCTATCACTCTTGCTATCCTGTCTGTCTCTCTCTATCCCTCTCTCTGTCTGGTTTTATTGGGGAGGAAACAGAAAACAGAAAGGCTCAGTGTGGGAAGCCACTTGTTATCTGAGAGTCTTGGGAATCGAGGCTTAGGTACAGGCTTCACTCAGCGTACTAATGAAAGCCGGACAATTTGGCCGCTTTCATTCCCAACATAGTTAGATTCCCCCATCCCCATCACAGTGCTGGTACTCCCTCTGCTCCCGTTTGACTCCTTCTTCCTCTTTCCTCATCCACACCTTGACCCCCTGTTCCTTTATGGAGTAAAGCAACATGCTAGTCCTGAAAATTACTTTTGTTTGGCAAATATTCTGGAGATACTCTATTAAATTAATTAATTTGCATTTCATTTTAAATTAGAACCCAGCAGGTGCAGACCTCCGCTAAAGCAAGTTCTTTGCTGCGTTTTTTTTGCTACTTCCGTGCTACACGTGGGCCAGTGGTTGTTCAGTTCTGCAAACAAGCGAACAAACTATTCGGCAGACAACAGTGAAAACCTTTCCATGATGTACATTGTGTGTCGCTGTGTGCACAACATACTAAATATTAATTTACATGGTAAAAAAAAAAACGAGTGAAAATGCTACTGTCCCAGAATGTACAGCCTGTTTGTTAGGTCTGCTCCTATTGAAAGGGTGATGGACAGGTTTTTAAAAGTCACACATACCCGCTTGAACCTTAGAAAATCCTCTCTATTCAACAGTTCATTAAGGCTAAAAGATTTAAGTTTCCAGAACTAAACAATGCAGCAGAGATCCACTAAGTTCACCTTTGTCTGCCACATAGCTGAGGTTTACCATCCCCAGGTGAGCGACTGAGAGCTCCTCTCTGTTCTGATTCCCTCCACGCTGTGGTTCTCCCGGTGGAGCCAGGGAAGGGAGACAGCAAGGCCATTTGAATGGGTTGTAGTAAGGTAAGACTTGGCCGCCGGGCATCCGGAGAGAGGGCTCAGCTGCCTTTGTGGTGGATACCTGACAGGTCAGGGCGATGCACAGACGAATCCCTCCCATCCCACTTTCACCTGTGATATTGTCCCAGGTGGAGGGGTGGAGGAGGAGACAGAAGGATAGGTGGAGGGTTTGCAGAGGAGGCAGTGAGATGTCCCCATAGGGCATGGCTTCTGTGTAGCTTGATATCCCAGCGGGCTTTGCCGGCCTCCAGAGAGAGGTTAAATGAAGCCAGGGCTGTCTGACGGACAAAGGCCGCAGGTCAGCACGCAGCCCTTTGATCCATTCCTGCCCTCTTCAGACCACAGAGCCAGACCTTTTTGTTTCACCTTGCTCTTCTATCCCTAGGGCTAGCCCCCTTTTTCCTCTCAATCTGCCCCCGACAATGGAGTCACTTACAAAGCTCTGAGCGTTGTATGGTCTGCCAGTCACCAGAGGGGAGAGGTTTCAAAGGGAAGGCAGTGGGGCTCAGTGTCTCCCAGGTCCCCAGTGAGGAGATAGATACTTGCTCTTTCAGTCCCTTTTACTGGGCCAAAACCCCACAGCTGCACTAAGCACTTTAGAGGCCTCATCCAACAAAGACACAGCAAGAGGAGTTCGTTTATGGAGGTAAACAGTGGAAATGGAGCAGGGAAATTTGTTGACACATGCTTGACTCCAACTCTGCACTTTGCAGTGAAAGGATCTATAGATGTTTAACTTCATAAAACTTCAGCTGGTAGATTAAAAACAAGCAGATCTTGGACAAATGCGCACAAGTATCCAGAGGGCTGCAACTCTGCAGCTTCAGAGCCAAATAACAGCATGCTAATATGTATGACTTTCAGTATCATACTTGCTTTTTTCCCAATTTTTTTCAACGGTTTTAGGGGTGGGGGGTGGGGTTGGATTTATCTTGTGGCTACTCATACTCCAGCATTTATTCCAGTCAAAATCCTGGCTCAGGGGCTGCAGTCATATTGAAGCCCAGAAGTAGCAAACGCATCCTCCGTCCGGTGCCTGTCCCACTGTGCCGGAGTGTCAGGACATCACTCATTAGCTTAACATGCACAGCTACAATCCAGGTATATATTGTTGTTTTTTTTCTGAGGTACAAGACAATGGAAAAATTAATTTACCAAACATTAAAAAAACGGCTTAAAGGTAGAGTGGCTGTCTAGCAACTGAAGTGTCGCTGGTTTGATGCCTCACTTTGCCCCAGTGACCATGTCGAAGTATCCTTGAGCAAGATACTGAGCCCTTAATTGTTCCTAGTTGCCCTGCGACAGACTGGTGACCCGTCCAGAGTGAACCCCGCCTCTCGCCCAATGTCAGCTGGGATAGGCTCCAGCCCCTCAGGACCCTTAACGGATAAACGGTATGGAAAATGGATGGAATAAAGCAAACAACATCCCTGTCAAACGACAAACTCAATGATTTCAAAAATTTTAAATGGGCAACTTTCAAGCGGTGAAAATTTCCCCTCGTCTGTTTAGAAATGTATGTTTTTTCACCCTAGCACCCATCATAATGATATCACTTGATTGTGCTGTTCCACTCTTGGGTTAAATGTAGTTGGACCTACTGAATACTGACATCATTAGGGGCTGATTGAAGCCTATGAATGCCTGAGTATATTGTTCTTCTAAAACCCTGTAAATGCACTGACATCCTCATTTAAATCTCTTTGTCAGTGTAAGCTGTCATGGCACCAGTAACAGGATATGTTAATGACTGACTGAGATCTTTTTTCCATCAAAAAGTTTAGTGCTTGTCGAGGAGAGAAAAGATGAAAACGTTCGATCCCATCTTTAAATTTGTCAATGAAATATGCAACCAAATCTAATTCGTATTAAAAAAATGATTATCTAGTAAACAAAATAATGAATGAAGCTGGCACTAAGTACTAGTCATAGTAAAACTACTAAGTTGTTTTACCTGTTGATGAGGTTTTTTTCTGTCCTCAACATTTGCATCAATGACTGTGTTCATACATGAAACGTTTTGCTGTCTTTAATCAGAATATCGGTATAGGTGTGTGTGGGGGGGACTGATGTTGTGTGTGGTAGGGGCCCTGAGTGAGGGCCACAGGCGTAGGAATGTAAAGGACTGGACTGGGGGCCTCTGTGGTGCTAATGGATTAACAGGCCAGCTTGGCATGCTAATGAAGATTGTCCGTGATGTAATGAGCTTCTAATTAGGTCACCTCCGAGCTTGACCCTCTTGTAATGAGGGGGGCAGAAGGGAGAAGAGGGGCCGGGGCTGGTGATAGCGGCCTGACCTGCAGGTGTGAACCAGCCCGGGCTGTAAACAGGGCTGGACATTCCTGGCATTCTCAGCTCAGCATCCCCTCCCAAAACTCCCCTCCTCCTGCTTGCCAATAACCCTTCTGTAGTGCTATGGGTGGATACATGCACATAAACAATTGAAGCCACATTTCATGGTCCAAGGTGCTTCAAAAGTTTTGGCTGAAAGAAAAAAAGTTCCTTTGGTTTTTTTTTTTAATTGTCTGCCACCATTTGTCTTTATGACATCCCTTTTATACTGGGGTATCACAGCATTACACTGTTTAGATGCTAAAGGATCTGCAAGAAGGAAACTGTCTGATTAAATGAGTAAGATTCTAATCAGACGGTTGTATTTTGGCGTCTCATCCCTGGATCCTTCTATCTTCCCTCTGTTTGCAGTATTTAAAATCCACTTCACTGTATTCCTCCAGCTTTTAAGTCTCTGTTCTCTCAGACTTTCCTTTTCTCCGCCTTGGCACAAAGTGGCGCACTGATACCACCGTCTGACCAAACAAAATGGCTCTTTATTTTCAGAGCGGGAGAATAACAGAGCAAGTGATGAGGTAAAAAACCAATTCAGTCATTAGAAAGGATTCCAGGACTACTGCCAGCACTTTTACTGCACCTCGTATGGGCATTGGATTATTAGAAGAATTGCATGATTAGTCTAGCAGGGATTTTAGTATGTGGTTGCAAGTATGTTGTTGGCTAAAGTATAAATGAGGAAGGCTTTACTGTTATTTTTCTCTACTTGTTAATGTTAAAGTCAAATTATTCTCAAAACTTCCCACTATAAGGAACATTTGGTTCTAATTAGAATTATAGTCTGCAAATGTTTTTTTTGTTTTGTTTTTTTCCATCTAGATGCTTGTACAAACTCAGATGCAGGTGTGTATGCATCCATATGGACATGCATGATTGTGAAAAGCTTGTGTAAAGATGTAATGTTTGTTGTTCGCAGAGGGACTGATAGGATCAGTGTGGGCTATCAGCGTTGGGGGGCAGTGACCAGGATGCATTGAGCTTGAGGGGGAGTGGTATAATGAATGACCCGTAGGAGCTTATTGCTCTGTTTGTACTGAGAAACTTATCAGATGCTGAAGGCTCATCCAGTCATTTGACTGGAGTTAAGTTTGTGCCTGTGAGACAAAAAAGTTGTTATATGGAGAATGATTCATTCAAAATAAAGGGTGACGATGTGAAAATTGAAGAACCTGTCGAGCTGAAAAGAAGGTCTTTTTTAACCCTTTTAGTTGCGATCCTTGGCCAAATTGTTTACCTATTCAACAGTCTATGCAAAAAATGACCGAAAAAATTATGTTTTTGCATGTTTATACAAAAATTCATTGTCTTATTTTCCTGTAAAAGAATTCCTGTATTATGTGCTTAACATATACAACTGATTTAAATATTCAGCGTTAAGCAGTGTATATGTCTAATTGCAAGATACAAATTAGCTATCAAAAATGGTAGGTTCATGTGTCCTTGGCTGTGGTTAGGGTTCTGCTGGCTTGGATTAGTACATGTTTAGGAGAGTAGGATGTTTGGCAGCTCCTGATTATGCATAATGCATTTTTACAAAGTATGCTTCTACATGGAGTACAAGAGGACTTTAATCTCTCTCCCCCTGACTGACAGTGCTACCTTCGGGGTCTCCTCTAAGGTTATGTGATGACACACTCTCAATACACCTAATCAATTTGTTCCCAACACTATTTCTCACCTTCATATCCTGTTGCGCTATAAGTCCCATTACAGACACTCAAAATGCAGTTTCTTCTGGACTTCAAGAAACAAACCAATCAAGATCAATCAGTGGTCTGGATATGACTTTGCGATCAGGGGCCGGTGTTATCCAAGTAGCATGTTTATCCTGCTTCCTAATCGTATTAAAGGTCATGGAAGGGCTTGGGCACATTCCAGCATACACTGATGTAAGCATGCCAGATACGTCCGCACACTCATATTCATGCAAGTCTGTTTCTACGTGCAGAGGGTGTCTTCATTTTGTGTACATTTAAGAGTTACAGCATACCTGAGGAAAAAATAACACTAGACTGTAGCTGCAGACTGTGACTTATTTTTACCTATGGAGGTGTGTGTGCTGTGTCCTCTCCGGCTGGACCTCTGAGGGCAGGGAGGTGCTGAGACAGGAACCCCAAAGTAGTAAGTGGACACTCACTTTATCAGTCCCCTGTTCCCTCTCTTCTTGTAGTGGCCTAGACTCATTAAGCTGTCTATAAATGGTCTGGTCTTAATGAGGAGGCTTTTATAGGGCTCTCCCGGGGCCTCCAGGGAATAATCAGACTCCAGTAGGAAGTCGTCTGTCTTGATAGCCTGCCCCTTTTCTCAGCGGTGGTCTGGGCCAGCCCCGGCCTCAATCCAGCATACAGTCATTTTACCCTTCTACCTGTCTGTCCCTTTCCGTCTCTCTCATGCTCTCACTGCCCCTGCATCTAGTTATTTCATGACACGATAAAAGTCAGCTGGTGCCCAATGCAGCGGCCACTTGCGTGTCTTTTAATTGCCTCCTTCCTCCCCTTGGCCTAGCCGGCTGCAGTTCTTTTACGAGGCCCAGGCCCCGGACCCACCGGCTGCTGCTCACCCTTTCAAGGGTCTTCCATCTCTCCCAAGGCTAGACCCCCTCTGTATCCTGAGGCAGTCCACTTGTTTTTCAGGGGACACCAATGGAGTTGTACCAACATGTGAAGCATAGCCTGAGATATTTATTTACCAGATCATTTCTGATGTGGTTTAAGGTAATGAAGAGCAATTGGTCCTGAAATAAATAAGGATACAATCTGACACATTTGACCCCAAAGAATCTGATATTTAAAACTTTGTGTAAACCTACATGGATTACAGACTTCACAGCAAACTAATCACAAGCAGAAACTTCCGTTTCATTTGTTTCTCTTACAGCTTTACTTGTAGCCCGGGTGCTCAGAAGACAGCCATGTTTACTTTGTTGCTTAAGTAGATAATGAAGATTCATTTTATGTGTTGCTTTTGGTGATTAAAAGTGTATTTATCAATGTCATGTCAGGCAGTGTTGGGATGAAGGTGAAAGCCTATCCCTGAACAGATGTTTACCACAAAGGTCAGAGAGCACGCTGTGTTTACATCAGCGGCTTTAGGACAGACGTGTTTAGAATTGGAAATGCCGCTGTAGGCAACGACTTTAATCAAATTACTTTTTCCTTTCCTCCTCCACCTCCTTCTTTCTCCTTCACTCTGTCATTGCTCTTAAGGACTCTCTTTTTGTCTCAGAATATTCAAAACAACTGCTGTCTAGCGTCATTGAGCGTATGTCACTTCCTGCCTTAGGGTGAGCGTGGCCTCTCCACTTCCTCCCTTATTCATTCCAGAGGAGGGCTCTGAAACGCTGCTCCATCTGAGCGAGCAGAGGGCCTTGTTGCAGCCTTGGGGCTCTCTAAAAGGCATGCACTTTGTGATTTGGAATAAGATATGTAAATCTGGAATGGCCTTTAGTATGATCCTAAGAGGAAAGTTACTCAGCAGCTGCTTTTTGTAACTGTGTCTAAAGTCATGCCTTTTAATTCTTGGCAAGAAATACAAAGAGGGGCTGAGTGGAGAGAAGGGAGAGGCATGGCTTATGGGAAATGGAATGATAGCTCAGACCAAAACAAATTGTTTCTGGTTTCGCTTGGGCCCGACCCTATTATCAGGCTGAGTGTCAGATCAGACAACTGCTGGAGCAGAGAAACTCCAGATGGAAGAAGAGGAGAAAAAAAATTGCAGACAGTTTGCACTTGTGTAAGATGCTGTTTGAAATTCAGTAATGTGTAGCCTTTGTGTGTTTGCATGTGTGAGTGTGTGGGTGACCAGTAGGTTGAAGGTCAGGTCTAAGGCCATGGGTCTTGTAAAAAGGGGGGGTTGCCATTACCTCTAAATTGTGGACATGAGGGAAAAGTGAAACACCCGCTCATGATCCTAATGATGTTTTCTTTAGGAGTGAAAAATCCAAACATGCCCGTTGCTCAGTAATGTGACCCAGCGTGGGGTTGCAGCCTGGTCACCGTAGGAGAAGCTTGTCTTTCAATCCCAACACAAGATGATGTCTAATTCAGGATGTTTAGTGTGCAGAAAACAAAGAAAATCTAATAGTCCATGTTTCCAAGTTCAGCCCCCATATGAGAGTAGTGAGGATGAAAAGAGTAGCTGTGTTTACGGGGATGGGTGGGGCATAAAAGCAATAAGTCATGTCAGACACCAGCCAGTGATGATGATTTACAGCGTTTTCATTGGAGGGTGAGCGGGTGTGTGGGATCTCTCTCCAAAAAAAAAAAAAAAAAAGCCCTGTAGATGATTTAGTTACAAAAGCACAAACCACTTGAGATAATTTTCGGTTCTATTCTCTGTTCCTTCCCTCTTCTGTTTAACTCGTGTAATTGCGTCATCACACCGTGTCTTCACTTCCTTCTTCTCAGTTCTCTAGTGACTCACAGTGATACCTGTGTGGTGTTATTATGGCTACTGAGTGGAGCATTTGGGTGAGGCCCACTCTTTGTTGTTGACAGGATAGCGAAGATTAACGTGCCTTCTCGTGACCCCAGCTGCAGCCTGTTCCCTCAGCCCTCCCTCATCAGTCCCTGCTGCTCCCGATGCCTGAACCCGCAGCCCTAGAGACAACCTCTCTCAGCTCTCCGCCGTGCGTGCTTGCGTGTGTGTGTTTGTTCGCACATGTGCACTTCTTTGTATGTTTGGTGGCAGTAATGATGTGTGAGAATGGTGGTGGTGGTGGGGGGGGGGGGGGTTGTATGAGTTGCTTAATTATCAGCAAATCACTTCCTATAACTTTATAGTGTTTCCACTGTTTTATAAATAATAGCTTCAGCTGTTCCTTTTTTTTCATATGGAATTTGCCTAAATGGTGTGATGTCACCCTTCCCCACCCCCATCCAACCTGCCTTGGGGCACATAGACAAGGAAAATTAGAGGGGAACTTTCACATAAAAGACAAAGGCTTGGCTGGTTTCAAACTGAGTCAGGTAGTGCAAAGGTAAACAGGTATTTGTGCGTAAGTGTCATTTCGGCTGCTTGGCACTGACAAATTCATTTTTAATTACAGAAAAAAAACTCACTTGAAACCTTTTTTTTTCCAGTCAGGCAAGCTTGGCTCAGTGAAAAGGTAGTTGACCTCAAAGCCTACTCGTTAGTTAACCGCATTAAAGTTGCTCTGTTGAGGGAAGCTGGATTAAAGAACGGGCCTTAGGGGAGCTCCGGGTCCTCAAACCATCCCGTTTCTTATGTGGTTGATATGTATGTGGGTGGAGATACGCATTCAAGGTGTGTGTGCTGTGTGTGTGTGTCTTGAGATTAAAAAATCTATGCAAAACCCTCACACAGCAGCAGGCTGTGAGATGACCTGCTATCGCATCACCTCTCTGCTTGAGTTTGCACAATCTGAGCTTTATTTAATGTCAGAAAACAGATATTAAGCGCGCTGCTTTCTGCTCTACCTCTGCTACTGTGTATCTACTTGGCTCTCGCTTGCTTTTCTTCCTTCACATCCCAGATATAATTATAGCTGTCCGAGGGATGATTATATGTTTACTCTGGAAGCTGGCTGACTGCCTGTCCCCAGTCCCCAAGGAGCTGCCTCTCAAAGGGGTTCCTCTCTTGAAAAGCACCACAAAAGTGGCTTTGGCAGGGCGCAAACACATAAGGGAGCAGATAGAATGGCTTGAGACAGAGATGAAGATACAGCGAGAGAGGGAGAGAGAGGGAGAGAGAGAAAGTGACAGAGCGAGAGAGAGTGAGAGAGAGAGAGTGAGAGAGAGAGAGAGAGAGAGAGAGAGAGAGCGCAAGTGGTGGTGCCTTTATGTTACAATATCTATTTATACAGGTCTCCCCACCGCATAAACTTCCTTGCTTCTCTAGAGCGGGCTGGTTTGCAGAGCCGGGCCAACATGCAGCAGATGAAGGCTGGAATGGTGGAAGGGAGGTTTGGAGAGTCACGAAATGAATGCCTTTCATGGACGACAGTACTTTTATATTTATACAGACATCAATCGGTCTAACACAGCTTCTGCTTTGAGGATATATGTTATTGTTAGCATGAGGCTAAGAGAGAAAAGAATAAACAAAAGTTTTAAAGTTCCCCTTAAATTAAAAGAAACAGTTTAAACAGTTTTAATACTCAGATTCCATTAAGTATCTGAGTATTTCTACATCTCTACATCAAAGTCCCTATTTTTTTACTCCTGTGAAAAAAAAGAAGTAATGGTTGATGACTCATGCTGCACTTAGAGGTGGGCGCCTTTGAGTTCAATAAAGACACAAGCCACTGGGATGCATCAGCTCCATATAGAACTCTGGCTAAGGGCTGAAACATATATGAACTCACTCCAACTTCATCTTCCTCCTCCTCTGTTTCATCTGTCTGACGTGTCATTAAAATGCGCAGGTGAAGGTGTTGGTTAAAGCCAATCTCATGGGATTGTAAATAACGCACCGCTTTTAAGGACAACTCGCATGTCACGACGATACATTCTTGGTTTTCTTCGTGTCACTTAACGGCCCATAGACATCCGCTGTGTGAAGAGATGGTGAGCAGTGACTTCATTGATGATGATGTCTCCAACATGGTGGCAAAGTACAAACAAACAACCTCATTTTACAACCAAATGGTACACCAAAATGAGACATTTACTGCAGACCATGCAGTAACAGAATCTTCATTCATATTTGAACAGTTTCATTAATTGACAAAAGTCTCACAAACCAGACACATTTCGTTCGTTTTGATATCGACTGGACCACAAGATACCTACTGGCGACATGTGACAGCAGAGGGTGGTTTTTGCTACTGGTTAGCATGTGTGTCTCCAACGTTGTGATCATGACTATGAGGCCAGGTCGGTGGTCAGAGCTGAAAAATCACAGCAGTGTTGCAGATTCCCTTTCATTTCAAAGGAAAATCCAATAACTTATCATCACTTTGGCAGCGCAGTGTTTTAAGGTCTGGTTAGGTTCAGGCACAAAAGAAACACTTTTTTAGAGTTAGGGAAAAGATCAGGGTTTGGGTTTGAATGAAAATAAATCTGTAATAATGGCACGAGGAAAGCACAAAATGAGTCATGATTGTACACCAAATGACTTAAAAAATTACATGCTATTCATACACTTTTGGGTAAGACGCCTTCACAAACTTTTGATTGTGCAGGGGTTTTATGCACATTCAGGGTTATTGAAAAATGCCAATCAATATGCCCTATAAGTCCCACCCTAGTTTCATGATTTCACCAGAAAAAAATTGTATAATTCTGTTAATGTGACATCTATTTTGCCTGTAGCTTTGCAACTTTTCTGTCATTAATAAAATTCATTGAGACTATTTATATATACGTTAAGTCATACAGTCCTCATCTTAACCCTGACTGTAGTTTTGGTGTGAGCATGACCAAATTAAGTGTTTTTAATGACTTGACACAGAATTTGCAGACCACTTGTTCATGTTGCCCAGCAATACCTATTAATCTTTCCTGGGCTGCTATGAATAAAGTTCCCTTTAGGCCAGGCAAAGGTCATCATTCCACATCTAATTAATTCTCCCATCACTCCTCACATACCTTATTTCAGCCATATGCTATTTTTTTTTTAATAAGATATAAGGGTTTGTTTGAGGATACAGTAGAATGCAAGTTGGACCAAAACATGTGCTTATGTCATGCTTTGACTTGTTTACAGTTTGGTATTTCTACAGGCAGGCAGGCAGGCAGACAGGCAGGCAGGCAGGCAGGCGGGCAGGCAGCAGGGCTGACCTGTATCTGTTAGTTGACTGGTAATCCTTGGGAATTCACTGCAGCTAATCACCCCCATGCTCTCATACATGCTCAGAACTCTGGGCCAGTTTGACAGGAATGAGAGTAAAAGTTGCACATAAAGTAGTAAAAGCAGGAAATCCAGTGTCTGCTAACACATTTTCTTGCAACATTGTGTAAATAAATGACTAGTTTGTTGCTGGGCACTTGGAGGACGGAAGGACAAGCCAATAGCTGACATTATTTTTGTTGAACTCTGATCATCAACATAATGTTTGCCTGAGGGGGCCACAGAGTATATGTTGGCCCTGGTAAGGTTAAAAGTTGGATGTGCACAGCTTGTATATTTGTAGATATTTGGTTGTAAACTGCTCTTGGTTTCCAGTTACCTAATTTCCTGAATGAGAACAAATAAATAAATATACACTTGCATAAAGAGACTTTACACAGCTAAGCACAGTCTGGTTTTATCACCATAACCCCCACCCCCCCTCCCCAGCTCCTCCACACTTCTTTTTTGTGGACACACATCAGTGTGTGGACAAGCATGCGCACACGCACACACACACACACACACACACACACACACACACACACACACACACACACACACACAGATACTCCATTTAGCTGCAGACATACCGAAGCCCACGCATCCAGGCTCGCCTCAGTGCTGTCCTTGTAATGGGTGGTATCAGTGCTCCCTGTGCCCAGGAAGGGCGATAAAAGCCAGGCTAGCTAAGTTTTATCTGCTCTGCTGAAAGTCAGCCATTGACACTATGCACTTTAGAGGATGTATCACTCAGTAGGAGGATCCATCCATCCTCTCATCTCCTCACTGACAGTTCCACTTTCTGGAGCAAGACTGGAATCGCATTTTTCCTGCAAGTATATATAAAGAGGAAGAAAAATGATATTATGGTTATTAAATTCATCACTGTCATTACAATATTCTGACAGATTATGTGTCAAACTGGATTAAGAATTCCTGGAATAGATCAATAACTCGACTTTCCTGTTTTTTCCAACAGATAATAAATAGAAGTCTGTTGTAGTTCTGGCTGGCATTTCTATCGGTAATAAATACCAGTGCGCTCATAAAGTTACGAGTTGAGATCTTGGATCTCGTGACATTGTTAAAAAGAAATCTGAGAAACATATGCAACAGATGGTTGTACAGATCCTACGCAAACCTTAGATCAATCAAACATCAGTGAAATGGAACGAGGAGGAAGAACAGTAAACGTATTAACTGAACTGTCTGCTGCAAACACTCATCTTTCTGTTATTAAATTGATTTTCCATATTCAATGCTAAATCCAAGCACTTTCGGTTTTTGACATTCGCTCCAAACTGTTGGCTTATTTACAACCTGTCTGGTGGTCCAACCGCTGATGTAGCATTGTTGATGCGTTCCCAGACCCAGGAAATTTCTTCCTTATTATCATGTCTGCCTAAACTACAAAAATAATGCTGGAATTATCCAATAAAACATTGCTGGAATTATCTCATTTAAATGGAGTGCGTGTCTGTCTCTGACATTTTCTCAAGAAACCTTTTTTGTGTATTATCTCATGAAAAGTTCTACACAATACTTTGGGGAATTCTCGAAATGTGCAGCAACAAAGACTGATCAGTTCATGTGCCGGTGATTGTGCAGAGTAAACAAGTGAGGTTTACTTCAAGTGTGGAGTCCCCAACACGTTAAAAGACATACTAGCAGATACTAGCACACAGGGGTTTTTGATGCCCTTACAGTGCATCCACTTCTCAAACTGTGGCCATGGGTTTGAGCTCATACCCTGAGTTAAACCTGCATTAACCCCCTGCTGATAGAACAAACAAATTGCTCAAGAATCCATGTCATCTCAAAAGGAAAATGGAATGTTTTCAGATAGTTTTGGCCAGGCTGGTTAAGGTTTGGTTGGATTTAGGGGACAAAAATAACTTGTTTAGTTTCCTGTGTACACTGAAGCTTTTTTCCCTCAACCGACGTGTCTTTTTATTGTTTTCAGTTGGAGTGCCACAAATGCCAGCAGCGTGACCGGTTAATTAGTTAATGAGAACAGTTCCCTGTTTGTGTACTTTGCCCTTCTTGAAAAATGTTCTGCCAATCTTGGCGGATGTATTGCAGGGTTCCTAATAAATCGCACTGTTAAGTGTGAAGCCATTTGGATAAGTGGTCCTCATAGTTTGGCTAAAACTCTTATTTTCTGTTTATGCTTCCTCAACAGTTTTTCAATGGTGTCCTCAGCAAGGCCTTTTGTGTGCTTTTGCACCCAAATAATGAAGACTTTAGCACTGCTGCTTGACAAACGGCAGGTGTGTGGTTGCTTGGGCGGGCGGTTCTTGAGAAAGCTGCAACGGGCTCACTTTAGAACAGCGCTAGTCCTTTAAGTTCCATACAGCTGCTTTCAACTGAACAACTGTAAATGACAGGAAGTGTAGTGAGCTTGAATTCCTTTTTGACAGTGAAGTGTGTCAAATCAGAATGCCTAGTCTTATCTGCGGTGTCCACCCTGACCCACTTATAGCCGACAATGACTCAGTGTCTCCCATCTGGGCTCTTTATCCATCTAAACTGGTTGTGTTTTTGTTAGCATTGTAGTGAATTTAATTCTTTTGCAACCACCCTCTTCACCAATGGCAACCTCTGCAAAAAAAAGTCAATTAAAGCAGTGCCTATTTTTACCGACAGACAAAGGGAACCTAACCGGAGTCAGTTGGTTTGTCCACCATAATTTGATTGCTGACAAGTGAGGGGGAAAAAGGTCTGTCAGCTTAGCAACGATACCCAACAAAGGGCAATCTCATTGTAAACGTTGTAGCACTCAATTGCTGGATGATGGGGTGTTGGACAATGGAACAGCAGGCAGTGCTGGACATGGCGAGGGCCCTCCCTGCCGCTCTCTACAGCAGTAATGACAGCCTAAGTGCCAACAGCAGGTGTCTTCCATTCAAGACTGGGCAGGTTAATAAAGTTTCCCCCTGAAAGTCAATAAACAAGCACTTGTTCACACACTGGCTAATTGTTCTTGTCCATACTCCCTCCCTCTCTTTCTTTCTTGCGCTCCTTGCAAGCCTCTCAGTCTCTATCTATCTCTTGTCCTTTTTTTTGCACCTTTGCAGTCTGAGAGGAGAGAAAAGTCATGATAGAAGATGACAACATAGAGAAATGAAGTAAAAACCACACTTTTCAGAGTTCCAGAATGAGGAAACAGACATAAAACCTCTAACTTCTGTCATGTTCAGCATCAGTATATGCATCTGATATGGTTATAAAAGAGGTGTGTGTGTGTGTGTGTGTGTGTGTGTGTGTGTGTGTGTGTGTGTGTGTGCCTGAAAGAGAGAGAGGAGACAGCGATATAGATTAATGATATACAAGCTGGTCAAACTGTTGTACCCGTGCAGCAAGCAGCGCCCTGCAGACCATCGCTGCACAATGGTGTTGTCAAAAAGTAGGTGGACTTGGGTGAAAGTTTTTCAGTTTTCTCAAGGCTGTAGTTAAAATGCTGATGAAATGACTCTTAAAGAGGATGTGGGCTATCACACAATAATGGATAATGGTCTGTCGATTCAGATTCACATTTAACTTGGGTGTTATAAAGGACCAGCATTTATGCTAGTGGTGTCAGAAGTTCTCCTCCCCTGGTTTTCCTGACTTGAGTACATGTGAAGACACTGAAAAACCTTTCTAGCATTTTTTTAAAATTATTTTGTAAGAGAAAAAGATTGTACTCCTCTTCAAAATCCCTGGTTAAGTTGCCAAGGCTGTTGCTGTCTACACAATATTTGAACTTGGCAAATACAGAATTGGTCAGGTTAGGGGAAAGATCATGGTATACCCTTAATTACAGGTTTTTAACCAGACATGAACTCCAGGCTGCTGCATGAAAGTTAGACGTGCCTATTCATGACTCTGATCTCTACACCCTTGCCTTCCACTTTAGAGAACAAACTTTTCCTTGCTTTTGCACCAGTTGTTAGAGTGAGGGTCGGCTACATTGGATGAAGAATCAGGAGATATACAGGGAAATGCTCAAAGAAAATCCTAAACTGTCTGTAGATGTGTCTCTTTCTCTCTGGAGCCTCAAGTCTCACCAGCTTTCTCCCTTTTACAGGATGAGCTCCACCAACTTATGAGACCACTGTCAATTATTTCACATAAAATCACTGGAAAAAAAAGGAGATTTTCTAATCTCGTCAAAAGGCTGCACGGCGAGGAACCACCTTCTGGCGCTGGTTGTCATTCACGATTGCAACCAGGTCAAGACACGATGGGGGAACCAGCAGACGGTATCTCAGTGGGTCAGGAGCGCCACTCCTTCTCTCACTGTAGTTCATGCTACAAATGCTGCTGATGAACATGTTGAGCTGGATTTGCGTTGGTCTGATCAGTGGAGGGCTGGTCAAGTCTGAGTCTCTCTTACTCTTATGGACTGCACCAGAAGGAGAAAGTGAAAATATACACTTTCCAAATTTGTAAGTACTCCATGCATACTCTCCCTGCTACCTGTTATGGATGTGCAATATACATTTGTAGGCCTTTTATGAAAAGAGCCCGAAAGGACTTCTAAGGACGTGCAGCCGCCCTGTTTTCATAAATGCATGTATTAAATGTGTTTGCCACACCAATGCTTGCAAATCACTTCATGCTAATTAAATACACTGCAGGATCAAATATCAGTGCAAAGGGCGAGACGGAGAAAAGTTTCTTTCTCTCTCTCTCTCTCCCTCTCTATCTGTGTGTGTGTGTGTATGTGCGTGTGTGTGTGTTATGCATGTGCCTTATTTTATGGCACAGGGTTTCCCCTTTGACAGTTGGCATTGAACATAAATCGTGAGGTGTGGAATGGAAATGCAGATGTAACTGTAAACAACAGGGAGTTTCACAATATGGTTTCTGAAAATCCCCAGATACTCTTGTGATGTGGAACCTGTCAAATCTTATTTAAAGCTCCTTTGTACACACTGACCATCTTCCATGTTATGGATATCTGTCACGTACAATGTTGTTGCCATTCTTTCTCTCCATAACTTTAATTGATCCAAGTATCTGAGGCTTGTGTTCCATCATTGTAAACAACTCCTTATGTTAAAGAGACAAAAAAAAAAGAGCCAAGTAGCAGGAAAAGTCAGTGGAAAAGCTTTCATAGAGAGAGAGAGACAGAGAGAGAGATAGAGAGAGAGAGAGAGAGAGAAACTCCCACACCACAATCATTCAGCAAATTGGTTCAGTGAAGTGGACCTGTGTTTGGGCAGGCAATAAGCAAAACGAGGAAACATGAAATGATATTTCAGTGCATCTATCTTGATAGGAGTAGAGGATGTTGAGGCGTAATGGGAACAACATGGCTGGTAATGAGAGGAACAAGGCACGATGGAGGAGTAGACATGGATTACCAGCATTCCTCTTGATGGGTTTTATGGAGAAAAAAAAAAAGAAGAAGAATGGAGCTCCTTGGTTTATTTGATTTTCGAGGTTGTGGTTGGGGAGGAAAAAAAAAAAAAAAAGCTAGATAAATGCATGTTTCATCAGGGCTAAATATTTCCACCCTGTAAAAAAAATTCCAGAAAGCAAACACAAGCCAGATTGTGGACTAGTGGTAGGACGATTGTGGGTATTTGTTTACATGTTACTGTGTGTGTGTGTGTGTGTGTGTGTGTGTGTGTGTGTGTGTGTGTGTGTGTGTGTGTGTGTGTGAGTGCGTGTGCGCCTTTTGCAAATAAATACCAAGCCTAACCACTCTCCATTGCAATAGCAGGTGCTTCTTAAACAATGGTAGCTTATAATGTTACTGTTTACTAAAGCCCCCTCTGAAGTGTTTAACAAATAAAAGAGCGATGGAGAGGAAGTGAAGACCAGGGGTGGATTGAACATTAATCGCTGACAGGTTTGTGAGCCGGCTTCCATCAAAAGGAAAGATTTCATGATAATATTCATGTGATATCAATTAGAACTGCCTTTTAGTCTCTTTTTTTTCACACAGGCTTAAGTCTTAACCTTCAAATTTTGACCTAGAACCATGTCATGACGTTGATGCGCAGCAACAGAATTTGCATTGTTTTTACATTCACTTTGAGTGTTTCTTTTTTGAAAGAATGAAGAAAAAGCTCTGATTTCGAGAATATTTAACTCAAGGGTTTCTGCTGCTCACGTCTTCCTGGATATTCACCAACTTTCTCTTCCTCCCCGAACAGCATGAAACACTAATAGCTAATCTAATAGCTGGCATCAAACAGCAGCTACATCAGTCTCGATCTCTGTAAGCGCACTCTGCATATGAATACAGAACCTGCAGGCAAGTGAGAAAATGTCAGGATACAAAAGCTTCTGGTTTCTGTTGGAGCAGCTTTGACCGGTCACGTTTGATTGGGCCTTGGCTGTGTCCGCATGAATAGTGTGTGGATGCAGAAGAGAGAAAACACACTGACTGAAGTATGAGGTATGAGAAATGGCTGTAGTCTGATGACTTAACAAAGCTGCTGGAGTGGTTTTAAACCGTTACGTGATCATAAATCGGCTATTTTTTTCAATCCACTCACATTCATTGTCTTTCAACTTCCTGCAAATGTCTCAAGTTGCTGTACAGACCAAGGATATCTTGGACCTGATAGCCGTTGGTTACAACTGCCCTCCATAATCCTGGCCCTGGTTCCCGGAGGGAGGGTCATCCGATATAAACAATCTTTCCTAGCAAGAAATAATTCCTCAATACGCTTCATCATTTTTCGTCGATCAACGGTTGTAGCCAACCAACGTTTCTTGTACTCATCGTTACAGCCATGCGCAACACTGCTGCAGTATACCACCCTCTTATGACAAAACCTTGATGATGTGGACATTCTTAGATCTTTTTTTTTTGTTTGCTTAAAAAATTCTCAATAAGTAAATGGAAACATGACTATTGCTCAGGTCAAGCAAGTCCTGAGATATTTCTAAAGAAGAACTTTTCAAATGGCCATCTGCCTGAATGCACTCGTGAATTTGAAATCTATTATGCATTTTATTGAGAAGACATATTGTCGCAGTTAAAAAACAACAGGGAGCCATAAAAGCACTGCGAATTAACGGTGCTGATGACTCAATGGTGTGATGGGTTATGAGAAATTTGATCATTTTGAATGACTTAGCCTAAGAGAGCGCATTTGTCTCTGTGCACGGCTGTCAGAATACAGAAAAGTGACACTCATTATTTAACAGGGACGTCCTAGTTTTTTACCGATGTTGTGTTGAGTGGATGATTATGTTTCCTTAGTCAAAATGTCTGAAGTTTAATTTCTTTCACTCTCAGCATCATCGTTGCATCAGACATGTTTTCTTACAAGAATCAAGTGTGTGTGTGTGTGTGTGTGTGTGAGGTCACATGGGCTCAGTGATGCAGCTCCGTGGTGTGTTCACGGTTCACTGTGCTTGCTTTCTTCGCTTCTATCCACAAGGCAAGCAGCTTTCTTGCAGTTCTCCTCGATATTACACTCCTTTTTGAATTATTGCTGATCTCTACACTTCCAGATGAGAGCCTCTCCTCTCCCCTCCTCCCTCCCAACTTGTCCTGTCTGCAGTGTCACTGTCGGAAACTGAGGTGAGATCAAGCGAGAGCAAATCCCCTGAGCTGTGGTGAAGGATACACCCTCCTCGTCATCTGGACTCCATTTTGTTTCCTTTAGATCTTTATCTGTTTCTCATACAGCTTTGCAATCAAACAATAAAGTAGCGAGATTAAGGAGAACAAACCCTGTTGCATGCGTGGATCAAACTGTTTTAAAATAAACAGCAGTTGTAAGATGAGAACCGTTAATTTTCTCAACGCCATCATCAGCGGGGCCAAGCCTTTATTTCACAAACACAACTTGATGTCATCACTGAAACATGTTTTTCCCATGCCCTCTGATATACAACAACGGATTCACATCCAGAGACCAGAGAGGGATGAGATTCCATCCCATCCGCTTGTCTGAGAACAGAAGCGGTTAGTTAATTGAGATACATAGGGAAGTGTTGGTAAAAGGAATCCTCTTGAATAAGTTACCCATTATCATCAGTGCTTGGTTACATGTTTATTTTGTTTAAATAATGTTTGTTTCTTACGTTTTACATGTTGGAAAGTTGGAAAACAAATATACTTTAATGATTTCATAGAGGGCGGCACGTTGGTGCAGTGGTCAGCACTGTCGCCTCACAGCAAGAAGGTTCCAGGTTCTAGTCCCGGCTCCATCACAGGATCTTTCTGTGTGGAGTCTCCATGTTCTCCCTGTTCCTGTGTGGGTTCTCTCTGGTACTCCAGCTTCCTCCCACAGTCCAAAGACATCAAGAGGGGACGAGGCTGATTGATACTCTAAATTGACCGTAGGTGTGACTGTGAGTGTGAATGGTTGTCTGTCTCTATGTGTTGGCCCTGTGATGGACTGGCGACCCGTCCAGGGTGAACCTCACCTCTCACCCAAAGGCTGCTGGAATAGGCTCCACCCCCCCCATGACCCTTAACAGGATAAGTGGAAGAAAATGGATGGATGGATGGATGGATGGATGGATGGATGGATTTCACAAAGGTTTGGATGGTGTTTAAGTATTTGAAGCCATTTAATATTTGGAGATATTTATCTAATTGTGTCATACTTCTTACC
Source organism: Aulostomus chinensis (assembly GCF_037954235.1). NCBI lineage: Eukaryota > Metazoa > Chordata > Actinopteri > Syngnathiformes > Aulostomidae > Aulostomus > Aulostomus chinensis. The sequence continues at coordinate 13,997,307 of NC_141336.1, read as the reverse complement.
GCATCACCAATCAGCAAAGTAAGAACTGACATCTGGGAAAAAGTCCAATGTGGCAAAACTGTATCACATAAGAAATTGTTATTGGAAGTGTTACATTAATGATAATTCGTATAAAAAAACAACAACAAAATTTTGTAAAAAAGTTATAATGTTTTCTTGTGGTGGTTTTTGCCTTTTCTTTTGAAAGAGAGTAAATGCTGAAAATGCTAATTCAGTGAGAGGAAAACTTAAGTTTTTGTGGGAAGTTACAATCATCTGGTGGCATCCCCCGCTCTTGTATCTGCATGTATAGGAAGGCAGGGACAGCAGCAGCAAAGACCCCCATAGGTGTCCAGATCGAGGTGCGAAATGATGACAACAGAAGTTCCATTGATCAAGTCGGATACGGCATGTGAAGGAGAGGTCGGGTAGAAGCAGGTTTTAAGAGGGCGTGTAGAGGAAGCAAGAAACGTATGCGAGACCTCGGATGCTACTTACCAACAATCAGCTGAGTCAAGATGGTTAAAACCCGCTGTCAGCTGACGCGAGCTGGCGTGGATCAGCTGATACTCAGCTGATCAGGCTGAGCCGTATGCCAAAAATATGTCGTAATGGAAAAGTGTGAGTAATTACATATGTTTATTTAAGGTTAAAACTTCCCGCAACCTTTGATCAACACGAGGGTGAGATAATGACTGAATTTTCAGTTTTGGGTGAAATATCCCTTTAACCTACATTCTTCAGCATGGAGGTCGTTTAAATTCTATAATTTCCAACGACCGTCACTGATTGCTGCTGGGAGAAGCTAACCAGTTAGCTTCGGGGCACTGAGTTGTTTCAAGAAATCAGCATTCTTTTTTTCCTTCTCTTTCACTAGTAATTTTTATCAGTTGCTCCTGAATCTTTTTGTACCATCATCATGTCTTCACAGCTCCGTTAGATCTTTCTCTCAGCTAATTGAGGAATGTCTCATCTGCAGCGGAGCGATCAGCTGGAGTCTCACAAGCAGATTTATCGTACGAGAGATGAAAGTAAGGTGGCCGTGAGTAACTCCATACTTTCACACTTTATCCTTACCACCTCCGTTAAATCACCGCTGTAATTGCTACCATGTCGTCCTAGCTCATCACCTTCATCCTCTTCTCTCTCTCTCTCTGTCTTCCTCCATGTTTATCATCCCTCTCCTTTTTGGTTTTGCAGTTGTTGTCCACCCCCTCCCCTCTTCTTTTTCCTTGATTTCCTCCAGTCTGCCCCACAGAGACTGAGCCAGAGCACCTGCAAGTGCTCACTTTGAAAGATGTTGCAGGCTCAAGAATGTGTGCAGTAAACACACGAGAGCTGTATTTATAATAAATCAGCTTTATGGGCCTCTGATGGAGGTGATATCAGTGAAATTTATGCTGAGAGACCTCACCGTCCTTACTAAAACAGCTGCGAGATAGCGCTACAACCTCCCTCCCTCAATCCTCCCCTCCCCTCTCCCACTTCCCCATCACCACGGAATAGCTTGTTCTGACTGGGGTAAGGGAGCCCAACACCGTCCTCTCTATGTGGTGGGCCATGTGGTCTCTGCAAGGGTAACATCCAGACTGAAATAGAGTGTGGGCAGCATGGCGGTAGTGGGTAGCTTTGTGTGTGTGTGTGTGTGTGTGTGTGTGTGTGTGTGTGTGTGTGCGTGCATGTGTGTGTGCGTGCGTGCGTGCGTGGTTATTTGTATGGGTGCCGTTGTGTATTTAGTGCAGCCAGGGCAGCACAAATAGCATCCGCGAGAGGACAAGATCATGTTTTTAAGGTGGATCTCCAAGAACATTCCTGCAAAGGTTGACTTAAAAAAAAAACTGCTTTGTCACATCTTGAGAACCAAGTGTGAAACCCAAAAGTGGAATGAACAAACACATTATACACACACACACACACACACACTGGAGCTTCCTTGATCTTCCAGCCTTCTTCGACCAGCCCAGATGGTTCCTGTCACCGCTGCCGAACGGACAGAAAACAAAATTAAAAGCAATGATGTCACAGCCATGCATGCGTTGTATGGTTTCACCTTACAGAGCCCATTCCCATCATTCCATGATGAAAGGTGACCACCCACCATTATTTGGTTTTCAACAGATGCAGGCAATAATAACAACCCGACGGTTAGACGTGTTCTTGAAGCCTTTAAAAAAGCTGTGGAGTTACACGTAATCAAGCCTCAAAATAAATCACGTAAACATATTTTCCCTCCTTCTGATGTCATTTCCTGCTTGTTCTGCCAAGGAGGGTGCAGCAGCTTCTGTAAATGTTTGTTGTCCTTTTGTCAACAATCTCTCTTGAGGAGCAAACATGTACGCGTCACCCTGGAACAGCAGGATCTGACAGCCTCGGCCAGCTCTGTGTAATAGCGGTAGTTCTGCCTTTACTAGTGGGAATATAAAGGGTTAATGTGTTGTAGCGTCTCGTCTCCTCAGCGCTGGTGCCTTTGAGTAGAACAGTAGCGGACGGGTTTACACAAGGCCTTGGGGTGTGAATGGCTCAGTTGGTATGGCAACGAGGCAATGATGAGAAAAGGTCTCATATATATATATATATATATATATATATATATATATATATATATATATATATATATATATATATATATATATGATGCCACGTGTTGTGTTTTAAAAACAATTTCGTAAGATGTTTTTGCTCCAAAATATGAAACTTTGGATGAAAATCTCAATACATAAAACAGAAAATAAATAAAAGCAGTCTATTAAAAAAATGTTTTCCTGGCAGTATGGAGAAAAGTTGTGCGATAAAAAAATAAAATATGGAGCAGTTAAGTGAAATATTCAAATTAAAAAGGTAAAAAAAACAAACAAATAAAAAATGTCCAGGGCATTAAATATATATCGTAAAGCACCAGAACTGTGTGTTTGTGTGAGCTCGATTGCCCAGAGTAGATGAGGGTGTGTACGTTGCAAGCAAAAGCTGAACAACTCCTCTTTTTTTTTTTTTTTTTTTTTTGTCTTGACCCTTCTGTGGCAGTTAGGGAAAGTACAACATGGATCGGAATCAAAGAGATGTGGTTAAAAAACATGGCCAAACTTGCTTCCGTTGCCATGTGATTTCATATGCGTGCTCTCGTCCTCTTGTCCAATAAACTGACTGTTGCTTAGAAGAGAGGAGAAGCCATAGAAAACAGTGTGACAACCGAGTTGCCCTCTTTTCCCTCTTTTCCTCCTCTCTCTCTCTCTCTCTCTCTCTCTCTCTCTCTCTCTCTCTCCTCAGTGCTCTCACCTCCTCTCCCCTGCTGGGACCCAGGCTCCCTGTGGGTGTGGTAAGGTACAGGAGGGGAAATAGGCGGATGCAACAACGCAACAAATTTGGCAGTTAACCCAACAACAGCCACTGGTGTGTTTGAGTAGTTGCCATGGTGACCAGCTGGCCCTTGCGGCATGGAGCGGGCTACTCATTTCTTCTTCTTTTTTTATTTTCTTTTTTCTTTTTTTGTTTTGCTCCTACATCTCAAGAGGAGAGGAAGCAGCTTGGGATGGAAGGTGTGGGTTACATGAACAAAGACGATGAAGAGAGTGAAGTGTGAGGTGTGACACGTGTGCGTGTGTGTGTGTGTGTGTGTGTGTGTGTGTGTGTGTGTGTGTGTGTGTGTGTGTGTGTGTGTGTGTCAGGGAGCGTCTATACATGTACTGGTTCTTGTTAAGTTGAAATCTAATTCTGAATAATATATTTATCCTATTTTCCATCGTCTGAATATCCCCAAACACGGACTTAAACAACCGTTAGATTTAAAGATGGATGCATTGATCATGAAACGTTGGTGCACCTATGAACTTTTACTCCATGAGTTGACGTGGGTGAATAAAATATTATATCTACGCAGATTTTATTCCCTGAATGACAAAGCAATATTGACGCTTATGTAACACGATTTATTAGATCATCAGATGATGAGTAAACCCTTTTAACTTTAAGACAGCAGACATCCAAACACATTAGTGGTATCATTTGGTGCTCAAACCCAACAAAGTCGCCCCCCCCCCCCCCCCCCCCCACCACCACCACCACCACCCCCCAAAAGTTTGTGTGTGATCCCCAGCTGCAACCCTCAAGTATGAAACCCCTCTTAATGTTCTTTTTTGGACCCACCAACCTTTTGTTTATTTATTTATTTTATTGTCAGCGGAAAATTTGTGTCATGTCAACCAGCCCCAGGGACCAGTGGTAAAAGTACGGGGAGGAGAAAAATGTGGCTCCAGTTAACTGTATCTGTTACCATTTCTCTAAAACTACAGCAGATAAATCTGACTGCTGGTTCATAATCCCCTTAGCTTCTTATTTTTGTTGAAACAATGTTTGTTTGTCGAGAACCGGAGCGTCTTTTATGACACTAATGAACTCCTTCCTATTGCACTGGCATCGCAGATCTTCTCTGGACGGCGCTTTCACCAAGAAGCTTAATTCGATTTGGAATTACAGGTAATATGACTAAGCGTTCTTTTATGAGCTTCCCAGCAGTTACATTGAGTTACGTCCGGCCACGCAACTATCTGATTTCAGATCTGCACTGGCCCACCAGGAGTGCAGACCATGACTTTAACAACTCCTGTAAGCCCACAGATGAATTCATAAACCCGCGGAAGAACGGATTCGATTAAAAGATCATTCTTGATGGGTTACAATATTTTTGTGATTAAATCCAATAAAACATCAACAATGGATTTGTACTACGAAACCTCAGTCTTGGACGAATAACTATTGCAACCACATTGATTTATGTAAATAATGAATCCTAACCTTTTTCAATCAAAAATGATGAACCATTTCCATATTTATTTGAAAGACTGACGGTTGTTTTGTGCGATTCGAATTAAGGGGGAAAAAAAATCATTGGAAATATATCTGTCTCAGACTTTTAGTCAAGTATTGTGCTTCAGAACAATGTGAAAGTATCTGTACTTTACCTTCAGATAGAAATTTTAGGGGACTTTTACTTTGACTGATACTTGATTTGTACTTTTACTTCATTACATTTCAAGTGACATATTGTACTTTTTTGTACTTTCATTTATCTGAACCAATCAGTTTCTAGATACTTTGAAGAGAAAAACACAACATAGACAACACTAGAAAACCTGCTGAACTGGAACACGTAAGACTTAAACATGACCTCGCAATGCCGGTGGTTTGAGGAGTGAATGCCACCAAGTACTGAACACAAAAACATCATGGAGAGTATACATTTTTACTTTTGATACTTAGGTGAACTCAATCTTAAATACTTCTCTACTCTTGCTTGAGTATTATTTGAACAGAAACTTACTTTTTTTCTGCCATGGTACAATTTTTGGTGGTATTTATCCCACATATTATTATAAGATAAAGGAACATCGTACTTCAGATCATTTTGATGGCGATTTAATGAGAACTGATGCACAGTGTGTACCTGTGCACACCCAATGTGTGTGTGTGTGTGTGTGTGTGTGTGTGGGCCCGCCCGCCTTCTATCAGAACTAGTTGAAACTCATGTAAGTCAGTCTGGGGTCACTGCTAATGCGAAGGCCTCAACAGTAAACAAGGCACTGCAACAAAAAAAAAAAAGGGAAAAAAAGAAACAAAATAACCTTCAATTACAGGCATAACAGTTCAGTTTCACTCCACCATCCGGACACAAAGATTACTGGACATCTGCAAAAGGAATTTCTTGGGTAAACTGGCCTCCTTCTTGAATGTAAAGAAGTTCATACTGTATGCCATGTGTCCTGACATGGAGGTTGAGTTTGTATCCCTTCACAGTCATACTGTATTTTTTTGAATTTCCTCCCAAACAACCACAACCGGCTTCCAAACTGAGAGCTTTGTTGATGCCGGTTCTGCCAGGATATTCCAACCACTCCTAAAGCACCAAGCGTTCCAGCAAAAACACTCTGGTGCCCCAAAAGCAAAGTGGAGAGGTTCTCTCTTTAAAGCCTCCAAAATCCCCCCTCCTTGTTTAATTATGTGGTCCCTGGGTGGAACCTGGAGGCTCCGACATAAGTGCATTTTCCATGGCACAAGCATGTAGTATACTGGTTCCCACAGGGAGATCGGAAGCATGGCGGATCCCAAAACCTGGGTTACAGCATTCCTGGATCACAGAGCAGTGCGGTGACCTAATCGCCCGGCCACCTACCGCTCGCTGCCAAATCCCAAGCAGCAGGCCAGACGCCCCTGAGAGTAACATCCGACCGTGCACCATGAAATATTACGTCAGAGGTGAGTCATCGGATACTTAGAGCAGCTTTACATACTCACAAACACAGGAGCTTTACTCAGACCGGATTAATCCGATGAGTAAACTGTGGCGCTGAAAGGAAACTTGTCGTTTCTGGCAGCTTCATTTTTTTATGTTGCAGTCAATTTAATGGGGACAGTAAATACAAGCAGAAACATGGGAGATTCCTTTTTTTTCCTAAAAATATTCTGGTACAGATGTTATATAATTGAAATATCTAACGGCCTCATTTTTTTTTTTTTTTTTTGCATTAGTAAAGTACAACAAAATCGAATTGCAATGGCTCAAAGTCATCGCAGAGTAACAAACAAAGACATTTTTTGATGAATCACAGTGAAAAATGCTTTCTTTCTCCTCTCCACCCGGCTGTTGACCCATGGTTGACTTTAGCTACTTAGATGTCAAGTTCAGTAAACATTTGTGTATGTCCTTATAAATCAATTCATGTTGGTTTTTTTGACTTAAAAATCAAGCGCATAATAAGAAAGAGAGTTGGCTCCACTGCATTGCTTATATATTATGATTTAAGTCATGCTCCATGCATGCTGTAGCCATGTGATTCATTTAATTAATTCAGGAAAAGAGATAAAGATGTTACATTTTTTTAATATTTTCTGATCGATTCTGATAAGTCTTTCCTCCACATTCTCCTTCACTCTCTTGCGTCCAAAAAACAAACCACGAGGGCAAAATGAAAATTCATACAAAAGCGAGCCTCTAACCTTTCTTCCTGTGAACGATGCTCTGTAGTTAATGGATATTGACAGTTTGCTACACTCCACCCCTGGACAGTGAGTGCCAAGTCATAACTTCAGTCAAACACACTTTAGAGCTGTAAAACTAGATTTTTCCACGTCGTCAATCAGTCCACATGCTGTCTTTATTTTTTTCTTATAGCCTTTCTAAAACTAAGTGAATGAAAGGAATGGAGGAAAAAGTCAGTTTAGTGCTCACGTTTAATGCAAACTAGAGTAGCAAGTTATCATTACGGACACATAAACTAAGTTACATTGCATCGTGAGGTTACGAACGCTATTCAGTGTTTTCTTTTCTGTGTAGAAGTCAGACCTGGATTTGGTTGAAGATACCTGGGTGTTACATTTAGCGGACACAGCGGTTAGTTTTGATGTATTTCTGAGTCAAATAGGATAGAATGGTTGGAAATTTAAAATGTGTCATAATATAATGATAGGGGAGGCCCCGGGGTGGATGGGAGAAAATGCCTTGATCATAATGGGGAGCTGTCACAGTTCCCACTTTCTTCAACATGAATAAATTCCAGCCAGCGGACCCATAACCACAGTGTTTTGAGGAAAGAAAGCAGGGTTTACAGTGGCAAACAGCCAATGACACACAGTGTACCATATTTGCTAGCTAGATAACTTCTGTATCTAACAGTGACATATACACTTGCTGTGGCTAAAGGTGAGCATTATTGGATGAAATTGCGTGGTACATTCACGAAGAAAAACTGATGTGATTTTAATATAAAAAATCTCCCAAAAAAACAAAGAAGATTTTTTTCGGCATTTATTGTTAAATAGGTGAACAATGTGGCCAAGGATCTGAATGAAAAGGCTTAAAGCGCGTTTTTCAATTCAGCTCAACTTAACAGTTGAATGTCAAATTTAAATTCTTGTGTAAACTGTTTGAAAATATATTTAAAAATCATCTCACAGACCCCAACCTCATAGGGACACATTACATGGCGGTGACAACTTTGTTGAAATCCCACACCAGCACTCCAGAAACAGTGCTGATAAAACTCATGTAAAAGGGACTTTGACTTTAGTCCCCAACTGTTGAGGTAGTTTTAGGAAAAACAAAATACTTGATGATAGGAAAACATTGTTGCTTGAGCTAAATGCCAGTACAGCATTCCTTACACTTCCATCTTGTGTTAAATGGACCGATGTCTGCGGGTTCAAACCATCCATCCATCCATCCATCGTCTTCCGCTTATTCCTATTAAGGATCGCGCAGGGGCTGGAGCCTATCCCAGCGGCTATGGCCGAGAGGCGGGGTTCACCCTGGACAGGTCACCAGTCCATCACAGGGCCAACACATAGAGACAGACAACCACTCACACTCACAGCCACACCTACGGTCAATTTAGAGTATCAATCAGCCTCGTCCTCTCTTGATGTCTTTGGACTGTGGGAGGAAGCTGGAGTACCAGAGAGAACCCACACAGGAACAGGGAGAACATGGAGACTCCACACAGAAAGATCCTGTGCTCCAGCCAGGACCCGAACCCAGAACCTTCTTGCTGTGAGGCGACAGTGCTGACCACTGCACCACCGTGCAGCCTTGGGTTCAAACCATCAGCCTGAAAATCTCCCACAGCACCGTATCTGATTTATACCGGTATGATTTACATTCGGCATTGTTGTGTGATGTAAACACCAACACATGCAATTTTAAAAGGTTGCGCTCACTTCATCTCCTGGATGCACCTTGATGGGTGCTTCCTCATTTCCACGTCAATCATCCGTATGATTCTGCTGATACACAGAGCCGTGTACATCGTCTAGAACATATGGACACATGAGCAGAAAGCACTTTGACAGGTCATCAATAACTTGAGGAGAGAACAAAAACAACAAAATGAAAATGTACTTCAGGTTGAAATTAACTTGTGTTATAAGTGAACATTTAAATGAGTCAAGGATTTGGTCTTTTTTTATGTTCCAACACACTCCTCTCCTTGCCCATGGATCGCCCACACAGGGATGTTAGCATATTCCAACTGCTTGGAATTCCTTCCTGCCGCCTTTGGAGTACACACTGCGTTTTAAAACTTGTTGGTCCCTTTCAAGTTTTATTTGAAAGTATGTAATTACATTCTTGCAGGAATAACAGGTCCCTGGAGTGATTTACATGCTGTATTAAATGTCACGGTTTGAAAATACACTGTTGACGCTCAGACGTTGAAGAGCTTCTTGATAGCCTAAATGATACGACAGTTTTGGGTGATGGAGATGCAATGAAAATATAATTTAGAGAGGCGGTATGTTCGGAATTAGGGCAGTCGCTCTAAACTTTCTGTACTTTGGTTTCTTCAAATGCTGCTCTCTAGTCTGTTGATGATTTATGTGGTTAAGCACATTGCCATTGATACAATTAAAACAAAAGAAGTTTGATGTGTTTTAGTAATTTCTGACACATTTGTGCTCTCAGTCAGGGTCAGTTAAGGTCGTGCATGTTTAGCTTTGACAGACCTTCTGAAAATTGGATTAGAAACATTTTGGAAAACAGCACCTTTTCCTTATTGTGGCTTGGAAAAGAAGCTTAAATGTGGAAACAGCATGTTGCTGAAACAGAAATTAACTTCATAACCTGATCTTGACTCTATTCTATTATTGGTCTCGAAATGATTCCAAATACTCTATTTTGGGGCACTAGTCACAGGACCTGTCTGGAGAGTCTACTGCAGCGCATTTGATCTAATTATGACCTAATCCGCTCAATTTCCATCTATTTAAGTCAAAGGTTATTTTTTCTTTTGAGCAGCAGAACAGAACACTTGTGAGGTTCTCTATCACTATGCAGCACCACCACTGGAAAATTTGGCTTCCTCTTAGCTCAGCCTCTTAGGGACTGCGGTGTCGGCGAAGTCAATTCCCTCCCTCAGATTAAAGCACTATCTTCAAGTGTCAATCCAAATGGTGATAAAAAAGCTTTTTAATCCATTGAGAAAGTTTCCTGGTGTAACCCCCAGAGTCCTGGCATCAAGCGTTGCCCCACTCAGACTGCGTCTGGACAGTGTTGAAACCCGAGTGTGTCTCCCTGCACCCTGAGAGATGGAGAGGAGGACCTAAAAAAGGCCCCCTCCACCACTCACTTGACCAAGCTGCCTTTGATAACATCTGGCAGGGGCAGGTTCGCACCAGTGACAGAAGCAGATGGAGGGACATTAAAGGACCGTCACTCACTTGGCAGCTGGCAGCTCCACATCATTCACCAACCGAATCTCAGTCGCATACATAAGAGTGTCCCTGATGATCTCGCTTTCTAATGGGTCTGATGATATTCCCCAGAAAGAGTGTCACAGGAGTTGAAGGCGAGACATGGCTGCTTCTTATTCAGAACACACTATATGCTGATGACACCCTCTTTAATATTGAAGCCACCAATGTATTTTGATGTGAATTTCAATGTATATCATTTAAAAAAAGCTTAATAACAATAGTATGACCTGCGATTTGAATTCACAAAAAAGATGGGTTTTACCTTTGCAAAATGTGTGCAAAAATGTGTGATGTGCAAAAATGGGGAATGGAAACATCATCTGAATAAGCTCCTTTTTGGCGAATCTGTAACTCACATGACATGTAGAATTCCAAATTTTGTCTATGCTACTGACAGCATGCAAAATGCTAAAAACTAGCTAGCCTCATCTCCTGTTTATTACATCCACATGTAGCCTTGCATCCACTGTCATCCTCAGATGAAAACATGCATTATGTGCTCTAGTTTATCCTCTCGAATACCCATCCATCCATCCATCCATCCATCCATCCATTTTCTATACAGCTTATTTGTTAAAGGGCGGGGCTGCTGGAGCCTATCCCCGCTGAAATTGGGTGAAAGGCGGGGTCGACCCTGGACGGGTCACCAGTCCATCGCAGGGCCATCAGGAGCAAAGGGTCTCAGTATCTTGCTTAAGGACACTTGTACATGGTCACCAGGGGAAGTGAGGATTCAACCAGTGACCCTTCGGTTGCGAGACAGCCACACTACCACCAAGCCATGCCACCCCCACTCTCTATACCAGTCAATGGAAACACGTCTTATTTCCTTTTTTTTTTTTTTGGGGACATTTCCAAATTTTTGCCAGAAACTTAAATTGATTAAACACAAGCTAACAAAAGCTAACACAAGCTCACCCTTGTGAAGAACATGCAAAGAAAACCACATAAAAGCTTTAAACCTCAACATGCTTTCTGGAAGGAAACTCATAGTGTTTATCTAAACCGGTGAAGGAGATGGGCCGGAAAAGATTTGAACCTATCTTTGGTATGGAGAAGGGTCGGGGGATTGCAAGCATTTGGAGGGGGCAGTTTCAACACAACTCCCCCGGAAAGGCTCAGACCAACTCAACATCCACCCCTCTCCATTTTCTTTGTTTACTTCTAACTTCATGAGTTTACATAACAATTCCATTACAGGGATTAAAATAGTTTGTCCAGTCCATCCTCAAACTCTGCTTCCCTTGTCCTTTTCTCTCCCTTAACCCCTCACACCACTTAGAGGATTTCGGGTCCCAGGGCTGGGTTAGGGGATTACTGGACAAGCATGCTACAACCTAAAGAAACACAAGGCGGCTGTGTTGAAGAATGTTCCAATGAGAAGTTGGTGCATTAGTGAAAGCTAAGGGTTGATCAATGGCTGTGGCGCGTGTCTGCACTAGTGAACACTTCACCGAGCATCTGAAAGAGAAGAAAGAGAAAATGAAGGTCTGTTATGACATCGGGCTTGGGGTCTAGGCGGCCGGGGGAACCTTTGAGCTGCTGCTTATTAAGGGCCGCTGTTAACAGGTGAGCGGCTCCGAGCAGGATTTAGTGACACGGGCACAGAGGTGAAATCACCCAATTCTCACAGCTAGCGTCAAAGCAGCAAAGCACTGCTGACCTCTCCCCTACATGGCTGAAGGCAAATGTCAGGAGATAATTGAGCTCTATTACTATCTCACTCAAAGAAAACTTCTTCAAGTCACTTTTCAAACAAATTACACACTGCAGCAAATGAATAATGAGCTAGATGTGTGGTTACAAGTCATGATACATTTGCTTTTTTTAATGTTTTGAAGTGATTTTGAATCTCAGACTGCATGATTTGATTGAAGCCTGCGGGTCACAGCCACCCGCAGTTGATAATCGTCTTCAGAACAGAGGGATCTCAGAGGGGCTAAGCCTGGTCAACACCAAGGAAGGGACATCCACCTCCTCTCCTTTTTGGTAAAATACCACCTGAGCTGCTTCAGGCCTCTCTGAATCTTCTTATAAAGTCTTCTAAACGTTCTGGATGGAAGAAGGTCTTGCAGGGATCAGCCAGAAGTAGAACTCGGAGAGATTCTTTGAATAAAAACAGCATAATTATATTGTTTAACTCAGAGCACAAACCTACGCCAAGCCTAATGTCCAAAAAAAAAAAAAAAAGCCTTATCATGCCATGTGGAAGAACCTTAATAAAACAAAAAAAAAACAACAACAAAACATCCAAGATCTGTTTCTTCATCTGTTTTACCTATCAAGGTGCACCCTCTTTATCTAGATTTGATCCAGAGTGGGATGGGTTCTTCCTCAGCTCATGCTTCATCTACAACAGTTTTCAGTAGTTTTTTGTTACCCTCCTGACAAGACAAATAAGTAGCCAAAAAACCCCCAAAACCAAACCTTTTTTTGGGGGGCCTGAATCATCTCCTTATGATGTTTTGTCTCCAGTTTTTTGTGTTTTCTGAAAGACTCGGGGAAAAACATGTTACAAATGTTTGTATGAGTGTCTTATCAGAATGCATATGGATTGTTATCAGCATATACCTCTGCAAAAGTAGTTTTTTTCTAAGTAGAAGTCACCTCCATCGTGGCTGAGCCGAACCATCACCATCGCTATTTGACGGGTGACGTAGACGTGAGCTGCATCTTTCCTTCCCCCTACACTACACGTTCAAGTCGATTCTTCCCTTATCGGTTCAGAAGTCCTGTTTTTTTTTGTTTTTTTTTCAACTGTTTGTGAGGCTTATCTGAGTCTTTCCACCATCTTGTGGTCTAAAGGCATGCTGGTGTTTTCTTGATGGTTGCTTTTGAAGCATCAACATCATTCAAAATGCGCATGACATCCGATCATCTCAAACTTCCTGTTAACGCCACATCCGGTTGAAAAAATATGTTTGTGATAGCAAAGATTTGAAAACATAGTGAATTTATCCAACATATTTGGGCTGTCATACACTGAAAAAACACCACAAAAAACTTTTTTTTTTTAAGGTTAGTGTCCTGATTGCTTTAGAATTTCAAATGAATACAATTTGAGAGGACAAAATGAGATTATTTTGTAAGAAAAGTTGGTTTTGAATCATTTCAACGTTAACTCTCTTCTCAAGTTCCATCAACTTAACTCAATAGTCTAAAATAATCAGGACACTAAACATTTTGGTTTCTAATATGTAATGTTTGCTTTCACAGTGTAATGTCTTAGTACCATCATCCAAATATAGCTGACCACGCATGTAATAGACTAACTATACAGTATAGGAACATTCTTTTCAAAACTTTGTATTTGTCATACTAACAACTCAGCATTGAATGTTGATAAATGTATTAGTGGTACATAAACACATTATGTAATCTAAAGATCTCTCAAGCTATTACAAACGTCTCAAACAACATACGAGACAACATAATGTAGTGATACTGATTTAAAAAAAAGACATATTTTTAATACACTTGTGTATGATCAGATCCTCAGCATGATCATTCCTGGTCATTGCAACCTGAAGGTGTACATAGATCCCACAAAAAAGGCTTCGAGTTTGACCAGATCTCAATTGTGCATGACAAAGCCCCGCATCAAAGAGACAAGACACAAATGGTTTTAGTAACCGTGTTAAAACGAGACGATCGCTTGCAATCCGGCGTCGCGAGTCATGCAGAAGGTATGTGCTAGAAGGTGAATTGGCCTGAGTCACAAAGAACATCCCAATAAGCCACACACACACACACACACACACACACACACACACACACACACACACACACACACACACACACACATGCCCAGATAACCATACCATGCCAATTATCTGCAGCTTTTGTATAACTTTTTGCACGGGGGATTTAGCCTGGAGGCCCAGTGTTCAAGCGCTAAATGGAGCAAAAGGCTTTGCAGCAGAATGCTAACTCTAGACTTTCAAGGTGACTGAGATGCTCAGAAATGATGATTGAAATGAAATGTTTGATTCCAGACAGGAGTTTGACCACAAAAGCAAAGGTATTATCTAAAAAAGAACAAATCCACATGATCTCACGCCACTTTTTATACAGCCTCTGCAGCAGCTTTAAAGCACTGAGAGGTCACTGGGGCCAAGTTGTATATGTGTAACACTACTGATGCTGTAAATGTTCCTTTTACGTTTGGAATTCTGGGGAATTTTTCGGCCAAATCTGGCCAAAGATACATTGTCTTGTTTTTCTAGACTTTTATTGATCAGAATCTGCAGGGATTCAACACAAGTGTTACCAAGAACGTGGAAGCTCGGTAAAAGTTGCCCTTGTTTTGCCGTTTTACCCATCGCCAGGTGCGGGTTACACATTAAACTCAGTCGGGAGATCCACGTCGAGCCTGAACTTTCTCGTAAAACTTCAGGATAAACTAAACACGTTTATTAAAGAGTACAAAAGTGATGGTGTTGTGGTCTCTGTTGAAAGAGAGAAAATTCAAAAGCTGTATGCCGAGGGTGTTATTATAACACAAGTTAACTGTCAGGGACATGATTAAAGAATAACATATTTGCTGCTGGTATTTTGACTGCGATGAGTAAAACAGCAGACAAAGTCCAAAGACATTCTGGTGATAATGGCACAGAAGCAATGCTGAAATGGTTATTCTGAAATTCTGGTGTTATAGTTTGGCCTGCTGCTCAGTAGAAGGAGTAGAAATTTGTTGACCCGCGTTTAGGGAAACAGTAATCCAATCAGTCTGTTCGGATTTTTGCAAAGTCAAACAAGATACGAACTTAAAGATGAACATGTATGATAAAGTGTATGATTTTTTTTTGGGGGGGGGGGTCATGATATGATGAGGTGTTTATGTTATTGCTGAGTAGTAAACAGACAAATGAAATCAAGGTTCCACAATGTGAGTCAAGCAGTAAGACACACACTGAGTTTGACTTTGACTTTTCGAAGCTACGACCATTAGACAATGGCAAATTAAAGTCATAGCGTTTAAAATAAACTGATCCAGTGAGATTTAATAGGACAATGTCCTCTTTTAAGGCCAATTATTTGTTTTGCAACCACTCTTTGGTTTATTACTGCCCCTAAAATCTATGAGCATGTAAAAATAACGAGTCGCAAAAACACAGCAAACGCCTTCCCCCCCCCCCCCCCCCCTCCCGTTCTTCATATCCATGACGAGCTCAAAGTGGACTCTATAAAAGCCACACATCCAAATAACTGTCACCACTTTTGTCTTTGGAATAAAATGAAAGGTTAAAAGTACTAAAGCGGCGGCTCCAACGTTTGGAATAGATAAATAAAATTTTCCTTCGATGAAGCTTTAAAAACAAACAAACTAACAAACAAAATAAAACAGAAAATAAAATAAAGTATCAATCTAATAAAATAAAACAAGACACACATGTTCTTAGCGACAATGCAGGGTTTCTAATGGCTCTGTATCTTATTTAGTAACTCGTTATTCTTCCATGTTTTACATATAATAGTCCATGAAGTTATATTGTATTGCATCTTAAGCAGACCATGATTTTTTTGGGGGGTCTTTGTTGTTTTTTTTAAATCTGATGTACATTTGTATCATATATTCTATGCACGTGACGTTGGCTTATATTTGTTATTATTGCATTTCTTGCTCTTTTATTGCATCTTTTTTATGATTATTTGTGCCTTTTTAAGAGGGCCTACTGGTGCCATTTTACTACCTAATTTTATGTCTTTATTCAAAACAGCAATAAAACTTGACTGGATATAATTTGATAGACCAAAGTTGATCCAAAACTTCAATTTTGGGTTTAATTCTGGTTATTTGTGGGGCAGAAACAATAATAGGGGACTTTTTTTTTTGGGCACTAAAGTGCATAGATTCTTATTCTAAATATTAAACAACTCTTATTTTACTTTAAAAAAAAACAGATTTCTGGAATTTTTCGATATGATCCATTGTTATAACGTCATGTTTGTTTATTTACTTTCTTATTTGAGTTTCACGTTTTTATTATATTTGGCCCAGTAGTTCATATTTAAGGTAGCTCGGTGTCTCCCAGCGGCTTACTGGCAGCATCCCAGCATTCAAATGTAGATTCAGTCGAGTATTTGTTATTCACAGTAGAATCACCAAGTTTCACATAATGAAGCAGAAAAAAAAAATCTGCGCGCAATGAGCTGCTTTTATTTAAGGCGGAGGAGGAGAGAAGGGGGGTTATCCAAGGTGTTTGAGACAGATGAGGGAGGTGGGAGTCGGGGAGGGAGGGAGGAGGAGGAGGAGGAGGCAGGGAGGGCAAATTGGGCGGACACATAAAAACTGCAAGGGGCCATAGATGCTGGATCATTTGGAAAAAGTCTGGCCGTCTTACGCACCGCCTGCAGCCCGCACGAACTGAACCAGAGACGGATTGAAAAGGTCGCTGATCGCCGAGCTTCCCTCCGAACCAGCTCGGCCGCGACAAGAAGGGATTAATGAGCCCAGAAGGCACCCAGCTTCTCCTTTAAGGCTCATTTCGGCGTTTTTCGGCTTTACGCCTGGACTCTCTTACATTCCATTTGATATTCACTTCATTTGAGGATACCTGGACCTCTACTGATGGTAAGCGCTGCCACTCGGACACTGACGCACTCGAGTTTAGAAATATAGAGACATACATTTGTGACTTCTGGTTTTGGACTTGGCTGTTTGCGAGCCGAGTTGATTGAGAGTTTGGACCTCATGACTGAAAAGTGGAAACACATTAAAGGTGCAAGTTTTGTGTCGCATTGGGTCAGTAAAGGACATAAACCGAATTAAAAGTGCATAAGCGCATGAATCCTGGAGAAACACGATCGATGTCTAAACTCTTTTGTGCCCGATGATTGACCAGCATATGAGGTCATTTCTCAACAGAGCGTCCAATTTCAAGGCGCCCGACTTTCTTCAATACGATTAAAATATTCACATCAGTCTCATTTTATGCATTTCCCCCCAGATTTTAGCACAGATTTGGCCGAACGCTCCATATTCTCGTGCGTAAAGTGAAAGATGGAGGTGACACATCGTAGAATGTAGAGCAAGACAAATAGGTTTAATTCTAATTCTTTAAAAAGTCATTCACACAATTAATATCGGTTTCATGTAGCCTGCAGGCATCCAAGAATTATCCGTGAACCTGTTTAAATGACACATTTCAACCCAGAAGGCTGTTAACAAATGAACGTGTTCCGAAGTTACAGAGGACCAGGGTCAGGATTCTAAATACGCGGATTCAGTGGTGCGTTCACTTGTTGTGTAACAAATGATTAGAAAGTGGATCTGTGTCATTTAATACAGTCAAGCTGCAGCAGAGAAACCATTTTGCTATCTGCGGGCGCATGGCGTCCCTGGCACACACCTTTACTTTGCAACTCAAGTGTCTCTGCAGGAATAACAGACCTGTTCAACGCGGGAAGCAGAAAAAAATATTTTATTTTTCTTTTGTATATTCAGTTATTTATCACGTGTTTGCTCATCTCAGGAACACTGGCCGTGTGCTGTCTTTTTCTTCCTGCCTGGTGTTTGGTCTTGAATTTCATTTGTGTGATTCTCTCTACAAACTGTTGTGTAAATAATCAGCTGACAGCAATTTGTCAAAGAGAGCAGAACAGACAGAAGAAAAATATGCAGTTTATCAGTTATCAGACTCACAGTTAAAACCATTAACCTGATTCTAGTGATGTCACTGACTGTGAATGTTCTTGAACTGCTCTCTTGCAGCAAATACATTCCAAATAGTGTAGCGTTCAACAACAAAAGGCTTTTGTTTCTTTCAAAATAAAATAGATTTTGGGCCACACTTATGATTTCAACTCACACTGGCTTCAATCAGAACTCCATTTGGTGCAAAGAAGGCAAATAAACCATGAAATTACTTTCTTAAAATGGATCATGTTTGAATTTTGCAACAGCAGAGCGCATACCTCCACCAGATCAACTGCAACCAAACTTAATGTTAAAAAAATGCAATTTTTCACTATGTTGATTTGATCTAACCAAACTTGAATGGGTGCTTCCTTGGGCTCATGCTGGACTCCACCATCAAGTTTGGTGGAATTCGGCATCTTAGTTTTGGCGTATTTTTGCAACAGTTGAACACAACAGGACTTTCTTGGCGAAGATATAAAAAAAAAAAACACCTTTAAAGGCCATTATTTAGAGTCGCTACTTCAGTCATAAATGCATGATACCATCATAAATTTAAAAACTAAAAATGTATGAGCTCTTGACTTTCTAGTGAAAGACCAGTTACTGACATATAATATGATAAAGTCAGGCCTGAGATTCGTCTGTTCCCGTAGCAACCCGGTGCCCTTCTTTTTCCCTCCCTCTCTCTTTCCCATCTTCCCTCCCACAATCACTGTCAAATTCCTCAGGAAACACATCTGAAGAGCTATGTGCATCGTCTGATCACATTATCTCTGGTCAGAGAGAGAGAGAGAGAGAGACAGACAGACAGACAGACAGACAGAGACAGAGAGAGAGAGAGAGAGAGAGGGGATCAAGTAAAGCCAAGAGCAGTTGACTGCTCGGGCCTAATTGCAGCCTGGTGTTGGTTTGTTCCTGCAGAATGTGTCTGTTGCCCAAATCAAATGTTGTCTAGTCTCATAAACATTTAATAATCTTGTAATCCCGACACACGGAGGAGTAGACCACTGTGGGGCAACGTCTTTGAAAAGATTCACTTGGTGTGAAGTTTATTTCGTTTCGACACTGGTGAAAATAAACCAACAAACATGAGTACAGTGACTTCTTCCCGAGCTGAAAGTTCCTCCCTGTCCGTCTTACATCGTCTTTCATCATCATCGCACCACTTTGAGAGTCGGTCTGCTTTAGCCTGCAGCTTTGTTAGTGGCTGGTTACAGTTACAAGATGTTCTGTATGGTCAGTGTTTTTGAGTGCTATGAATCCCTGTAATCATGGGAGAGGCCCTCTCTGTACAATGAACGTTTGTTGTCAGAGATGTGCACACACACACACACACACACACACACACACACACACACACACTCACACACACACATACGTTATCCCCCCACCCCATGGGTAATAGAGCTGATCATGTTCTGAACCTTCCTCTCTCTCTCTTTGCCACAGTTCTCACGAACATGGCACACAAGCGTGCACATGTACATACTCTGGTGCGCCGTTTAGCTCATGCACACACGCGCACACACACACACACACACACACACACACACACACACGGCACATTGCCCTCTCTTCCACTGGATCTAGTGTCATGACCGAGAAAGAGGGGTCAATCAGAGGTCAAAGTCTAATGCCATTAGGGAAAAGATCTTTGATTGCTTGTACAGTGAGCCATGCAGGGGCTAAGATAATAGTACAGATACAATCCAGACGTGATCACACACCCGGAAAAAACACAAACTGTATGTTGCACACACACACACACACACACACCCACACACACACACACACACACACACACACACACACACACACACACACACACACAGTGTTCCTATTCATGTGCATCCTTGCTGCTGTGTACTAATACTTAGGTGCTCTTCAGCGGATCCAACTCATGATGCTAGTTTTGTGATCCTGTAGAAAAAGAAGAAAAATGTGATTCAACAACATTAAGGATGTTAAATGACATATATGATCACAACATGTCACTGCTCTGTTTTACCAACAATACTATTGAGACTTTTTTGAGGGGGAGAATTTTAGAGAAGGATGCAACGTCAATAACTTGCAAATTTCAGTTTATTTAATGTTCTTGAGCGTATGCAAAGGAGCTAGAGATAAATACTTGCTAGAAAAAGCAGAAACTCATGAACTCTTACAGTGATGACGGATCAGAAGTCTTGTCATCACAAAAACCCTGGGAACCAAGAGAAGGGGACTAAGTTAGAGTCATTTCATCTGATGATTTGACCCCCCCATCCCCTTTTAAAAACCCTTTATCAGCTTTGTGCGTGTGAATATGTCAGATTTATTAAATGGTTTAGGCCCTTGCTGCAAATAATAAGAAGCTGCTTTTTGAATTGGGGTCTGGCTAATTTCTGCAGTAGCTGTTATTCTCAATAAGGTGTGTTTCCTGTCAAGCATGAGGGATCCACCATCTGTGGCTTCTTACATTCCAGTTACAGCAAATAGCTAGCTTAGCTCATGAGCCAAAATAATAAGTCTTACAGAGATGCTGTCTCTCTCTCTTTCTCTCTCTCTCTCTCTCTCTCTCTTCAGCACACACAATTTTACACACACGCAAACACAGACACACACACACACACACACACATTCGGCTTTGGAAGTAAATACCACATCATTCCCTGCTTTTAGTTTATAACTTCCTTCTTTTTGTGTCTTTCAGGAACAGGGTCACTCCAACGTTCTCTTGCAGCCGCCCAACACCACGTAACATTTCCTGGAAGAACGTGTCCATCGCCTGCTCCCTACAAACATGGACTGTTTTCCCATGCTTTATTTTCTGTCGGTAAGTTAAGTGGACCATGCCGTTTCAATTTGTGGCATGTGATGCAAAGCCACATCTCCCTTTTTTTTCCCTCCTGTTTTTCCTGTCCATCCATTTAATCACTGAATTATGTGGCTCTTATCCAGATTTGAAGTCACATTAGAGAAGCTGGGTAATACAAAATTAAAAGTGTGGCACATGAATTGACACGCTGGTTTATCTCATGGACCGTTGGAGCACACTGTTAGGAATTGTGGCTCTTTATTGAGTTAAGAATTTGCTGTGACCCGGGGGTTGCCTCTTTTATTTGTCTAATCGTAGTGGAGGAGGGAGGAGTCACAGGGGTAGGGAGGAAAGAAGTGAAAACCGGTCCTCAGATTCCATTAAAAAAAAAGTTCTTGAAACAGCTGTTTACCTTTGGAGGATGTCACCAAAGATAAACTGTGAGTGGTCTATCTGATTGGGGACTTCTTTACTGTAAACAGACTCAACTATTCAACCAATTTAGCATTGGCCCCAAGCATACAGTTGTGTTGTGGCAGATGCAGGGGACATATCTGAGATTTTCTCCTGTGTCATTTTTTTCCCCCCTCTGCTCCATTCAGTCTATTTTTAATTTTTCATCCATGTGCTGTCTTCTCCCGCTCTCAGAGACATCATGATTCCTGGTAATCGAATGCTGATGGTCATTTTAATATGCCAAGTCCTGCTGGGAGAGAGCAACCATGCTAGTCTGATACCTGAAGAGGGGAAAAAGAAAGTCCCAGGCCTGCAGGGTCGTTCGGCCGCTCAGAGCCATGAATTGCTGCGGGACTTCGAGGCCACCCTGCTGCACATGTTCGGCCTCAAAAGGCGGCCTCGGCCCAGCCGCTCGGCCACCGTGCCTCGCTACCTGCTGGATCTGTATCGGCTACAGTCGGGGGAGGCTGAGGAGGTCGGAGCACCAGACATTGCTTTTGAGTACCCGGAGAGGTCAGCCAGCCGAGCCAACACTGTGAGGGGCTTCCACCATGAGGGTAAGAACACACAGAGGATGTTGTGTATAAAAATGTTTCATCTGCATGGGGAAAGACTGCTACGGGGGGAAAATTCCACCTCTCATGCTTGTAAGACAGCTCCACCTATAACCAAAGAATCTAAGAGATGTGGTCATCAAACACTGCTTAGTAAGTAAGTAAGAGTGGCAAGAAATTCTGCTAGACAAGCTCTCAAGATCTTCACTTGACAAAACTCTGCACGTTTGTTCAGCAGCTAGAGGAAAGGCATACCTTCATATTACTGACTTATGTCGCTCACCCCACCCAGCAGCCTAAAAAAGCCCAGTGTTGGCCTGGAAATGGAGCGTGCTCCTCTCTTATGTCTCCAGTTTATATGGAGGGCTCTTTTAGAAGGACCTTCCTCAACGTGCAATTATCTTTAATGCTACTCTGCAGCGTTCTAAATAAAGCCCCCGCTGCCAACAATGTGGGTGCTGAGAGCAGACGCTGCAGCTCTCTGGAGAGATGGAAAAACAGTCTCAGAGGTCGGTGTGATAGAAGGACTGGAACACTTTTTGTTTATTGTGACTCGGGTATGCTTAGTTTTAGGGACAAAGGCAGGGTGTTCCATTCATCTCAGGGAAACCCTGCGTGCGGAGTCACCTGCTAAATGTAAAATAAAGTCTAGAAGCGTTGAACTTGAAGACACAGACAGAGAAGAGGCACCAGTCTAATCAAGTGAGGAAGTCATCATGTGGTGAACAGGGAAACTGGGAAGTTATAGGGCTACAGAGGAGGAGGAGTGAGAAAGGAGGGATGATTCAGCCTTAACGCAGCTTGTCAAACACGCTAGCGCTAGCACACGCCAACACACAACTATGGCACACCACCAAGACTCGTCGGGAAGAAAGATGTCCGCCACAGGAAGAAGAACCTCTGTGATGCAATGTGTGTGCATGCTTGTGTGTTAGCATTCGCTCTTTTTTTTCACCAAAATGTCAATAATGTGCTTTGAGCTCTTTTGAGTGGGAGTCGGCCTGATCTGTCCAAAACACGGTGACGTACTCAGATTTGCATCTGATATGGGAGTGAGGGGAAGAGAGGAGCTGAACCACATTGCTTTTCATCGTAAATTCAGCCGGAAATATATACTTTATCAGCTGTGTTTCAGGTATTCATTCATAAAATGACGCTCCACGTCAAATTACAAAGCGGACATCACACAAGAGGCTGTGCGTGCGCTATCTTTTCACATTTCAAATCACCTTTGGTTGAACATTTGAAGCCCTCTCTTCTCCCATGGGCTCCCGGTAAACCAGATTCTACCATGTTGTCTGACAACTTAATGATTATTCATGATGAAAATGATAAATATCTTAAGTGAACAAACTGTAGAGCTAATCAAAAACACAGCAGGTTTTAATAATGAGAACCACCTGGGTAAGATTAGGGCCTGGGTGTGAAATAACAGGGGTGGATTGAGCAGGAAAATAGTAGACACAACATTCCTTTCCCCAACAATGGTGATCTTGCCAGAAATCTGCAGACTGAGCGTGGAACAGGGAGCCTCCACTGTGTTTATACTGTAGCTGTGGTACGTTAATCACCACCCTCCTTGTCATGCATGTTTCAGCAAAGTGCTCAGAGAAAGGCATTGAGAGAAGTGCTAGATAATCCTTATAGATAGATAAGGAAGTGTAGACAATGGTGTATTTACATTCTTGAATGCTTCTGAGTTCTTGAAGTGTGTGTGTGTGTGTGTGTGTATCTCCTTGTGTCAATTAATGTGGAGGGAATAAGTGTTTTTGATTGTTTCTGCTGCGAGTGTAAGAATTAAGAGAGAAACAAGATAAAACTGATGTTTCTTCTCTGTATCCTTTGAGATTATTTGGTGTATTTCTAAAGCAAAGTTGTCAGTTTATTATTCAGTTGGTTGATATTACATCCCCCGATTCTCCTTTGGTTTATTTTCAGAGCACATGGAGAGGGTGCATGAGCTGGACGATGGTGAAACCACACCCCTTCGCTTCCTGTTCAACCTCAGCAGCATTCCAGAGGACGAGCTGCTCTCTTCTGCCGAGCTGAGGCTCTACCGTCATCAAATCGACGAGGCCGTCGCTGATGACCAGGGGCTTCAGCGGATAAACGTGTATGAGGTGTTGAAGTCCCCGCGGCCCGGGCAACTAATCACGCAACTCCTGGACACACGGCTTGTGCACCACAACATGTCACGCTGGGAGAGTTTTGACGTCAGCCCTGCTGTGCTGCGTTGGACTCGTGAGCGCCTCCCTAATTATGGGCTGGCTATAGAGGTACTACACCTCAACCAGACGCCACGTCACCAGGGCAAACACGTCCGCATCAGCCGATCACTACACCAGGAGCCTGGTGAGGACTGGGAGCAGCTACGCCCCCTCCTGGTTACCTTTGGCCATGACGGGAAGGGTCATCCATTGACCCGGCGGACCAAGCGTAGCCCCAAGCAGCGGGGCCGCAAGAGAAACCGTAACTGCCGGCGCCACGCACTGTATGTAGACTTCAGCGATGTAGGGTGGAATGACTGGATAGTGGCGCCCCCTGGTTACCAGGCCTATTACTGCCATGGGGAATGCCCCTTCCCCCTGGCGGACCACCTGAACTCAACCAATCACGCCATCGTTCAGACACTGGTGAACTCTGTGAACAACAACATTCCCAAGGCCTGCTGTGTGCCGACAGAGCTCAGCGCCATCTCCATGCTCTACCTAGACGAACATGACAAGGTGGTCCTAAAAAACTACCAGGAAATGGTGGTGGAGGGCTGCGGCTGCCGCTAGCACACACAAATACATACACACATACACACACACACACACACACACACACACACACACACACACACACACACACACACACACACACACACACACCAACCAACCAGAACATAGACTCGGACTGGTGACTTGAAAAAAAAGACTCTCAGACTCTAAAAAAAAATCAGAAGGTCTTTACACCCAAAAATGTTCACTTGGACCCTTATTTATAACTTTTATGTTGAGGTGTATGTTTGTCTCACTTTTTTTTTCTTTGACAATATGATCATATATTTTGACAAAATATATATATTTATATCTACATATTAAAAATAAAATGAGTCCTTATTTTAAACATAAAAAGCTGTACAACTTTTCATATTGTACATTAGATTGTATAAGGTTTTTTTTTTTATTGAGAAAATAGTAAAAAACTAAAAAGTTTATTTACTGGTAATATTTATTGCTTTCATTTTATATACTTTTTTTTTTCAAGACAAATAAAAACATGAATTGCTTCCCAAAAAAGGACATTCAAGCAGATCACAAGGTGAATAAATTTGAGCAATGTGTGGGTTTGTCACAGTCATGATGAATCAAGTGAAATAATCAGACATGTACACTGATGTTATTTAACCTCTATTAAGCCCCTTCAAACAAAAAAATCTCTTATATTTTTGTAAAGCCAACCACACAGGGGTGTGTAAATGGATTTTAAGTATAATGATACTTCTTTTGTTGAACTTAAAAAGTGTTTAAATCCACACCGCTTCAAAGAAAGCAGGAGAGGCATCTTTCTGATGCCCTCTTTCCCCAAATAAAAGAATATTTTGGTTTATTTTTTTTGCCCTCAAAGATTCACACATCATCAAAGTGTGTCTCCTTTTGCTTCTGCGTGTTCTCCGTTTTCATCCTCTTTTCAATCGCAGTTGCTGTGTGTGCCATTTCCAAGATAGCAGGCCTTTGCTTAGGGACCTATTGTTCTCAAATTTCACTTTTATGTCAATTAGGCTAACATGTGGTTGGACACTCGCTAATCCAATTGCAGCTGGGGCGGATAGTTGAGCCTGGCTGTGGGAGAGTGATTCTATTGTTCTTGACGTCCCCACATTGGGGGCATGATTGTGGGCGATGTGTCCTGCCCTGATACAAGGCGGCTGAGTCCTCAGAAGAATCAAAGGTTAGACGCTCTGTCTCCTGCCTTTGTCTTCAGTGGCTCATGCCGGCAGAGCAAAGACGCCTGTCTCCAACCTGTGCCCCATCACACAAAAGGCTTCTACATCACTTATTTACAAGCTGACGGCTGGCCCAAATTATATGATAATGTTTAGAGAGAGCAGCTCCTTTGAACTGTCGGGGGACGTTGTTGGCGTCTGTGCATTGTCCTGCAGAGAGGGGCCTGTACATTGCCTGAGATTGTTTCTTTAATGATGTTTATAGCTTTAAATCAAAATTTTAAACATTTTCTCAGGACATTCAGTTCAATCTTATCTAGAAAGTTTTTTTTTCAGATAAATTAGAAATGACATCTGTTATTTATTCAAACGACATGTCAGGTTTGTTCGTTTTTCCCGACCAGAGCATGCGCAGACCCTCGGGTCGTCCAGTGGCCACTGGGCGTCTCTTTGATGCATGCATATCAGTGTCAAAAAAAAAGCAGGAGACGAGTGAAGGCGAAGAAGAATTTCATTTTGAAGTGGCTGAAGGCAGAAGAAAAAGGGCGGGAGGTACATGCATGTGTGTGTTCAGGAACAAGGAGGTGTGTTTGTGTGTGTGTGTGTGTGTGTGTGTGTGTGTGTGTGTGTGTGTGTGTGTGTGTCTTTTAAGCCGCTTGACAAGTGCAATTGCAACATTTTAACTGATCTCCCCCTGAAGTTGAGATAACATCAGGTAGTTATGGTAATTGTCTGCCTGTTCATGGTCCCACTACTCTACTCAAAGAGAGTATGCATGTTTATTAAAAGGCCAAAACAATGAAGGGGGACGTTCATTTAAGTTCAGCACACCCAGCGAGCCTCCCATTTACTTCAGCCTGCTTTAGAGGAGTAGTTCCAAACGTGACACCAGCCATGCTAAGGACATAGATGAATGCAAGAGTGTGCATGAAAGGAGGTGGGGCGGGGGTGGGTAGCGGGTGGAGGGGGTCACTTACAGAATGAGTCCTTAAAACCAGATTGAGGGTTTCGTCATTCCTATGTGACGTGCCACTCAGTCTCTTGTAAGTGCTCGTTCGCACGCAATTTCAGGTGAGTCATTATGCGGCATGTCTATTGACACTGCTAAACTAATTGACCGGGTGAAGTCTTCAAAAAGCTTTTTATTTGGACCTTCCACCATAAAAGTCAAGTGTTTATAGACAGTAAACCTCCGGAGGAACAAAGGAAGATGATCCTGACTCGGATTGCCTTGTTTGAGTGGGTGCACGCCATAGCTCTTCAGCTGAAATCTGCCTTTTTTTGTTTTGGTTTCAGAGCTGTGTGAGCGTTGGTGACCTGGGTTCTAGAAAATACAGAAAAGAACACATATGATACTTATTTCACCATTTTAAAGGAGTTATTCATGGTATTTTTCATGTGAATAATATATAAATACAAGCTGGAAAGTCAGAGAAACTGTTCGTAGTGATGAAACTGCAGTTCAACTCAGCTTTAGCAAGATTCAACTACTTAAACAGTTTACTCTTTGCTTAAGTTTATGTTTTATATTTAACAGTGATAATATGTCAGTGTGGTGTTTTTGCTGCCCCCAACAGGCCAAAAACTCAGGAGATTCAGGCAGAAAAATGTTTAGAACTCTGTTTCAGTGAAGCAAACTAAATAATTGAAAAACGGAAAGTTAAAGTGCTTTCTTTATAATTAGAGCAAATACCATAACATGAGGCCTTATAAGCAGTCGACAGTCCCACAAAGACCTTAAAAAGCAGGAAGTAACTCTGACCTTATTGATTCTGGTTTGTGGCTGTTTCTTGGTCTGTCTGTAACATACTGTAATACAAAAAACACAAGGCCACAAAACTTGTTGGAGATCAGTTTAGAAATTTCCACCTTTTTAAAAAGTCGGTTCGAGCTGAGGTAGGTGATCTTGAAGAGCCCTCCAAGTTACATTTTGGAAGCCGGAAATCAGTTACATTTTAAAGTTTTATATGATGCAGCTGACTGGCTAAAGTCAACGTGGCATTACCTCTCCATATATCCCTATTTTGGTGTCTTTATACAGTCGCTAATGGAGGTGTCCTTTTAAAATAAAG
The DNA here is from genome assembly GCF_037954235.1 of Aulostomus chinensis. Taxonomy (NCBI): domain Eukaryota; kingdom Metazoa; phylum Chordata; class Actinopteri; order Syngnathiformes; family Aulostomidae; genus Aulostomus; species Aulostomus chinensis. The sequence goes on along the minus strand of NC_141336.1, from coordinate 13,969,640 downwards.
CTTTTCAAACACAGAAAACAACAGCATTCTCGTGTAAAACAGGAAACATGTCTGCCATCCACCATAGTTTAACTTAAGTGAATTTTTCATATAAAATCTCTGATCTGATTCAAGCTCACGATCTATAACACAAATGGTAAATGAACTCAATCACGAAGCGCTTCCACCTGTATTGCACAAAAAATACACTCAAGTGTTTCCTAATACAGTCACTCACACACACACACACACACACACACACACAAACACACACACACGTTCATGCTGGATATCGGTCCGTATGACATTCTAAAGCTTTACTTTGTAACCACACAGAAACAAAAACAAATAAAGTAACCCAGTGAGAGAATAGTGTGTTCAGCTAATTAAAACAGAGCAGAAGTCTCCTGCATTGAGACCAAGGTGAGTATCGTGTCATTCCTCGCTGAGTCTAAATCTGCAAATATTGGTATAAAAACATATTTTATTTCAATGAGAATCTTCAGATAGAATGACTTGGTGTCATTCTGAGAGACCGGGTCTCTGTTGAATTTTTCTAAAAGTGATTTTTGAATGCCTTCTACACCGCAAATGAAATTCCACTCACCCACATTTTTACTGAGGTGGTGTTTAAAACCAAAACTATCTGGAAGACTTGATACTAATAGAGGTGGGAATGTTTTTTTTGTGGTTTTTATGGATGGAATTTTAAAGACAAACAAGACAGTCATGACACACCAGAATGTGTGGATGCTTCGCTCCAGGCCCAAACTGGGAACAGTTAGTCGACAGAAAAACCAGTGTGATGACAGCTGATGTCAGTGCAGCTCGAGGTCATGGCTCCAGTTTTCAATCTCCTTACTTTCTTATATAGCGAGTATATTGTTCTTTACACACACACACACACACACACACACACACACACACACACACACACACACACACACACACACACACACTCACCCAGTTCTGAAACCTTAGACCCCTCTCGCTGTCCACCTGTAGGGGTTATCTGTGTGACACCTCCTCTCACCTCTGTCTGACTCATCTTCCCTCATCACACACACCTCCACCCAGGCACATGGAAGCCGCCGTGCTCGACCGTGGGGTCGTCGCCACCAAACACCTACACACTGATGCAGGTCGAGTACAGCATAGGTAGTATAGGAGAAGCGTAATGGTCAAACACAGGTGAATCCGTCATTACTGTGCTGGGATGATTTACCGATTCATAGATGGTAAATGAATAATTTTTGAAGTAACAACAACAACAAGCAACCACTAGCGTTACATAATATTTGTGGAAAAAAAACACACCAGACATTCACAGTGTTCTGTGGATTATTGAACTCGGTGAGCCCCTTTCCATCCAGCATCACCAGCAGCTCAAGATTTTCTCTTCCGTTCACACTTTTACTGACTGGTTTCCAGTTTTTATGAAATGTCTCACCAACCATATAATAGATTCCCGCTGAATATTCGACATTCATTCATTCATTTTCCATGAGTATTAACTGAAATAATTTCATCTAATGCTTCAGTTAACTGCAAAAATGAAATCAGCCTCCGCTGTGCTCCCAAATGCTAATTACTCAGGATCAGCATGCTAACATGCTAAACTATACTATGGTAACCATACATGCTCATGGAGCATTCACGAGCAACTGGCAAGTGTGAAAATTCCAAAGTCTTAGGTAGGAGATGGTGCATATTACACACTCAGAATATCCCACCAGGGAAGCCGGAAGTTTCTGCGAGCTCTGTGCTGTAGGTTTGTTAACATGGCACCGTTGGTGATGAAACACAAGATAAGTATTTGTGCTGAGCCCAAATAAGTATCTCCATTGTTTGATTAAATTTTTGTCCTGCAGCTAGCTTAGGTTTGGTTCATGTTACCAAACTGTCAATACTGCAACACACACAGATGACTTGAATATATCATAAATATTGAGTTTCTGAGATTCATTTCATTTTGTTTATATGGAGCATGAGGTTTTTGTGACTTTACTGGATTCTGAAAGCAGAAGTAGAGCAGATGAGAACATGTCACCTGGTTCTACTCTTTCCTGGGACGTTTCCAAAATGGAACTTTACCAATTCTCACTGTCGGTATTGCATGTTAGCAGTTTGAGGATTTTGAATTTCTGTGTATAAAATCAAAGCTAGCACAGAGCCTAATATTGTCCTCTTCTTTTATGGCATTATAGCATAGATAGCAAAGACTATTTTGCCCAAACGAGGACCAGCTCAGGGCTGTTAGTGGTCCATTTCTGGGTAACTGAGGCTGCTATAGGACTGTGGTCATTCCATTCCTCCTCCAGCCTTGCCTTCTGGGTAGCCTTCCCGCTGCTAACACTGAAGTGTATTGTGTGTATGTGTGTGTGTGTGTGTGTGTGTGTGCGCGCGCTTGCTTGCTTTCACATATATGTTTAAGAGTGTCCACAGCCACAAATCTGCCATGCTCGCTCCGTTTGGGCTGTGAACACCCCTGGTGTCTGTCAGTGGTGTCAGTAGAAAAACAATGAAGCATTCTCAAAGAAAGCTTAATAACAGTAATTGCTGCCGGAGTGATTAGAAAGAGTATCAGATATTTCCATCTTGACAACTGTTCCCAAACAAAGTGTACAAGAAGGGAGGGTCAGGGGCATGGAGTGTGTGAGTATGTGTGTAGTGGGGGTTACACGCTGTGTGATTAAACCCCCTCAACAGTCGTTTCTCTCACCAATCCTCCCCGACTGGGAAGGGATCGCAATGGAAATTTCCACTTGTTGAGTTCCACTTCGGGTTTAAATATTGGTGTCAAGTGCCAGTGTCGCTGTGTGGACGGAATGCTTCTTTTGTGGGCAAGTCTCTGGTGTAATTTCGGGCAGGGCAGGGTGTCCCTGCAGTAGGTCTTTCTTCCCCGGTCCCTATGCAGTTTCATTAGATACGGCTAATGAAAAGATGGCTGCTGGACAGCCCGGCCCCCTGACGCTCCCCTGGCCTGTATTTAGAGCCCTCGCCTCGCATCTCCCACTGAACAGGTGTGCCGGCCGGCCCTCCGGCACTGCACCGACGCTGTGAAAACACTCACCTTCACCTTCACTGGAACAGCCTAGAATGCACAAGTACAACTGACTTTATTTTAATTTACAGATTCTTGTTTACTTTCATTTAAGGTCTTTTTGGTTCCTTTTTCTACTTTAGTTTCCATCATCCAGACAGACATGCAATTGCCTTCGTCTTCTTCTTATATTAGAGCATTTGTATGTATTCATGCCTCAGCGGATTGTTATTATGAGCTGAATGAACGTTTGTATACATCAATATATTTTAATCATACATGTATGTGCAATTTCAATTTTAAGTAGTATGTCAACCTAAATGTGTAAATGATGCAATAGGTTACATTCTTACATTTATATGCACTTTGATATATATATATATATATATATTTTTTTTTAAATATTCCACAGATTTACAGCATTTCCTTTCATTAATGTATTTTTCAATATTTTGGAAATGTTGGCTTTTGTGCTTGAATTATTCATCATTTTGAGGTGTTAAACACTCTGAGGTGGGTGGATACCCAACAACATCATAAAACACATCCTCCTTTAAGTATAAATCTGGATGTTTTTACATATTTTGGCATGACGGAGATCCGAGTGGAACCAAAACATGTTCTATTTAAATACATTTGAGGTTTGGAGTCAGCAGAGAAATACATTGATGCAGCCAATTCGTATAAGTTATTCTTGAATGTGACAGATTTCTTCCTTCCAACAAAAACAAGTGGCCCACGTATAAAGGCTTTTTACATCTTACGTCGCTCTCTTTATTTACACATATGGTAGGAAATTATAGACAGTTCATTTATCTCTGAAGCTGCCGGCAAGGCTGAGAATTTACTTAAAAAATAAAATAATTAAAAAAAGACCCTCCTGTAATTACACAAAGCTGTGAATGCACACCAGCTCCCTGTTCCCTTCCCAGGGAAACAAATTTCAGCATCATAACAGTTGATATTCATTAAGGTGACGGCTCATTGATTCGTTAGCGGCGACCAGCAGCTTCTACTCTTTCAGGTGCATAAATATGTGAGAAGCGAGTAGTTTGAGTGGCTGGAGATCTCAGTGTTTATTTGCTAACAGACTCCCTCTGTGTTCATACGCTGACCCTTTGTTTGGCTCTCTGAGCGGCAGGTGGATTGTGACTCCGGCTTGCGGACTACAGTTTGAAAGCAACAACGTGAAACGGGAGACGTAACACGACCCCGAGGCAATTAGGCCAACAAAGAGGAGCGGGTTTTTTTTTGTTTTTTTTTTCAAATTCACCGCTTTTGTGGTGCAGGACACTATTTGAGATTGCGTGCGAAATTTTTAAATGTGTAAGCATGTAGCACATAAGCAGGAGTAGTAGTTACATACATGGCTGCTGTACATGGAGGGAGATGCTCCAACACATCCTTTGATGTTGTCCTGTTATTTGAAGTGAGCAGGGCGAGGGTTCGGGTGAGGTGGACTGGACTGATGGAACACATTTAAGAGGAAGTCCAAACTGTAAACCTTTTCCCATGTTTTTTCATATATAAAGTTGATGCTGAGGGAGAGAGAGAGAGATCTTCCCTCCTCCCTTCCCTCCTCCCTTTATAATCTTCTCTGAATGGAGTGTGTCTACCGGATCTGCCCAGGATGAAATGTCATATCTTAGACTGATCCTTATCTCTTAATCGCTTCCTTTGTCTCCCATGATTCCCCAGACCCTCCCTGACTTCCCTCCTTGGACAAGACCCTTTGATGTGTCAGCCACAGTTAGGGACTGTGGGTGCCTAACTGGGGGTGGGATATTAGTGGTGTGTGTGTGTGTGTGTGTGTGTGTGTGTGTGTGTGTGTGTGTGTGTGTGTGTGGCGGCCTGCTTCGGCTCTGAGTTAACAAGAGCCTATCAAGATTTGTTGGTGGAGGAGGCCACTGGAAAAGATCACTGCTGATGTGTCTGTTGTGGCTTTGTAAAGCGTGATGCAAATTATATGTGTGTGTGTGTGTGTGTGTGTGTGTGTGTGTGTGTGTGTGTGTGTGTGTTTGTTTGTGTGTGTATGACTGTTTTTTTTTTGTTACCTTTTAGAGACCTTTTCTGGTACAAACACGTACTTTATCAGGACACATAATCCTCATGGGGACCAAAGACTGGTCCCAATGAAGTACAATGTAAGTTCTGAGGTCCTAGTTGAAGTTAGAGTTAAACTTTGTTAAAATTAAGCTTAAGTTTAAGATAAGGCATCAATTGGTTAGGGTTAATATAAGTACATTGGTAAGGCTGTCCATATGAATGGAAGTCAAAGGAATGCCCAAATAAGGTTAGCTGCGCAACGCTGTGTGTGTGTGTCTGTGTGTGTGTGTGTGTGTGTGTGCGCGCATGTGTGTGTGTGTGATGCATTCAAAGGAAGTGTGTATGTGTTCCAGGTTTTTTAACAATAAGAAATATGCTGAAGGGCAGGAGTAATGTGAAACACTGGCAGTAGTGTGTTACTGTGACTCTAAATTCTAAGCTGATGTCACATCAGTCTCACATATTTGCTCTCGGGATACAAGCAGATGTTTGCATGGGAGTCACAGACAGTCAAATGTTTAACAAATGTTTAAATATAATAGAATGATTGTACAATGAATATAAAAACAGACCAAGTAAAAAAAGATTATACAGCAAGTTAGTTACATCTGCTCTAAAATGGTACATCTATAAAATATGATACAATTTAATGACATGATATAAATGACATCTTGATTTGGTGACTCGGTCAAAAAAAAGATATTTTCTCTCAAGTCTTTGATCTTAAAGGTTCGATTTAAATCCAATTTTTCTACTGTATAATCATTATTTGGAGACTTAACAATCAGATTGGTGGTCCACTCCTTTCTGACAAACTTTTGTCCACCTCCACAAGTCATCTTGCCACCTCATTGCGGTCCCAAACCCCAGGTTGAGAACCACTAAGTAACTGTAAATGCTTCCATCAGAGTGAAGGCGTTAGTTAAAGCCCAGAAATAAATAGTGTTATTTTGTACAATCCTTTGCGTGAGCCTTGAACTGATGCCATCTTGCTGTAATATGAAGATGTGGGTCTTCGCCTAGCAACCAAACACATAAACTTAAGATGAAAAAAGATAAAATATTGTGTAGTTTTCCAAACTGCCGTTGATTTAATAGATGCGATTGGTCATGTATGTTTGCACCCCCCCCCCTCCAGCTGTAGATACGAACTGCATTGATGAAGTTTCCATATTTATATGCAAGCATAAATAATTCAACAAAATAATGCAACACATGCAGAAGATCTAATATTTTTGACCCCCTGACCCCTACTTGAGTCTGCACTCGCTACACTAATGACTTTTCCATATTCAATAGCAGTTGAGTTCAGCGTTCTTGGCAACGTTCACTCTAATGACTATTGAGACTGCAGCTTGGACTTGAACATTTCCACTTGAATCCATTATTCTTTTATTCATTTGTTACACATTTACAGGCATGTTCTGCTGTTATCACATTAGTGTACACTCCTAAAAAGTCTGGATAGAGTCTACGCTCAAGAAGTGAATGAAAAGACAGATACTGGTAAAATGTGCTATTCAGCTACATTTCACTCTTACGCTCATGTTTAGAGTCCAGCTGGTTCTTTATTTTGAGCGTGTGTGGGTAACTTCTATATCATGATGTATTTCTGAGCAAAACAGAATTGAAAGGCGGGAAATAACATTGGAAGAATTTTGATTGGAAGGCTGAAAAGTGGGTGTATCCAGAGCTTGTCATCATTCGGGTTCATCAGGATAGCAGTGTCTTACAGGGAGAGAGAGAAACAAAGCCCGTCTTATGCTCCATGTAGTTGCCTCTGTAGAGGGTTTGCGCAAAATCTGGACTCGTCAAACATCTCCTCTTTCACAGCACAAATGTATTCAAGCCAGCGTACCTGTAACCGCGGTCTTTGGGTGTTGTCTTTGGCTGTTGTCTATACCCAAACCAGATAGACAACAGCCAAAGACACTACGGAATACCTTTTTCTTTTCTAGCTAGCTAACTAGTATCTCAGCTTGAAGACTGATTGATTGGTGGTTGCCATGACACGATTGGGTAAAATTGGTTGGCGCATGCCTTTAAAAGTACCTTGCAGTGTTTAATGTGAAAAAAAGCATTTTGATGAAAAAACACAAAGAAATTATTCTTTATGTCAAGCTGTGAACAATGGTATGATCTAAAATGGTTTAAAAAGGCATTTTTCATGTCAGAAATCTATTTAAATCTAAATTCAAATTGTTTCAAAAAAATTAACTAGAAGAGACATGGAATGAAATGGGACACCTAGATTGGAGGAGTACCGAATTTTGAGATTCGTGCCGGCCAACGAAGATATTTGCCTCTGAGCAACAACAGACATGCATTCACGAGTCTCCTGTGTGGAGGTGTTTGTGTGTCTGGGTTCGTGCGCATGAGAAGTGATGACAGTGAGCGCTTGTTTGAAAAAGCTCATATCTTCCAAAGCATCTTCAAACAGATACATAGTCATATCTTTGTATTGTTGGTCTGGTTGGTTAAATTTGCCGACCCAACATCCGGAGGTTCATTCTTTGGTCCCTAAAGGAATCTTGGGTGATGGGGGCTCATTGTCTGCACCCTCTGGTGGCAGGATATAACAACACAACCCATCCTTTAAGTGTGTGTTTTTGTGTGTCGTTTGCACACAAAGTGCGTCCGTACATCAATCTGAAAGAAGAATGTGCTTCCTCAGGTGAGACTACAACGCTTGTATGTTTGTACGGGGAGGCCACCCGGCATCCCACTGCATATCCTGACAAAGATAGAAGACCCGGCTTACAATTACAGGTTTTTGATTCAGCCAAAAGTAACATTTTACTGAACCAGTGATGATGGAGTTGAGATTAAGGAGGAGAAAATGGCACCGTAATCACAGATTCATCAAGGTTCTTGCTCTTTGTTTCGTACACAGCCTGGTGTTTTTAAATGGATTTTCAAATAATGGTGCTGCATTGTTTCAGCCACTGCTTGTGTGTATTTGCACAGTCTAGCGAGTGTAAAGAGAAAATATGCCAGCCCTTTTCCCCCACAGATTTAACTTTAAGCTTGAACAAACTCTGACACTCCCTCCGTAGTGAGCGATTTTCAAGAGGCTGTTTGTTGATTTTGGCACGAACGTACACAACTGTGTACATTTAGCCGTTCAAGAGTGAGGTCATTAATGTATGGTTAGAGCCGTTACAGCCTGCAGCCATGAGGCCTTGGGGGCTGACGGCGTAAATTAATACCTATCATATACTTTAATATTACCTCTCTCCTCGCGTGAAAAAAAACCTACGAGCACTAACAGTATGGATACATAAATATTGCGCTGTTACGTCCCGACAAAACAAAAGATTGATTGTTGCTTAAATGGTTCAATTTCACCTCCTGGACTCCTGTCTTTGTGTTTGTCTTCCTACAGGATTTTTATCCATGCGGGATAAGAATAAATCTTTATCTTCTGTGGTTTTTAGATTTTATTTTCTGAAGTTATGTTCGGCCCTATTTGAAAAACTGCAAAGACATTCAATTAAACATGAGGGTCACGCCAAACAAACAAACCTGTTGCCGTGGTGATTGACAGAGAGCCCCTCGCTATAAGGTGGCGCACATGACGGACTGTTGGAAAAGATATCAAAATAAGCTATTTCTGGAGTTGAAATGAGTTGGCAGATGAAGTTTAAAGAAGAAGAAAAAAAAATGTTTTCCCATCATAATGAAGACCAGGCTATCCCTGTGGATGATCTGTTGGATGAAGCTGAGGGGGTTTCCAAAATCACTCATTTGTCCTTTACATTTGAGAGAGGGTGCACACGCTGCACATGTGGGTTCACATGAGCACATGTTAGCCTGCATGGTGCTCATGTACCTGCTTGTAGCTCAATATGTTTTAATGATGTCTACTTTGAAAGAAACAGGTAGGAAACAGCATTGTTGGTACAGAATGAGCAGCAAAGACAGACAGGCATAGCGTTTGATTGGTCAGCACGTGGTGTGTGTGTGTGTGTGTGTGTGCGCGTGTGTGTGCATGTGTGTGTGTGTGTGTGTGTGTGTTCCTGTGTGTGTTTGAGGCTCGCGGCCACAGTTGTGCCCGGAAAGGCTTGGAGCACAACCAGTCATTTGGAAGTCAGGCCGTCTGGAGTGCATTATGGGCTGGGTACTGTAACTGTTACAAGCACAGGCTGCTATCAAATCAGGGATGAGGGCAAGAAAAGAGGGAATGAGAGAAAAGAGAGAAAGAATTATCATACCTGCGTCAAACTTTTACAGCGTCTTTCACCACAATCGTTTCTTATGTGGGACACAATTTAAAGATTTACGGGACTATCCTGGTGCCACAAGTTACATGGAGCAGAAATAGGAAACTGAAGAACAAAAAGGAAGTGAGGAAGATGAATGAATGATGAGATGTTACTTGGACATGAGGACAAAAAGAAAAAGGCCTGTGTGCGTGCTGGTGTGTTTGCCACAACTGAAGTTTTTACTGCAATTCTGAATTATTTGACAGTTCTGAGTAATTGTCATCAAATTAGCGATTACGTCGTTTCTCTTTAAGTTGAATCAACTGGACATAATTAAGTCCAGAGTGGAGAAAAAGGAGACGAACACAGAAAAAAAGAGTTTGATGAAGGAAAAAGTAACAAAGGAGGTGTAGAACAGACAGAAGGCAGAAGTAGATGGTCCCTGTGGGTTGGTGTATAAAGTGTTGTAATCCTTTCAGAATTTCAACTCCAGCTAGACCAGGTGTAATCCCAGATCAAAGCAAAATCTGAACGGACCCCTGAAATGTTGGTGTTATACCAGGGTCTCTGCTGTTAATTTCAGAGGGTGGATAACAGGAGTCTGCCAATTTGCTGGTACTTGTCCCCACAAGAAGGGCACCAACGGCCCATGTGTTGGAGGACATATTTATCACTGAATATATTCCCTTTGCACTGAATCTGATTTAAACCCACAAACATGTCAGTTATAAGAGAAGCTCTCCAAGATGGGATTTTGACTAAAAGACACCTGTATCAACTCTTTACACATATTTATTTTCAAATTTGATCCCAATTGTTAGATTTGAGGAAGGAGGCAGGACATTAAGCCCTGAAGGTCTTTCATCATCAAATAAACTAAAAACATGAGCGTAGGTTCCAGTAAACAAGGAGTAAACGCGGGTAAGACAACCAAAAAAAAACACAAACTCAAGTAATGACCCAACAAGAAACAGCTGGGAGAATGCCAGGGCAGGGGAGGAGCTGATTGGTTTAGAGACACGAGGAACAGGGCTGTGGACTGATGTACTTGGAGGTAGATGCAAGAGAGCGTATTTGCACCGATATGTTATGCACACGAGGAATTTGGAAAGTACAAATTGAAATATTACGTGTCTGCAGGATCCTCAGCTGTCTGTGTCCATGTTTATTTCAGAGTATAATACAGGCCTTTCTCTGCTAAAGTCAGGCACATGCGCATCAAAAACTTTCTACACTGCATCGTCTTCTGAGAGACGCCGTACGTTGAAGTGCACCTCGGAGAGTCTGCAGAAAATTATTTTATGGGCTGTAATTAGCAGAAAAAGTCAGCATGAGAAATCCCTCTGGCACACTTAAGTTTAGATACAGAAGTCGATCAATCTCCCCTCTACAAAAGACTCACCAAGTAACAGAGATCAACTTGTGAGTTTCAAACCATTTCTGTTCCAATATTCAACCCCTTCGATCAAATATTATGTCTTTCGTTCTCTCATCACAGTCCAAAGTAAAAAAAAGAAAAAGGAAAAAAGCATGCTTTGAGTCATCGCTGTGCATCATTCAACCACAAAAATGCCACCAGATTTTGGCGAGATGGCAGCGAGTCAAGCCTTCTCCAAATGGCAGCAAAGTATCACATGTCGTTGAATTGAAATGATCATTCTTTTACTCTGGATTAAACTCTGCTTCACTGCTGCGTAGCTTAAATTGATACTAAGCATTCACAGGGAAGACAATTTGAAGCAGCCTTGTATAATTACATTGAGGGTAGTATAAATGAACAATGTATACCCTCCCTCCATGTTAGCTCCTCGTCCTGGCTACTCCTGCATTCAAAATGGAATCCCATGATTACAGGTACACCTTCATTTGTTAGCGCTTTGCTCACAGAGGGATGGGCAGAAGAGGGTAACGGGTGTTCGTCCAAATCAATACAGGGCACAACTGTTTCTTTCAGTAACAAGTAACCTAGGAGTGGTCCCTAGAAGGAGCCATGTGGTTTTGAGCCCATTTTCTCTGGATTTGTATCAGCAAAATCTATTTTCTACTGCCCAGTTTTAAGAAAAGACCATCGTTCCTGCGGTGAAATACTTCTTTAAGGCATCGTCTATGACATCTTGACTTCATCCCAGTGTTCTGTTTTTTGATTTAGCAGCAGAAGAGGAAAGGAATTGCCTGGACAGCGTCTGGCCCTTAATGTTACAGCAGTCAACATATTGAAACACCTGTTTTGATTTATTGCGTATGGCTAGTTGGCAATGGATGGATTCCAGCACCCAGCTTCTTGCACATGCCCTGCCAAGGAAACACACATGTCCACAACATAGTTCTGCTTTAAACACTAGCACGACTGCACATACTCAAAAAAAAAGTACACACAGAGAATTAAAAAAAAACAAGACTGAGAGCCAACACACATACACACACGTTTACACACACAACATACTCCTTAAAAGTTTTACAAATGACTCTGTTGAAAGATCAATCAGGAGAGCAGACTTTCTGGAAGTCTGCGTTAATGTCTTTTGTTTCTGAAACGTCCCCCGCTGAGCACAGGTGCACTGGCACACAGAAAAAGAAACAAGACGGGAGGGAGAGAGAGAACAGCCAACAGAGAGGAGAATAGTACAAGAGAGGGAGAGAGAGAGAAGGACAGACAAAGAGACAGATGGACAGATAGAACAATAAGTCAACCTGCCCTGAGATCACCTTTGACACCATCCCACCTGTCAGTATGGACCAGGACCAAACCGCGTGTAAACCCTGCAAAATCACTGCACAACCTATTTCCAAAGTTCCAGTCTCTGCTGGTTGCTGGTTATCTATCTATCTATCTATCTATCTATCTATCTATCTGTCTGTCTGTCTGTCTGTCTGTCTGTCTGTCTCTCTATCCATCCATCCCTCCCTCCCTCCCTCTCTCTCTCTCTCTCTATCTATCTATCTATCTATCTGTCTGTCTGTCTGTCTGTCTATCTCTCTCTATCCATCCATCCATCCCTCCCTCCCTCTCTCTCTCTCTCTCTCTCTCTCTCTCTCTCTCTCTATCTATCTATCTATCTATCTATCTGGTGTACAGAACAGAGTTAAATGGAGCAAATACATACACCATCTGACAGTTATCTGGCTTTCGCCTTCTTTGGGACACTTGATGGATTCTCTTAGCAAAGTGGCCAAAACACAAAATAGCTGAGGCCGGTAAGTTTAGGAAATCCCAAACTGGAGAGGCACGTACCTCTTTGTTTTTTTGAATTTTGATGAGCGATCTTGTACTCTACATTGTAAGGAAGGAAGAGTATTAGGGCCAGGGGGGAAGAAAAACAAATTAGAGGGTATTTTGAATGTGAAGAATTTGAGTTGAAATGTCGAGGAAAAAGTTGAAGGTTGAGTGTAAACACTTAAAGATAACTCGTATGGGGGAATTGGTGAAATTCTATTCTTTTCTTTTCTATTCTTCTTCTGTTCTTTCTCTTGAAGTGCATAAATCTTTTACCTCTGTTCAGAGGGGCAAAGTACTCAATCGTGTGAGTATTTATTTTTTTCCAACTCTAATCTCTAACCATTTTGACTTTTCTTGAAATTTGTTGACTTAAACCCTGAATCGCAAGATACATTCGATTTTTTTTTACTTTGTCTCAACTGTAATACTTTTCTGTAGGATTTAGATGCAAGTTTGTATTCAGCATAGATCATATACTCCTTGTTTTTGTACTTTTGCTTTTATATCCAAAGAGAATAGGAGAGAAAAATCTTTATGTTTCCATCCGTGGATAGTAGCTCAAGCAGCTGGCATCAGCTCTGCCTGCTCTGGTGGTTCATGGTTGTCGTCATGTTGACGCATGCATACGCTGTACTAATTAGATGGTTGGGGGACCCAGACGACTGTTTGCCAAAGCCAGACGAGGTTCTTCCCTTTCCTGTGTGTCAGAGTCTGACATCACAGTCTGGGTGCTATAGTACACCCTATCATTGGTATGATCGGGCAGAGTGTGATGTGTCTGGGGAGTGACCGAGCCAACCTCAGAGTCCTGTCACAGCCCCAGTCCAGCAGGCAGACCAGGCTTGAGTGGAAGTAGTGTATGTGCCAAGGAAGCGTGGGCTGTGCCACTTCAATCCAGGAATTCTTATCATGTTGACTTTTCAAAAGGATGCACCACACTGTGGTTTAGTCTGCAGCTGGAACAACAAAGTGATGAAGGGAGGGCCCGAGGAGGACGGGATATTGCCCACACACTCACCTCCTCTCTCTCTCTCTCTCTCTCTCTCTCTCTCTCTCTCTGCTGCTACACCCTCAATCAAATCACGTACACGAACACTGGCCTCAAATCTTTGCGAGCTGTGGGCCTCTGCAGAGCCACTCTCCAGGGCCGTGGCCATAAAACAAAAGCACTTGTAACATGAAAGAATTCCTGCAATTAACAAGAGGAAATGGAACATCTGAGAGACGATGTTTGAATTCTCAGTGTGCTCTTCTGGGCCGAGTGACAACGCCGGGGTTGCCGCTGCTTTAGCTGTCCACCCCCCTACTACTACTGCCACCCCCACAAACCAAACCACCCTCCATCCCACTACCCTTCTGTCAATACTAAATGTACTTCTTGTTCCCCGCGTCTCAGTGACCAGTGAGACCTCAGTAAAACACATCCACCCTGAGTGCAAGCACCCACCTGGGGAACATTCCTCCCTTGAAAGGTTTATTTGGTTATCTCTCCAAATGTCCTGAGGTGAAATACACTGTTAAGTAAACTTAGCTGATACAAACCAGTTGTAGGCATACAATAGTAAACAGATTTTGAACCGCTCATGAAATGCTCGCTGCCTGCATGGGAGCAGTGTGCTGCACACTGTCTCCTCCACCCTACTCTGTCAGAAATAGCAGGTTTTTCTCATAATGCACACACACACACACACCAAAAAAAAAACTAAGATGGAATTTTGCTTCGAGGCAACCTGGGGAATGAACTTTTACAGTTTCACCTGGTTTTGTGTTTTATTGTTGTCTTGCTGTACTCACGAAATAGAAACGAGAGCTCTGTGGCATTAACTCAACAATCCAGGTGACTAATTTACACTCCTAATGGTCGAGCGAAGGTGCGACACTTCTTTTGCAAAGGACCACTCTAAAGAGTAACCTCTGTGTGTTTGTGTGTGTGTGTGCGTGCGTGCGTGCGCAGTTTTCCAGAATTTGGTCTGCATTCATGTGGATAATTATAACTTTATGGAGATTTTTTTCCCCTCCCTTCTTTATGACCACATCTGCAGCAGAGGCAAATAGTAGCAGAAGAAGGCCAAACGTTCTGGTTCTCTCTTGGTTTCTATCTCTTCTGCTCCCTGCCTCCTCGCTCTCTTTGTCCTCCTTCCTCCTCTCCTCCTTCTCCTGGTCTCGCTCATCTTCCTCCCTGGCCCTGGACCACCTACGTTAGGAGCTTTGGGTGGACCCAGAACCATTGCTATCAACGCAAGTGTACTCAAACGTCCCATAATGACTTCCACTTAGAGCCAGTCCATAAACACTCTCAGATGCACAGAGACGCTCTCTCAGGGCTCAGTCGGGCTGGCTGCATGCTTTTCTCCACAGGAGAGGCTGCACTCACTTAGCTAGTTTCCTTAATTCCTCTTCTAATAGGAATCCGTTTGTTTGTTTGTTTGTTTGTGCATGGGTTCAGAGCTGTTTATTTGGCTGCTCGGTTTATGAGATCTAGCAAAGATGTTGGTTTTTGTTTTTTTTTCGAGCCACCCTCAGAGCTGTTCTTACCTCACGTGTGGCAACATTCACATATTAAACTCAGAGCTTTTTACTGTAACTGGTTAAGTTTTCCGGCAGTGGTTAGAAGCGCGGTGAGGCTACCTCCGTGAAGGTTCATAGCCGGCAGCGTGAGTTTGTACGCTCCCCAAAGCAACAAGTCCCACGCCTGTTGACGATGATGTCACACCGTATCGTCTAATGATGTTTTGTGTTGTGTTAAATACCATAAAATTCATGTACGCTGCGAGGGTGTAGCTGACATGTTCCTTAACTCATACGATGACCTCAAGCTCATTTGACTGTAGAACTTAGTTTAGCGTAACTCTGAAGAGGATATGATGTGATTACAAATGTCAGTTTATTTTCTGTTGTTTGTTTTGTGTTCTTACTGGTGTCACTTTCAATGTGTATCGATGCGGTGCAACACGGCCTTCGCGGCGGAACGTTAGCGTTACCTCGGCGACGAGACCAGTGCTGCACATCTCTCTCCTTGTGTTGGTGTAGCAGATAAGAAAAACCTGGTTCACTCAAAAAAATAAAATAAAAATGATGCTTTTTGTAAGTAAAGTTGAAGAATGACAAGCAAAATGATTTTTTAAAAGTCTATCAATATTTCATAATAAATTATGTCTGTTTGAGGCTCGAATGAACGTTATAGATTTGAAAATCATCTTAAAGCGATAAATTACCCAAAAACGTATATTCAGCAACTCACTCTTAGGTGAACTCTGAGAAATATTTTTTCCCCTCAGTCAAACAAACCCACAAGAATTCATAAATCAAAGTGTTTGTAGATTATTGAGCATTCAACTGGACCAAAAAGGCTTGGATTATACTGGACGATGAATTTGATTGTGTAAACTGATGATTTAAACAGTTTTGTTGTTGTTAGTAGTCGGTTTCCATTAACTTCAGACTAAAAATATGTGTTTGGTGTTTTCAGCATTCTGGAGTCACCAAGAAGCCCTGCGGGAGGGGAAAACCTCTCTGAGTTCAAACACAACAAGCAACAGAAAGGCAAATTATACTTTTTGAGGTTCTTTCACCCTAACTGGTTTCTTGAGATTTATATTGTATAAAGCTTAAAAGTGAAATTCATCAAATTTGAGTAAGCTAACCTCATTTTCCACTCTCTATACCAATAGGGGTCAGCATGTGACCACAAGGTTGGGTTGTTCACCTCACATTTTTCTCAGAGGTTCTACGATCCAGAGCAAACACTTCACCACACGTCAAGTGTTGGAACTTCACATTTGATATTTTGGTCATCGCTATCTTGGGTTTTTTTGGGGGTTTTTTGAATCCAGAAGTAAAAATATCAGGGTTACACAGTGGAGCTTTAGAACACGCCATTCTAGCAACCTGTCAATCCCAATGTAGCCACTGTTATTTATTTGATTCTGGTCTGTGATTCACAAAATGAAGATTGTGCTGCATTAATGAGGATTTGAAACTTACAATTGAGATGATAAGTGTTGACTGAGGTTATAATTGTATGAGTATAATATAATGAACAACTGACAAGTTTGGTCACTGTCCGTCTACTCACGCTACACATCATGGTGCCGCATTGACTCACTATCATCACCTGAGGTTATATTTTGCTTGTTTGAATTTTACAAATTGTACCTTTAATGCTATATTTCCTCTTAACCTCAACTGATGATAAAAAGTGAAAATAAATCAGATGTTACCGATATTTCAGGGAAAGCTCATATTCTGTTTTAACTCCAAATAAAGTCGATAAAAACTTTAGTGTGTTGTGTGATTGTCTGTGATGGGATTTTCAGCAGCAGATCTGGTGCAACAGTGAGCATCTGTTGCTCAAAATATACGATACCCAAGTGTGTTGTATTTTGCAACTGTGTAGTTCACTGATTTTTTTTGGTTTTGTTTTGTTTAATAGTCTTTCGGACAACAACTATCGTGCTTCTCCAGAATGTTGTATTTCTGTTTTTGAGTTGCAAACACAGAATAAAACATAGAATATCACCAGATCTTGTCCTTCATCGAGGCAAAAATCATGCAGTAACACTTAAGCAGACAAAATCTCTCCTGCGATACATCCTGATAACTCTAGACATTAACTTGGACTTTACCGTGACAGTGGAATGTCAGAGACGTCCACTTTTATCGCAACACCTGGAGTTTATCTACCGGCAAGATAAACACAAATTATATCCATATATCATTCTACGCAAACCCCCCGAGTGGATCGCATACTCGCTGCTGTCAGAGATTAAGCCAATATCTCCTGCCTGCTCTGACAGGAGAGCAAAATAGGTTCTTTCAAAGTGACATTTTTGCCAGCAGACTGTAAAAACCATTACGTGACAAGAGAGCATCTCATGACGCTTCGAGAAAGACGAGAGGAAAGAGAAGATTGAGATCAGACAGTCAGCTGCTGCTCAGCTCACATCTTCTATTACTGTTGACATTTCGGAGTGCTTTATATCACTTCAGAATGTGGTTTTGAAAATGTGCCACTGACATTGTGATCCTGAGGTTGAGCTGTGGAAAACACATTTGAACACGACTCAAGTTTAGGACGTCCAAATCAAACATGAACAGACCCTGATATTCTATGTAAATGACAAGCATGTGCATGCGCTCATGTTCCAGAAATGAATCAAAGACAGTAAAATCAAAACATCCAACAGCATCTTTCATCTGTTTAGATTTTTTTTTTCTTCCCAAAACTATGCATCTTGTTTTGCAATCAGCTTTGCTTTAATCTGTTTGGGATATTGTCTCCCCTTCTATCTGTACACAGGTGAGTTATCGCTCCAGTCCTGCATCCTGCCAAGCGCTGGGTTTCACAGCTCAGGGGCTCTATCTGGACTCGTGCTGCTGAGCAGATATCTTTACATGGGGGCCGCTGGGCAGACGTGTCCAAAACTCACAAGATCAGACACAGCAGTAGAGCTTGCCATGATACGGTTGCTCGAAGGTGATGTTGCAAAGCTCGGGAGATTAAAGATGAGCTGATTGGAGATATCGAGTGAGCGCCCGGGGCAGGTGGGTGTTAACCTGAACCTGAAGCATACGAGGGATGCAAAAATGAAAATGAGATCATGTGCTTTGAGGCAGAACATTATTTGGGTTTTCTAACACCTTAAGATGAGAAACAGAGGGTTTTACTTAATGCTCTGTTTAAAAACACCAACCTGGAATTTAAAAAATTCCATCAAGACCAAACACAAGAAGATAAAAATCATTTTTCTTAGAACATGATCATTTCACCGATTTCACCAATAAGCTCATTCTAAGGGCATCAAATAAAGCCTGACAGCAACTTTGGTGACCTGACAGTTAGAATTTGGCCTTTAAAGAGACTTTTAAAGTAGTTGATGTATTTTGAAATTTTGCATTCAGAAATGTAAAAAATAAACACCCCTCATTTTGTTGCTCATTTCAAGTTTATCTCGTGCAGCAGGGCAGTTGTTTCTGCCGCAGTCATCTCAACAGTTAATTCCATCTCATGTCCAATACTAGCCGGTACTTCAGAAGTATCTCAACTCCTCGCCAAGTTTTTGGCTATTCTTCTGCTGCTCTGATTGTTATAGTCACAGCCGTACAAAAGGTTGCCTCTACCGACAACTTTTTTCACTTACAAACCTCCCCGAATTTCCTATTTTGCAACGTCTCCACGGTAAAATTTGCTTGACATTTAAATAACAATGCCACTAGTTCCCATCACATAATATGCAAAACAGTGATGAGTAATATCTATTAGGTTGTTCCTTGGCTTGAATCATTCTACATGTGTCATGGATCCGGTATCTTTAATTAAAGACATCTTACTATGATGAGTTACTACATTGTTTAGTTGCAGCTTCCCTCTCAGGTCATGTAGAGTTCCCCCGGAACGTGAGTAAATTAAGATTCTGAATGAGTCAATTAGTGTTTGTGACTCACTTTTGTGGGTCCATTTTCTTAGTGAGTCACCAAAAACGAGTCACGGCGTTTCCCGCAACACAAACAGACTTTCTCGTTTTGTTGTTGGGACAGAGTAGTTCCTCTAATTGACCTCTCTTTGATGTTCTCTCTTTAAAGGTTTTTGTCTGTGTATTGTCTCACAGCGGGGGACACGAAATAATGACAAGCTCGCTCCTGTAGGCTATGCGGGTGGGGTATGATGGTCTTACCTTTTTTACAATCTTACAGTATCCAACAGCTACTAGTACCACATTAAATCTGATGAGTACTCCACAGGCTGTAAGTAATCTGAGTGAGTAAGTAACAGTCACCGCTACCACAATCAGGTGAATAAATCTGGAAACCCTATATGAGAAAATGACTTCCATCCAAACTGGGCGAGTTCCCTGCCCAAACCTGAATGCCAAACCAACAGTCCCACGCAGAGCGATCTCACAGAAAATATGTGAAGTGACCACGGCTTCTTAACAAAGCATTTCATGGTGGAAACAGAAACAATGCCAATGTAAATCAGTTAGGAGCCTTTTTTTTTTTTTTTTTTCTGCGGTTGGCACATGAATTCCCTGGTTCCATAACGTCATGCCACAGGCGATAGTTACTGTTTTTAAAACACAAGAGAGCCCGTACCATCAGGGTGGTGGTTGGTGTCAATAAACACCAAAATCAGCAGCATGAGATGGTTGTTCAAGTCCTGTTTATAGCACCATGTTGACTAATCTTAAAGGGATAGTTCACCCAAAAATGAAAATTTTGTCACTGTCTTGACGATGGAGGGTCAGTTGAAGTTGTACAGAAAACAGTAAGCGTGGCAGTGATGTCAGAGTGAATGGTGACCAGTTTTTTTGATCGCTTTGATAAAAAAAAGTTACAAAACCTTAAAATGACTCCATACTGCTGATCTGAAGTCATTCAAACGGCCTGTCACCATTCAAGTCAGTTCTTTTGGAGATTTTTGCTACAATTTTTCCCGTGAAACTCCGAAAGTAGCCTGAAATGCTACACCCGACCTTCCATCAGCCAAAAAGTGAACAGATGAAGACTACATTTTCATTTTTGGGTGAACGATCCATTTAACTCTTTGCTATTTCCTCCTAGACCCAATTTAATAGTTTATAGGACTGTGTTACAGAACATCAACCACAAAGTACAATGTTTTCTCCAAGTTTAACCTTGTATTTCTGCTTGTGTTTTTGTGTTTCTTTAGGGTTAACCCACACCCCCTAACCCGAATTTTAATTGGGAGAAGAAAAATAAAATCCTGGTTCTGTTTGAAGGTTCCTAGCAATAAATTAGGTCTTAACTGAACTGAAACATCATAAATTATTATTTCAACCCAGAATTTAACGACCAAAAGGGTTAACTGAGCTTACTGTTGAACCGAGGGTTTTTGTGTCTCCATCATGAAAGTTAAGTTCCCGTCTCTTAATTTTCACAGACGCCACCAACATGTACTGCAGTTTTAAGAGGTCCTTTCGTGTATTTCTATGACGTCAGGTTGCTCGCACGTCTCCAGTGTGGCAGCTGTGGTGTTTACATTCAAAACGAAGTTGCTTTCGTCCGTGTGGGCGAAGGGTGGCACGGCACCTATTCCACTCAGAAGATAAAATAGATTTCTGATCTCTTACACACAAATCCACCTGATCTAGTTTCATGTTTCAATCTTGTGATTGTTAGCTTTTCTCTTGACAGAATACTAAAACCCAGCAGAAAACACGACTTTTGACATTCATGCTGAAGACACGACACGCCCATTCATGCACCGCTACCTGTTTGGTGCTGAGAGTAGAGATTTTGGTTCCATCATCACAGGCTGAGTGGCTGCAGTCAGGAAGAAGCAGCCCATCTGCTGAAGTAGTTCAGCCACTGACTATGGAGTGTTTTTTTTTTTTTTTTGTTGAGCGTCATCTTTGTTATTCCACATTAATAACAGACTGGTTTTTAGTTCAGTGGAGTTCATTCCAATGCATGTGTCGCTGACATAAAATAGTCAATATGTGTACACAAAATACAGGGTGAGGACACAAAATCATGACCACCTGTACAATCTGATGCAATCCACCACAATAGCTCCCTTTGTGAAGCTTATAATGTTGATACTGTCTCCATAGCAACCAAGGTCTGCTGTTGAGTTGGACTGTATCATACGTGTACTGTCATTTTAACCGTATACTCCGCTTGTTGCCTTCTTTAGTAAACGAAAGACAATTTGTTATACAAGAGATACAACCAAATACATTCTAACATAAGACATTTTAGAATAGCCACACTACATACCTCATCACCACAGTGGACACACAAACACACACACACACACACACACACACACACACACACACACACACACACAGACTTCAAAGGAAGCAGAAATTATAGCCTGCATACTAACTGAGGCCTGGCATACTCTCCTTGGCTCTCCTTCATCTGAAATAAATACACTCACAAATACAAAACAGGCAAATACAAAACCAACGGAACACATGTTTGCAGTTCAAAGCTATTGTTTTTTTTCCTTTCTTTTTCTTAGACCGAGATGGGGGGGGGGGGAGTGTTTGTAAGAAATTCAGGTGAATTCTTTATGCAACTATAAAATAGTGTACTTCTCGTTGCTGAGAATTGTGCACGTGACACTCACGCATGACTGTAAGATGAGATGTTCCCTCAAACGTGTCCCGATACCTCGTGTTTTTCTCGTTTCACCATCATTGCAGGGCAAATCCTGCACACTAGAGATAACAGCCTGTGTGGGTTCAAAATGTTAACAAGTGATGGAGTAATGGTTTCACTTTGTCAGATTAGAGGCATATACGTGCATCATATTTCTAAGGATTGTCACAATATATTTCTCCCTGGAGGCAAAGTTAAACAAAACCATTCCAAGGATTCCTAGGCACTGAGCATTATCTGATGTTTGGACCACCGTCAATGAGAGCAAAAAAAAAAAAAAAAAAAAAAAAAAAAAAAAAAAAATTTAAAAGCAGGCAACCTGCAAACTTCAAAAAGATGGGGACTGAACATCTAAGCATTACAAGTTGTGCAAATATTTTAATGTCTCCAGAAAAGAAAAAAGAAAAAAATCCAGGGACGGTGTGTTTTTCAGTGCAACAGATTTATAAAGTACATCTGCTGTCTTTGTTTAGAGAGAAATGTTCTCTCTCATCATTTTCCGTCACCATAAATCAGAATCCACAATGGCTCAGTGAATAAAAGCTAGGTACGGTACAGCTCTACAGCAAAAGCCAAGTCTGTATTTAAGCTTTCATACATGTGTTTGTGCTGACTCCTTGTCTGTCTGACGGCCTCGCCCATCCATCACATGAAATAGCTTTATTTGTGAGGATTTTGGGCATCAATCTTTAAAGATGTACAGACAACAGCGGGATGAAGGGGAATAGAATACTCCAGTCTGTATAATATTTAATTCAACCTCTTTCTTAACAAAATATTTCTGGGACATTTTGTTGGATATAAAATTACACGCAGTCTCTCCTTCTCTCTGGTTTTCATCATGTTGCCCACCGTCTGATCGGTGTTAAAACTGTGGAAAGTCTTCCTCACGGTCACTTAAATGATGCACTGAAGCTTCTTCTTTTATTTTCTATCACCAACACCGTTCCGAGCACTCACACGTACATACAAATAACTAGCTGGATGAAGCCACACCTCAGAATAAACTCGACCCCTGCTCACAGTATTCTGAGTTGTGGATCATGGGTTTCTGGTTCTTGGCAGTAGAATATACCACTCTCAAATTTTTCAGTGTCAACAAGTGGTGACTCCTGGGGGCTGAAAATTGACACTCTAGCGCCACAAAATGTAATGCCAAGATTGGTCAATCCCCATAGACCACCATGTTAAAATGTCAAACTTTGAATTAGAAATAAAAGAGTTCTGGACTGTATTAGGGATGGCCATTAATAACTGATTCCTCCATTACTCACAGTTATGCAGAAACAAATGAATACTTTAGAGGATATCACTTCTTTGTTAACTTTTGTTTTGACATTGGCTTGATTAATATTCCAGTTTTTTACTGCCTATTTGTACCATACTTTGTTTGTAGTGAATAAATTCTCTTTATAAGGAGCGAATATGATAGTTTTGATATAGTTGTTCCCTGTGCTATAAGAATATTTCAGAGAAAGAGACCTTCCCTCAAGAATTGCATGAGTTGAGTTAATCTCCCCAGTAATAACAACTGTGTAGGGGTCTTTTTTAATACAATTAACCTGTTTCAACTATGTCAAGGCTGAAAAGTTTGCAAAATTCAAAGTGTGGTCTGTTTGAGTTGGAGGTGAGGGCGCTGTTGTCCAAACTCCTCTCCTCTCCTCTCCTCTCCTCTCCTCTCCTCTCCTCTCCTCTCCAGCTTCAGTCTCATCCAAATATTGTTATCCTCAGCTGTAAAAAGCCAAGATGGCAACAGCAAAAAAGGCCCAAATCAAAGCTTTGAAACAAGAGTCCAAAAGCCACATTTGGTCTCTCCACTTCAGACAGAGTTTATGGTGTCAACACTCCAGAAAACCAGCAAGTAAATCAGATTTTCTCTTCCGGATTGGCACATCCCATCCGTCCTTCCATTCTGCTTGTGTGGCACAACCAGTGTCTGCGCGAAGGCCTCCAGTGACACGCCATTCTATTAAGACAACATCACGTTGCACTTAAAACTTCACAACAAAGTGGCTTTTATTGCTTTAGCTTGGACTGTCAGTTCTATTGTTTTACAACAATACTCAAGAAAATGCTGAGATCTCACAATTCAACAGTTTCTATTAGCAGATGCTTTTGTCCGGAGCAATGTACTACAGTAATGGCAGAAGTAGTGCCAGGTTTGGCTTTTTTTCTTTATGTAATTTAACCACAACTGACCACAACCAATTATTCAATGTTAACAATATCTTTCAATATTCAACACATTCAATATTCAACTTTGTCAGTGCTAAGTATCCACTAAGAGCTGATCTTAAACCTGCTGACTCATTCTATCCCTGAGGACAAGGACGAGAAGGGTCAGATTTAAGTGCCTAAGGTGTTCCCTGAACAGTCGAGTCTTCAAATGTCTATTAAAAGTAGAAAGGGACTCTGTGGATCGTATGGAGTTGGGTAGTTCATTCCACCATTTGGGAACAACAGAGGAGAAGAGCCTAGCTAGAGATTTAGAGCCATGCAGGCTGGGAGCACCAGCCGTCTCTCACAGGCAGAGCGTAGCGGGCGAGGGAGGCGTGTAGACCTGGATGAGGGATTCCAAGTAGGCAGGAGCCTTTCTTGTCAATGTTTTGTAAGACAGAAGAAGAGCTTTGAATTTGATTCGAGCTGCCACTGGAAGCCATTGCAGAGACATTAACAGCGGGGCGACGTGCAGTTTTGGGCAAGTTAAAGACCAGATGTGCCGCTGCATTCTGGATCACCTGCACAGGTTTAAATGTACACACAGGAAGGCCTGCTAGGAGATGCGATAAAATCACGAGAGCCTGTACCAGAAGCTGTGTGGCTTGTTGTGTCAGGTATTCTGATCCTCCTGATGTTATAGAGGCCATATTGACAAGACCGAGCAATCAAGGCCATGTGTACCTTAAAGGTCAGCTGGTCATCAATCATGACACCCAGATTTCTGGCAGAGTTGGCGGGCAGGAGTTGAGTTGAATCGAGCAGACACAACAGAGTGTCACTGCTAAAAATACCCTGAAATGGGCCGAACAGGAACGAATCAGACAGTTTATTAACCAGCGACATTGTTTATTTATGTGAGACTTTTCTCTGAGAAATTGACTATTTGAGATTTGTGGAAATATTCACAGGTTTAATAGCTTGTTAAGGTTTGAGCCAGTGATGATGGAGTAAGTATAAATACAGCGATAAGAGAGTCAACTGTAGTCACAGCAACACGCAACATGAGGTGTTAGGTCCTTTGGCATGACTACAAAAGGACTCACCCTCAACCCAACTCATCTTGGATGCAGTTAAAGGGATCTTGACTACAACCCATCTGTAATGTCACAAATAATCCCTCATCAGACGAGAAATCACGGAATAACTTCAAAGTAGAACCATGAAGGCAAAAACTTTTATGGATACTGACATGTCAGTTTTGGGGAACACTTTAAATATGTTTTACCACCCTGTTAGCTTGTTTACAACCTGTGTCACATTTTGACCTATTTTTAGTTGCATTCAAAAATCTCTAAAAAACTCATTTCAGCAGAGTAATAAACATGTTTCCTCCCAGATGTTTCAACACAGTGTAATAACATCACACAATTTCTGCTTTCGCCGAAGTGAGTGAAAAGTCATTATTCACATGACCATTAGAGGTCGCTTGTCAGGGACATGTAAACAGAGATGGTTTTATATGTTTGAACAAAACAAGCGAGGCTGTTGTTTCTCTACGAGGCACATGTGCAACCATAATTTACAGGAATCTGATTTAAATTAGGCTGCACTAATGCATGCAGGTTACAGTGGAAAAAAGCCGAGCAACATATTGCCTTTGGGGGGTTGAGTGTGTGTGTGTATGTGTGTGTGTGTGTGTGTCGGGGGGTGGGTTGGGGCTGAGCTCACAGCTGGGAGAATGGTGTGCTAACCCTGCCAAAGCCTCAGCACATGACTCCCACCACTTGTCAAAATCACCATGTGTGCAATAATGTGATTACAGTCTGGTTACTATTATGATTTTAAACAACAGCTTGTGCGGAATGGAGGAAACGCACTGCCCCACATAATGTGTGTGTGTGTGTGTGTGTTTTTCAAGTGTGTGTGTGTGTGTGTGTGTGTGTGTGTGTGTGTGTGTGTGTGTGTGTGTGTGTGTGTGTGTGTGTGTGTGTTCAAGTGTGTGAGGGTAAGCATGGGGCTACAAGGGGGAATATGGATAAAAAGAAGTTTGGGAGGGAGTGTGTTCGTTTTTTGCCCCAGCTCCTTCCCTGGTTTCTCCCATCCATGCCCTGCAGGGGGACACTGGGTGGGGGTTTCAGGGTGACTGTCTGGGTCTTGTCATGGATTTACAAGTTGGGGGGGGGGGGCTTTATGTCATTTTCTCCCCCTCTATAGCCCCTTACACCATCTACACACACACGAACCCCCCTTCCCCTCATTCCAGGTTACACAATCACTGCACACAAGGGCTGTCATCACAGGTGCAGCCGAGATTGGCCAGGATAAAGGAACGCTTCCAGCTCAAGATGTTTTTCCCTTCTCTTTTCTTTTTTTCCCCTTTCAACCAACTCCTTCTCTCTCCCTTCTTGTTTTCCTTTTTCTTCTCATAATTCTTTATATTAGTCATATTTGTTATGGACTTTTCACTTCCTTCTCCATATATTTTGTTTTTGGGGAAAAAACGGGTATTACCACCACACAGGTTTGTCATTTGCTTTGATTAAAACAGCATTTGCTCCTCTCTAACTACCACATTCAGCCAGGGACCCAGCCCAAGTTCTTGCTCATATACGCCTCTCGACTATGCCTGCCCCTTGGCTCACTCCTAGGAACAGTCAGGCAGCCAGCAGAGCAAAGGTGTGAGATCACCAATTTGCCAAAATTGTGAATATGTGTCTGTTTGTAATTATGCAGGGGAGTCTTTCAGCTTTTCAGCCTCGGAGGATGGTTAGCCTTCTTTATGGTGGTACAACCTTGGCTGCAGGGCCAAATGGAAGAGGAAGAAGGATGGATGGAGGAAGGGAGAGAACGAGGGCGGACTCCAAACTAAAGTGGGCAGCCCAGCATGTTAGAAGCTGGACCTGATCCACACGATGCCAACCGGGCATGAAGGCAGCTCTAACGATTCCTTCCTGGGCATCTGGAAGTGGGAGACAGAATGAGCGGGGATCGGCCCCCACAATGCCACCCATCTCGGAGCTCAGCTAAGGAAAACAAACGCCAGCGGTCACAGAGAGGGGATTTCCGGTTAGAATCACCTAATACCTCCCTGGAATCTCAGAGGTTTGGAATTCAGATTTGTAGAGGAACCTGAGCTGCTATAAGCCACACAGCAGCCATGTATTTCAACTTTTAAGTTTCACCTATCCATCGTAAACTCTGCTGGCTTAGCATTGGACCCAATGTCCTTCTATCCGCTTGCTTTGCTTAGCTCAGATGAAGAAGATAGCATTTGATTTCACTGTCAAGAACAGAGGGATGCAGTGAGTTAGAAAGCAAAATCCTTAAGAATAAGGCTTTCCAACTTCCTGTTTTAATTCCCTCTTCCCCATGATCTATTTTTGTTTGCAACAAGTTTGACATTGTTTTTCTACAATCCAGGAAACATCAAATCATTTAAAGCAGGCACATTCTCTTCTCGTTAGACCACATCTACACTACTTTCTAAAACAGTGGTCACAGGATAACAATTTGTATTTATGTGGGGAATACAAGTTTCTTATTTCCTTCTGGATAATCCTGGCCTGACTTGACATTGGAGTCTGTGGAGTAGCTGGAGGTTAAGTTTGTTACTCAGAAGGTGAAAATGCACATGCCTTTTTTTGGTGATGTGGTAACATTGTTTGAAAGAACCTACATTTACATGCGATCAGCCAAAAAAATTGTGTCAATAGTGAAAATTTCAGCTCCGAGGACAACAACACTAAAAAAAATACTTTAAATACTCTCAAAATGTTACCAAAAGTTAATGGGTTCTTCCTTGGCCATGGTGAACCCCTCCACCAATTTTCTTGAAAATCAACCAGGTATAAGCCCACTGTAGACATAAACTCCTGACTCAGTCCATGAGAATCTTTCATATCACCTCCTGAAATTACTCTCCACTGGATCTCCTAGAAAGCACAGTGGAATCCTTACAAATAGCCCAGAATGTGGTGGCTCATCTGGTTTTCAATTAACCTGAAACAGCACTTCACTGCTCCATGGCCACCTGAATCAAATTCAAGTTACTAATGCTTGCCTACTTCTGCACCCATCTACTTGAACTCAATCATGCAGGCTTATGCTCATTATCGCCCACTGTGTTCCTTCAGGGAACATTGTCTGGCATCCCAACACATGAGACAATCTCAGTCCAGACTGTTCTTGTTTGTGGTTCCCTGATGGTGGAATGAGCGACTCATGGTACCAGAATAAGAGCGTAAGGAAATACTCCTTGCGCTTCATAATCATTCCATACGAAAGCCTTTTAGGGTGCGGTTGCTTTAATAAGAAGACTAAAATGTTATCAATGATATTTAAAATGGCTGGGCTTTGTTCCCCTTCTAGTCAGTGGTCATGAGTGAAACATCAAGATGACCAATATAAGTGGACAAACTTGTTTCCTCAGGAGGGTTTCTGGCATCCCCTCAGGGATAAGGTGAGGGGCTAAGGCATGAGGGACTTGAATGAACCCCTG
Source organism: Aulostomus chinensis (assembly GCF_037954235.1). NCBI lineage: Eukaryota > Metazoa > Chordata > Actinopteri > Syngnathiformes > Aulostomidae > Aulostomus > Aulostomus chinensis. The sequence goes on along the minus strand of NC_141336.1, from coordinate 13,941,363 downwards.
CTCCTTTGCTTCGAAAGGAACCAGTTGAGGTGGTTTGGGATCAGTCTAGGATGCGTCCTTCCTGGGGGCAGTCTGTAGACCAGAAAGGATTATTTCTCCGCGCTGGCCTGGGAATGCCTCAGGGTCCCCCAGTTAGTGCAGGTTGATGTGACCAGGGAGGGGAAGATTTGAGGTGCTCTGTTGGAACTGTTACATCTATGACCAGACTGCAGCAAAGAAGGTGGATGGAAAAGTGAAGTTAGATCAAAACACAGTGCCAAATAGAGACTGAACCCCAGTGGGTAGCGTATACCATCACTTTCTTTGTAGAAAACCTGCAAAAGCAAAAAGATGGTTTTACAAGTGTACCCATCACAGGAACTGACTCGAAGACAAGGATGGGGCGCAGATGAGGTCAGGTGCAACATCTCAGTCCTTGACCCAGTGACAAAATGTGTTTGACCTGAGAAGTGAGCTAACCAGGTGGTGTTGACGCCACTCATAAGCAGAATTGTTCAGTAACCCTGGTAGCGAGGCCCCTTGTCCAGGGCCTAGCCTTAATTCTTTCACCAAGTCCTTTTTCACAACAGATGTTGTTAGACAGACAAAACCCAGACTCCTAATAGAAATACTTTCAAAAACTCCCTGTTGGCTTTTTAGGGAGAGAACCGAATCCAAGGCATATGTAAGGTCGTGTGTGCAATGGGTTTTGGTCCAATTGGTTTTATGGCCTCTTTTGTGTCTTGTGATGAAACATCTGTGCACATTTGTGGACAGACTACAGTTAAGAGCACTGGGTCTGTGCGTGTCTCATGTGTACGAGGTGCGGCCCAAGCTGTTTACATCTTGGACCAAGTCTGTGGTGTGTTTTCACCGGAGTGGTACATGTCCTGCAAGCACTCCAGCCTCTCTAGTTTCTCCAAGCACTTTAGTCAGGGGTTTATGTGCTCCAGGGACCCTGTGATGAGACAGCTGTGCAAGAGTGTGTAGCAAAAGTGTGTGAGCAGGCTGCCTCAGTGCTTCTTGAAGCCCATGTGACCTTTTACCCCAACGCTGCAGGACGGTGTGAACGAGCGAGGTCACCATGCGCTGCATCCTGATGGGAGTTGAGGCATCTGTCTCAGTCTGTGATGAATAGCAAGCACCTGCACTACTCACGGAAACCACAGAGATCCAGAGATCGAGGGGGGAGGCAGGGAGTCAGTGTCCAGCTCCAAAATTGGCAACCAGAGAACTCACCTGCTACAAGGCATGGAGCAATAAAAAAACATCCTCACTGCGAACTTTCCTGGCTCTCTAAGTGTTCCATCTCCGCCTCACTATCAGTTATCATACACACACTCATCCAATTGCGCATATGTACACACATACACTCGCCTGTCTCACCCGCCTTTATTTGAGATGTTTGTCTTGCTAATGCGTAGTACCTCAGGGAGAATCAGTCTTAATGCAAGGAGACCGCAAACTCTGCGCTCTGTGGTCTCAGTGAGGACTAACCACTGGCCATGCTTGGACAAGATGAACTGGGAGTCCAGAGGGAGCCAACCAGGAAGAGAGGGAGAAAGAAAGAGTGATGATGAAGCAGGACAGAGAGAGAGAGAGAGAGGGAGTGTGCAGGATGAAGGTAGAGAGCATGAGATGGGAGGAGAGAAAGAGAGGTCGAGGATTGTTTTACAAACAGAATTCCTTTAATTAATCACCATGTTTGAACAGCTGGCCTACTCAAGACAGGTCGTAACGGGATCCCTACATGGAAGTGCGGATTACAGACGTGGATTCGGCAGAAAAATATTAGCTGTCAAATGTTGCAGCCGAGAGGTGCAGGAGAAGGCCCCTGTTTCCTGGTGGTGAGAGAACCGCAGACGGAGGGGGGGGGTTCTTAACACGACTCCCCAAGGACTGAGGCTGAACAAGGCAATGCAGAGGCCTATGAAGGGGTGGGGGTGCGCTAGACCTCTGGCCAGGGGGCAACTCCCAAGGCCAGCAGTGGTCCCACAGGGCAGAGCAGACTGCAGCCTGTCTGGGAAAGGGGTTCAGATTTAGGGTCAGGCTCTGATATGAGACTGGAAACTTGGAGACCCCCATGTTAGCATTTATGTACAAGCCCCACATAAACAAGCGAGAGCAGCTGTCAAGAGACTATGCTGTGTCCTAGCTGTACATGTTTATTATTGATGTCCTTGTAGGATTGACATCACGGTGAAGAATGTGTCTCTGAAATAGTTGGCTATACTCTTTGTAAATAAATATATATTTTTTGTATGTAGGTCAGTCTGCAGACAGGTCATTGGCATTGTGAGGGACAAGTGTGAGATTAGATTCATCAGTGAGTATTTTACAAGTTGAGAGCTTTAAGTTGGACAATTTAAACTATTATTTTAATCAAACGTAAAACAGAAATGTCATATAGATTTCTACTTTGTTTACTCTTTTCCCTGTACCCATCCAAGTTCTGTTAAAAGACACATTATTCACATAATTTTCGTCAGAAATACCCGAAAGAGAAATGTTTAGTTCTAAAACAGAATACCATGTGTTTTGGCTTTGTTTTCAACAAAAAATGTTGGTTGAGGCATCAGATTATATATTAAGGATTCAATTCATGGTAAACATTTCACCTTATAGGAAAGGTTCTTAAAATGTTAAAGCCTTTTTTAATATACATTACTCACAACTATACTCAACCACTCAAAGCATTGAAAAATCACTTTAATATGCAAATCTTGAATGTTTACTTTGATCCTTATTTACTTAATAGCATGTTCGTTATACATAAAATCAGAATTTGGAGGCTACTTCCAATTGGGAGAGGGTGGTCCAAAGCTATAAACTTGACGTTTTAAAACAATTGCGATTTCCACATCACTAGAAGTTCTGTAATGTAACAAGTAGCTTGAATAACTGCTGCGATATAAAGGTGCAGATCGCAATCACTGATGTGCTAGTTACTGAAAAACAGTAATTAGTTATAGTTACTAGTTACTGCAATTCAAAGGCAACTCAGTTACTAACTCGGTTATTAAAACCAAAAAGTAAAGCATTACTATGAAAAGTAACTATTTAGATACAAAAAAAAAAGTTCAGAACTGTCAACATTGTAAGCTCTGTACTACTGGACATGCATTTTCATCACTGAACTGAACTCTGCTAAGCAATATGGTCTCTATTTATACAAACGCTAAGATGTTTCAAAGTGATTGATTGATTGATTGATTGATTAACTTTAGCCTGTCTAGCAGTAGCACTCCCTCGTTGAAAAGAACAACTCAGGCGCTGTTGCTTAGGTGCACGGGGTGAGGTGACATCCGTGTCGGTATCTGTGCCGGTCCCTGACCCGCTAGCTTTAGCAACAAGTTTCGTCGCCGTCGCATGCTGCGTGCCTGGATGCTTCAATAGATTAGAGCTGCTGTTTGCGGCCGCAGAGAGGGTCTTAGTTCCGAGACACAAGTTGCATTTAACATAAACATTTTTCTCCTACTGCTCAACGAAGGAGAAGTAGTGAGCGTACTTCCACGCGAAGAAACTCGCTCTAGGTTCCGCCATGATGTCTTGCATGTTCTTGCTGTTGTAAACAAACACCCCCCCCCACAGCGCAGCTCACTCTCCTCCTGTCTCTTGCACTTCCCCCAAGCCCCCCCCCGGACACAGGACGTAAACACAGTGGCTCAGCCGAGATAGTAAAATAACGTAAAATAAACTAATAAACGGATCGTTTAGTAACTATAACTGAGTTATTGAATTTTAAAAATAATGCGTTTGATTATTAGTTACTGCCAGAGTTACTTTTTTGGCAGTAACTAATAACGCAATAACGCGTTAGTCCCAACACTGATCACAATTCTTTCAAAAATGGCTGATGATTTGAGGGCACCCTTTAAACCTACGTTGAAATTTGGGTTATTTTGGTACTGTCAAAGAGAATCAAATCTTTGATTTTAAATATATAAAAATCACCATGTTGTTCTGTTTCTGTATCTGTTTCCTTCCAGTTCTGCCACCACCAAGAAACGTTTAAAGGCACAGGGTTCTAGTCAGATTTTCCTCATCGTTTCGCCTTCATGTCCACAGTTTCCGCTCCTTCATTTCTCCTTTGCACTTTCTCTTTTTTGTTTCTCTTTCTGTCGCCCTTTGTCTTCATCTCAATAGCTCATTCTGTCCGGCCACGTCAGGAGGAGAGAAGGGAGTAATGTTGGATCAGGTGCTTGATTATCAGACAACTGTATTTACATGTAGGGTAGGGAGGGAACAAATGCTTTCTGTCCACACACACACACACGCGCACACACACACACTCACACAACACATCAGATGTATCCCTCTAATTGTGTAAACAGCATGTTACTGTCAGACCTCTCACTCCCATTTCTCTCATGGATATGATGTAATTACCAAGGCACCTGATTAGTCACTGGCTCCGTTCAGACGTGGCATTAACAGGCCTGCTGGGTGATTCGGAGAGGCAGTTCTGCTGCAGGTGTGAAGGCCACATTATTCCAGCAGTGCGAACCCAAACGTTATCTGAGCCACGTTGAGCCTGAGTACAGGCGAAAGTATGAGCGCATTCACACACCAACAGCGTCCCATTGTGATGGTTTTGCCTTGAATTTTTGCAAAGACTATAGAGCTGTACAAGATGAGATGAACTGACTGGGTGAGGAACTCTAGGAACAGAGTTGGCGTTGATCAAGACAAACCAACTGGCGAGACTCAGGTGAAGCTCTCAGAAAAGGTGGGAAACTGACAAAGAAAGAAAGTGTCAAGCAAGCCAAGAGACAAGAGGGAAGTGCTGTCAAAATAAAACAGGATCCGTCTGGATTAATCAAAACCAAGCCACAAACGAGAAACACAACAATAAAAAGAACAGAACTAAAGCCTACAAAAATGCAAACTAAAAGAGTGTATAACTAAACTATTACACATTCCATGCTAAGTCAGATCTAGTCCTTATTTCAGTGCCACAATGATGATGTGAAGCCACGGTATGTGTGACGGGGAGGCTGTTCTCAGAGATACTGTGCACCCCAGAGGACAAGGCAGACCTGCCTGGACAATGGCATGTAAAAGAGAACTCTTTCTAACATCTGTTATACTTTCCTTTGAGAGCCCCATAAAGTTTCACTGCAGAGTTTGTGGTGACTTTCTGGGTTTCTCTGCGTATCCCAATAGGGAGGCAGCTTCTTGTTCAGTGAACCGCATTTAGTTCAAAGCACACGGATGAGTTTGAGGAGTGTTGAGAACAATGATGTATAGCAGAATGGACCACCAAGGTCATGGCTTTGGTTGTACCCATCCCGTTGCACGTGTGTGTGTGTGTGTGTGTGTGTGTGTGTGTGTGTGTGTGTGTGTGTGTGTGTGTGTAGATGAAGGTGTCTTTTTGAGCATGCACATGTTTACTTTAGCAACTTTGGTGTTTTTTTTTTCTTCTTTTTATTTCCTGGAGACTAACCCTAAATTATACCACATTATGGTGTTTGCTCAGAGGACGCATTCCACACACACACTGTAGTTTGGTGTCCACAAGAAGACTTATTCCTCCTGCACACTACACATCGATGACTGAATAACGGCGAAAAACATGCAACATGTGCGGCTTTGTCTTTTTAATGAAGAATTTCAATGTAGGTAGTGACAAATCCCTCACTCGACCTCTCAGCGAAGTCAACCTCTTGACAAAGTTTGTATTCATTTTTTGCTTGCCATCTCAAATGCAGTCTTGTAGCATTTTTTTGTGTCATCAAGTCCGGGCAATCACAAGATGTTGCCCAGTACAGGACAGTCAAATAGACCCTCCAATGAAATTTACATCACACATTGCCTTGCAAACCATTGCATATCCATGGACACAAGTTTTATTTAAACCTTATTCTTTACCTATTGGCAACACTTCCTTTGTCCCCCACTGCCGTCTCTAATTTCAGCCTGGTATGTGAACCTGAATGGTACTCCTACACACACACACACACACACACACACAGTACACACACGAAGGCACACACATACACACACAAATGTACACGTACTGAATCCAACAGGCATTAAATACTTAATATCACCTTTACCAAAAGGAAAAAAAATGGTGTCACATGAAAGTTAGTGTGTTCTCACATTTATTTATACCATACAACAGCGGTGATGCATAGAGATTAAAGGCTACAGTCACGTACTGGGAAAAACTGAGCGAGAAGTCAGAGCGGAACACTTAAGTGAGGAAAGATCAGAGTCAGGATGTGAGCTTTGTCTACTGAAATTAAATCGAAAGAAAAGAGTGAGAATATATGACAAGATGTTGGGATGGCAACTGCAGGAGGAGAAGAGATGCCAAAGAGCTTTCCAAATCATTATTTTACAAGAAGTACAACCTTTTGGTACAGTGTGTACTCAATGCAACATCACACCCTCGTCCCACAATGCTTTCATGAGACGTTTTGTGTTCTGTGACTGTACATGTTATTGACTTATTTTTGCACTAAGACCAACTTTCCCACATCTGCGAGTGCCTAATATAGATGCACTTGCATGTTGTTGTATATTTTTGTGTTTGTAATATGTCATTTTTGTGGATGTTGTTCCATCCATCACTCCAAAAATATGTGTCTGTTACTTACCCTTCCCCCAATCTCTAATGAAGACAGCCAAGGGATAAACAGCTGCACGATCAAATAAATACAATGAAGCGCAGGCTTGACGCAGAACTGAGGAGTTAAGAGATTAGAATTGAAAGAAAGAACACGGCTAAACCAGAGGAATAATAGATGACAAACAAGATAGACAAGGTGTGAGAAAAAGTAGCGGGTGAGAACGAGATCACTTCGGTGGCTCGATTGGGAGACTCAAGGCACTCCCACGTCCCTCTTCTCTCTCCCTTGGACGACCCCGCTCCCCTACGTCTGCACTGGGAGAAAGGAAACGGACGAAGGATTTACTGTTGGGTCCTGACTTGTACACATTCCTGGTGTTGTTTTTCTCCCCTCGGCCCCTCGGCCATACCAAAGGCCTCTAAAACAACAGGCTGTCAGGTTGTGACAGCTGGCTTCAAACAGCTCCTACAGCAGCCCTGCACCCAGGTTCCCAGCCTCACTGTGGAGCTGTATGTGTGTGTATGTTTGTACATGTATCTGTGGATGGCTCTGTGTGTGTGTGTGTGTGTGTGTGAGTGTGTGTGTGTGTGTGTTAAGTGTTTTTTGGTCTCTTCATGTGGATGTAGAGCTGCTTGTGTCTGTGTGTCTATCATTGAGATAAATAGGACTTCAATCACTGAGACGTTTAAACCTTTTCAGTGTGTGTGTGTTTGAGGATGTGACACACACACACACACACACACACACACACACACACACACACACACACACACACACACACACCTCCTTATTCCCAGCGATGAGCCCAGGTGGCAAAGCGTCTTTGAAGCGCTGCAAGCCATCATGTGATTTCCCTGGCCATCCAGGTGTGTGCGGGTCGGTCCGTCTGTCTCTACCAGGGAAGGCCCTTTTTGTTAGAGCTTTATCAACCAGCAGAGCACCACTGATCCCCATCTGTACCCCCTCTGAGTGCTACCGCACCTCCAAGATACTTCCCAACTTCAGATGTGGGATCCGGAGGGGAGAAACCAAAGCGTCAGACTTGAGAATTGAAGGGTTCAGTGGTGCAGGGGTAGTGATGGGCGGGGATAAGAGCTCCTCTAGGTGAGCTGAAGCAGCCCCTCTTAGCACTAATGGGATAATTGTTTGCACTCTGCAGGTGCTCACCATTCCAAATGAGGTCATAGTTTAAGTGTGGCTCCTCACAACAAGAGGAAGGTCGGAATTTTTTTCTGTAGATGAACACGTACGGGCTCCCGAACAGCAAGGCACGAACAAAAGCACATATCAAACCAACAGACTCACACATTAACAGTGGAAATCACACCAATTTGATAGAACAGTAAACTATCAGCAATGGCAGCTCCATCAGAGTGTCTTTATATACTCATCTTTGTATGAGATGTGTTTGGGAATTAAGATTCCCAAATTAAAAATAATCAATATGTTTTTTTTTTTTGTTATGACTGCAGCAAAAACTTAATTTGTAGGAATAGATTTTTTTTTATTTTATCTTACTTTTGACATCTGAACATGTAACAACCAAAAACATCATGAGCATGGAATGATAATCATTTTTTGGTATATATTGTTGAATAAGTGCGAAATTAAGGGCTCGACTAAAAGTAATGGATGATCATACGCGGGCTGACTGCAGCCTGATATGTAATTCATAGGAGGAAATATTGTAGATTTCAAGAAATTTCTCTCCGAAAGAAAAACATTTCAAGGCTGTTGACAGAAGGTTCTTATGACTGGAACCATCGACCGTATCGCGCAGTCCTCACGGGCAGGTGAAGTTTGCCCGGCTGTCATCAGAAATTAAATCAATGAATAATTCATAAATTATTCCAAAGTCATGAATGAACCTGAATGAAGCTCCACTTGTCCACAAGAGCTGAAAACATCGGAGAGTTTAGACATTCAAGCAAACACTACCTGCTGATGAGGACTGTGAGATGCAGTCGGGATAGAGAGGAGGTGTGTGTGTGTTTGTGTATTCGTGTGTGTGTGTGTGTGTGTGTGTGTGTGTGATAAACAAATTGTACCTTTGCATATATATTGATGACTTAGTATTCTGCAAAACCAACATCTCATCTTTTTTTCATCTTTCCCTGAACCATTTCTCTGTTCTACAGCACCCACAGAGAAACAGGTCGTTTTTGTTTTTTTTTCTCTCATCAGCGATGGACCTCTTTGCCATTGGGACAGTGTGTGTCTATACCTTCTGCACAGTCAGATTTGGCTCTTGTAGGCCATTAAAGTGATATTTCGTCTGTTTTGCTGGACTCTGTTTTCACAAAGGGAAATCATATATTAACTCATGTCTTTGTCCATAGGGAAGACAAACTCCCGGGTCAGCTACAGATCTTGTTCTTACCATTTCCTAAAATGTGTTTAGGACACTGGAGTGCTCTTTGGAAACTATAATGTGGAATTTAAAAACAATCCCTCAGACTCGTCTCATGTCTGAGCGGCGCTTTACACTTGATGCCACAGTGTTGACTGAAGTCACAATGGGAGACATCACAGAGTCACGGCCTGTAAATGTTAGCTTTAGTTTATTTTACATCAACAGTTTACCCATCTCTAATTGGGACATGGCCCCCTTCCTCTCCGGTTCTATCTAAACACACGCGTGCATACATTCAGACATACTAGCCGGGCACACACATCCACAGGAACATCTGGAGGAGCTCATCCAATGCACAGACAAACGTTTCCTGGAGAGCACCAAAAGAACCGTCAGAGCGGCTTCAAACAACCTGCCACTGGTAACACAAACACACACACCTCTTGGCTGCAGAGGTAAAGGCTGGATCAGATGAGAGGAGGGAACAAAGAGCACCTCTTTACACTCGATGGAAGTGCAGCTCTTAAGGTTAACTCCCCCAGCATAAGGGTGGCTTTCTTCTCTGCCAGTGTGTCTCATTCTCACATACATATATATATATATATACATACACACATATATATACATATATATATAAAACATATGCATACATACATAATATAACATATATAAAACATATACATACTTCTTTTTTTTAAGGCCATGTGTTATACTCCCTTTACTCCAAATTTGTATTGCCATGATTGTGACATTTCCAAAGTTTGCTGAAAATCTGAGTCACAATTAAATGCAAACACAGCTAATGTGAAACAGGTGAGAGATGTCAAGTCATTCTCCAGGGCGTCTTGTTATTTTTATAAGCCCAAATCAAAATCACAAGAAGGCTTGAAGAGGAACACAGTGAGTAAAACACAAAAACATGAGGTCACTTCTTACAGTTAACACTCCTCAGTCGTCTCGTCTCGCCTCTCTCTCCTGCTTTTCTCCACCTCTCTCCACCAGACAAGCCAGAAAAACAAAGTTTATCATTATCACCCCCTCTCACCTGAGACCTCACCTCTTGTCTCCCCTCTCGCTCTACTTCCTGACACCCACCACCCACCCACCCTCTCAGGCCTTTCACCCTTCCTCTCCCCTGCCACTACCCATCCCTTCACACTCTCCTCCCCTGCTACCCCCTCCTCACCTCCCTACCACCTAGTGAGCACATTTCCTTACTCCCTCCTTGCCAACAAAGGGAAAAAAAAGCTTTTACTCATTAGCGGATGACCCTTGCCCCTAGGCCACATTTTAAGAGGCTCTACTTGACTCCTGACATGGCCGTCAGCAATCAAAACACGTATGTTCAGCGCATATAGACCTGGAAAAAAGGGGGAAAGGCCTATGTGTATTGATGGTTGGCGCAATGTGTGTGTGACAGCCGTCTGACAGGAGACAGACAGGTTCACTAACTACTGCTCAACCTCTGTGGTGGTTCCTCTGTCCCCAGGCTGGACTCTAGCAAGGGGGTTACCACCACTGAGATGGATCGCTTTCTTTTCTCATGTGCTGCATTTCTAGGACCCCCATTAGCTTTATCGCTCGTGTTTGTGTGTGTGTGTGTGTGTGTGTGTGTGTGTGTGTGTGTGTGTGTGTGTGTGTGTGTGTGTGTGTGTGTGTGTGTGTGTTTACTCACCGGGAAAGGTGAAGGGTTTACACTTAGCATGTCAGAGTCAGTGTGTAATGGTGTTGATGCTTTTCTAATTGCTCGCAGAAGTTGGATGTGGTAAGCTTGTTTAAGATCTGATGTGTTTGTGTTTCTAATTTTGCAGACAGGACACAAACACACTGTTTATCTCGCTTTTTTACCCCCACCAACCCACCCACCCACACACACACACACACACACACTTCTCTCTCTCTCTCTCTCTTCTACACTCAGACATTCTGTTCAAAAACACTGCTTTCTTTTTAGCTTTATTCTTGCTAGATTTGACTAAATGACAGAGAACCACCAACAACTGAAAAAATGAGCTAACTCCAGGCTGTCTCTGTCCAGGTCAGTCTTTTAATGGGGAGGCTGACAGCATATTCCCTAAGGCAGGGTGCTGCTACTGTAGTAATAGCCCTTCATTGCTGACAGATTCATGCACACTCCTCGTTTGATGTGGCTCTCTCCTTCTGCTTTAACCTTCCCTGCTTTTGGAAAGTTTTCTTGCAAGGAAAATTGAGCTTTTCAAAGAACAGCAAGCGAGCAATTAAGGTTCTCTTTAACCTGTTTTACTGTGTGGTAATGTGACATACCTCTGGGTGTAACACCGATGAAGACATGTCTGCTCCTAATATGGTAGCAGAGGAGTTCTATTGTTGCCGGTGAATTTTGGAAACTTTGCACTTGCCAGAAAGCATTCAAGAACAGAAGTTCACACAAGTTGGGAGCAGGAATGAGTGCTGGAGGTCAAGGTCTAGGTTCAGCCATTGAGGGGCCAAGGAGGAGGGTTGTTGCTTCATCTGGGGCCTGTCTTCACCATTCTGCCACCCAGTCCTTGTATTTGTACAGGGTTTATTTTCATCCTCTGCATCAATGTTTAGCACGAAAACCCTTCCCTACAATATCCAAGCAGTTAGCAGCGAGGGCGACATGTGGCCACCAGACTCCTTCAAACCTTTTTCCTCCTCCCACCCACCTCTCCTTGGCTCCCCTCCCATCCTCCACCCCCTCCGCTGCTCCTGCTGTTCCTCTGAAAACATTGTGTCCCATGGCATGAGCAAACATGTTTGGCCATCTTTCCTGTGAACCTGTAGAATGGCAGGACCCCCCTCTTTGCAAAGCCCATAAGACATCCCAACTGCCTCTCAGTGTAACACACAACTGGTGAGACAACAAACCTTGAAGTTGGCTTTCTTTGACCTTTTAAAGGTATTTTAACGGCCCTATCTCCCTTCTATTGAAATATTTGGTGGGACACGTTATCTCTGGGAAGAGGAAAACAGCCAATGCTCCTTGAATAGGCTACCCTCTAGTGTTTGAAGTCATTATGGCGCTCAGCAAGGCTTTGAACATCACGTTCCATTGTAATTAGGATTAATCGCGGCTCAATTAGTAACATGCTTTCACACTAAAGCTGCATCTCAGAAATGACAGGCAAAATATTTCAACCTGTCACTGACGGAGATCACAAAAGAATTTAAGAATCGCAAACATAAATCATGTTTGTAAGAAGCTACAGTAAAACTTTAAACAATTATTCTAACGCTGGAGTGATGGAAATGCACACAAATAGATTGGATATGTTGATTTCCGAAGATCAGCATGTATATATGTCTAAAAAGGAAGCGTCACATTCATCTGAGTCCAATCAAACATGGTCAGCTCTCTTTCATCCTCCAACTAGATGTTTTTTTTTGCCAGATGATTGCTTTCCAAACACAGATATTTGTTTACTATATCCAAAATAGCACGCAAGCACTGAGAAGGTATTGTAGCGAGGGCCTCCTTCCCCTCAGCCCTCTATGTCAGAGCAAGGAGGGATGTGTTTCGGATCGACTCAATAATTTGAGGGACTGAAGTTCAAGCTCAGCATTAGCGTCATCACACACTCACTAAGAGTTTTGCGTCTCTCTCTCTCTCTGGAGCTGTGAACAGTAGGAAATGAAATATCAAGAAAACAGAAAATACCAAAGTTTAAATGTGTCGTTGTTGTTGTTTTTCCATGCGGTGGTCGTGCAGATAGTCTTGGTTTAATTTTTTCCAAATAATGAGACATTTTTCTGAGCCTCCCAAGTTCATAAAGTAAATGGAACATTGTTGATATTTTTCTTAAATTGAAATTTTAATATGAAAACCCCCTGACAGACCCACAGAAACAGAATCTACAGTTGTGCTCACTCACTTCTACTGAGCACTTTTGTGTCTTTCAGCTCATCGTTTTGGTTTTCTATGCAGCCTCCAAATCCAGCGTAGAAAAAAACTTGAAACTCTGGACATTGAAAGGACTTATGTTTGTCAAAACATGTTATCAGTGACCACCGTCTGTTTATAAGAAGTAGACGTCGCTACGTTGACATCACTCATTGGTTTGTGGATGACGGTTTTGAGGCCATTTAGCTTTGGCTATTCTCCATCTGTTTTGTTTTTTTAAGTCTAAAGTGACCAGACATCACACATTTTTCCCTACTGGAGATTGAAGAGTAAAGCCTCTTTTAATAACAGAACCCATAAAGGTGAATTAAATAAAAACCTCTACATTAGAAGCGCATATGTGCCACAGTTGTTTAGAGGCAGGTCAAACTGTACACAGAAACAACAGCAGAGGCAAACGGGAACTTTTTTGTCACGTAAAGTAACAAAGAGAGCATGGAAAAATAACTCAGCACAGGAAAACCAAGAGAGCAGAAATGGCAAAACAGAAGCAAGGAGCAAACTGAAGGAACGTCTGACAAATGGGACTGAACAGAGAATCAGACAGAGACAAAAAAGCACGGGATCGAGAAACAGTCGTGCTAATCAGCTAACGAGAGACAGACGGCAGGCGGGAGCTGATTGGCTGAAGAGACGCGCACAGGTGAGGACAATAAACGAGTGAGAAGTAAACATCCAACAGGAAATACAGCGGGAACGCTGAATACATGAAGGAATATTATCAACAGGCTTTAAATACTAGTGTAATAATACTAACCTAGTAACGTTACATCATAATTTTTAGGCTATTTTATGTCACAGGTTGCGAGTTAAGGGTTGCATCACAAATACAATGAACACTTCTACTGTTAAATGTATTTTTACAGTGAAACAGCGATAAGTGATGAAAATACAGTGAACATAATTGTTTCTATAACCATTATGTACAAAGGGTACATGTACAAACACTTCACGTTCCCCTCACCTCACTACTCACCACCAGTGAGAACAAATGTCTCCTTTCGTTTTGTTTAAAAGAGATAAAACATTTGAAGTTTCTGAAACAAGAAAAAGTCCCCTTCCCTGTCAAATGTTTATAATAAATAAATTAATGTATATTTAATAACAAAACATTAAAAGGATATTCCAATATTTTTCACTTTGGGCCCAATTTTACTTCACACATTAATTGTTCATGTAAAGCTCTGACTGCTAAGGGAGTTTATTTTTGCTACCTGTAATCAATGTACCAGTGACTACATTTCAACTTAATTACAAAAAGTAGGTCTATTTACACAGTAAATGTCAACAAACTATCAACAGGTGTTTAATGCTTCTTTTAAATTGTCGTGCTGTAGGAGAGGAAACATATTCCAAGTTGTTGTTTTTTTTTCAAACACATTTTAAACGCGTACCTTCGTTATTATACAGTTTATGCACGTAGAGGGTTTGGGGAAAGGGAAAGAAACTTTTATATCAAGCTGTTTCCAACTCTGACTTTGAACCGGTTCTGTAGACTGGCCCGTATAAGAGCAACTTTCAGAGGGAAAAGTTGCTCCATGTTTTCTTTGGTCTCTCTCCCATGGACGCTGGATGGTTGTGTCACAGCATCGAGCCTCAACTCTCAAACCAGGTGATGACAGCATTATTGAAGCTGGGTCCCTGAAGGGTTATGGTCAGTGTGTTAAAACATTATATAGGCCCTGACGCTGGAGAAGTGAGTAACAACTCTTTTCACCTGCTCCCCTCACTCCCATGGATGTGTGAGGTCTTTGACAAGCCTCTTCATTTGTCTTGCTCACCACTGATAGTATAGTGGGATTTATAATAATATATTATAATATTTGAGAGAGTTATTGCTGCTATTGGATTAATTACATGCAGTTTTGACTTTCTAGAATGTATCTTTTGTTCCCAGAGAGGTCACACAACATTAACAAGCTGTCAAACTGTGAACTGACATGGTTTGTCTCTGTGACTTATTGTTGGTTTGCCTCACATTCATTCTGTTAGTGTGTGTGTGTGTGTGTGTGTGCGTGCGTGTGTGTGCGTGTGTGTGTGTGTGTGTGTGTGTGTGTGTGTGTGTGTGTGTGTGTGTGTGTGTGTGTGTGTGTGTGTGTGAATTTGCTTCAGCAGTAAAACAGGCTACACACACTTAAATCTGTACATTTTCAGGTGCTGGACATTGAGTTTGTATATCATGATGATGGACGGAGTTGAAAGAGGGAGACAGTGACAGTGAAGCAGCATGAGAGAAGGAGAGGGGGATTAATGGAGCTTGACTAAACCAAGCGCTTGTACATAAATTGACATGTGCAATTAGGGAGATGTACACAGTCCCCCTGGTCTGTTTAAGATCTGGAATAGTTTCCTAACAGCTTCAAGATGCCCTGTTTTGGCTTTGGTTTCAAATCTAAATCAGGTCTGACCTTGTTGAATAATGGTGCTGTGAAGTTCCCTGTGTTCTCTTTGGCCAAAGTCCAACGTTACACTGTACATGATGGTTTGACCTCTTACAGCAAAAGCGAGAAAAAAAGACACAAGTTTCACTGGACTTTGATGAATCATGAGCACAAATCTGAAGTGAGCTTTAGTTTCCTGTTTACACCGTGTGTGAGGGTGAAGGGGTGTAAAAACTTCAGGAATTTCTCCCACTTCTTTTTTTCTTCTTCGTTGTACCCTTTATTCCTGTTTCACAGCCAACATTCTATCTGCACATTACTTCTTTTAGTAAAGCTTTGGTAACAATCAGTCTTTCGGCAGCTTCTAACAGTTTACACAGTTGGGAGCAGCCAAATGGAATGACAACGTGGCATCTAAGGGGTTAAAGACAGCTGCTAACATCTGTAGCTGTGGCAAGCTTTTAATTGTGAGGCCCAGCAAGTGAGCAAGCAGGGAAGATTGTGGGGGGGGGGGCTGGCAGGCCACATATTTCAGACGAGTGTTCACAGAGCCGCGTTCTGGCTGGCCATGTGGACTCAATGATGGCATCCAGGGTTGTGCTCTGCTCCTATGAAATATTAAATCTGGTCGGCCCCCAAGTGCGGACAGACCACCTGCAAGCAAGTGTGGCGTGCAGCGAGCCTGGAGAACAGAGGTCCCAACACACAGCCACATGTATGCATGAGAAAAAGCCATCCTCCATGTCTCCACACAGGATAAACCTGTAGGCCTGCACATGCTTACACTAATGGACATAAACACACACACAACAACAACAACAAAACACTGCCAATATGGAAACGCTCACGTAGGAGGATCTTATGCAGGAGAGTATATCCTTGCTGTGATAGAAAGAATGTGAAATCATAGCCTTGTTTTGCTGAAAGGTTTCCATGAACAGACACGCTCAAGTAAAGGTTCGTAATGTGCAAGACTTCTCACACGTAGCGCCAGTGAACAAGACAGACAGACACACACACACAAAAAAGATCACTTTTACACTCAGGGTCCAAAAAGGAAACTTAAGCCTCCTTGGAAAAGAAGCCAGGCTTGTCGACTGCTGTCCCCTTCAGGGCCTTGTTCATTTACATGTTGTGCAGTCGGTCCTCGGCCTCCCCTCTGCTCCCCTGAGGCACGGGCCTGCCCAGATGTGCAGCTGTTTATGTAGAGCAACAATAATAGCAGCTGGCCTGCGCTTCCTCAAAATGAACAGAGGGGGTCACTATTCTCCCTCCTCATGAGAAAACGGATCAGTCAATTAATCCTGTTCTCCTAATCCTGTACTGTTCAACCAAATTGTGGCAAAATTGCAACACCTGTTTTAATCAGGATTACATGGCCATGGTACACACACTTCAAATGAAAAGCAATGTTTTAGAGTTGTATCTGCTTTCTGAATGACTTTCCCCAATAACTTCAGCCACTGAGTTGGGATTTAGAGAGTATGTAGCAGTTTGGCAATTATGTAGAGGGTGTCTGCAGGAAGTTAATTTAAATCTATACATAAACTCTAAAAGTGACAAGTAGTTTACTCTTTTCCAAATGTTGGCATTTCAATGTTTTCCATCAATCCAGATATATTAACTGAGGTTTTGAAAAAGTAAATCGTACCCAAAATAATGATGGAATTTATGAAAACAAGTGATTAAAAGTAGATCAGCTAATTAGCTTTAAATTAATAAATACAAAACTCCAACAACATAACCCTAAAATAAAAATCGAAAGTCACAAATGAATTAAAGAGAGTAGCTCAACTCCAGCGAGGTCCTCCAACTCGTACAGTATTACTTTACTATTCCATTGACAACAGTGACACCCTGTGGACATTTTGTGTCATTGAATCTTTTATGTTAACTTTCAGTATATCCAGTTAATGAATTTCATGAATGGAAAAATGGTAATGAAATGCTTCTAAGATAAACAATTCGTAGGAATCTTACGTAATTTTTTTCTTAGCCAGACGTTTTTACAATGTCGTCATTTCCTCACGTGTTTTGCTGATTAACCAAAACTCTTGATCAGCAACGATTAAAAGGGACGTAGATCATATCAGTGCAGCATTTCCAATTTAGTAGTTCCGAGTTTTGACCCACCAACACTTTTAATTCATATAGGAAGAAAAATGCTCATTGAAAAGCATTAAAGCAAGCCTGCACTTGACATAAAGTTACAGCAAGTTAAGAAATACAAAATATTTCCATCTGCCATCACTGTGACTATGGTTTACAATATTTAATACATCTGAGGTGATAA
Source organism: Aulostomus chinensis (assembly GCF_037954235.1). Lineage (NCBI taxonomy): Eukaryota > Metazoa > Chordata > Actinopteri > Syngnathiformes > Aulostomidae > Aulostomus > Aulostomus chinensis. Next base: position 13,923,878 of record NC_141336.1, on the reverse strand, counting down.
AAGAGGAATGGTAATAATAGTGATTTAGGCACTTGTTAACATTTCAGTAAAAAAAAAAAAAAAACTGTCATGACTTCAAAACTTTTTTGTAGAGCAAATAAAGTCAAATGGCACAAGCCAAAATCAGACCCTCGCTGTTTGCTATTCTACCAGACATGTTTGCCATCTGCTGCCACCCAAGAGGTTTGGTTAAAGGGCATCTGCAAACTGGCTGACTTACAGTGACAGCAGGGTGTGTTATACTGTGGTGTTCATGTCACCATGAAAACAAAAAGGAGAAAACAAGCCTTGTTCCAAAACATAAAATTCACACAGCAATGTATTGGGTGCACTGCAATAAATCCAATTACAAGGGTGCAGCTAGCCACAGTGCAGGACATTTGATGATACTGAAGGGGGTAAAAAAAATGTAAAAAATAAGAATTGAATATGTTATAATAAAAATTAAGCATTGGTTAGGTGGGGATTGAGAAGATTAATTATTATTATTGCAGGTCTCTTGTCTTATACCACGTTAGTTTTTGCAAAGTGTCCATAATTATTACTTATTTTTGTTACAGTTGCATTGTAATACAAAAAAAAAATCCTTCAAAGTCCTGGTAGAATCCATTGAGTGGCAACCAAACCTTTGGTGTGCAAAGGAAAGCTTTGAATTTGACAATTTGACAACATTGATGCAGTTTTACGAACAAAATCAATCTGCAATTGCAATGTTTTACTCCAAAATAAATGTATTTTTTTCAATTTTATACAAATCCTGTTTGCACGATAGAGACACAAAATTAACTCCGCATTTACATGGTGAAATTGGCAGGAGAGTCGGTACATGCTTCACTTAAGATGTACTGTCATAGAACTTAGATTCAGCTCCTCAAATGCTCAGAAGGTGGCAGTAGAGGCCGGCGGGATTTTATCATTTGCCTCTTAAAGTTCGGGGGCGTCCTGAGCATCTTTCTCTCTTCAAACAGCAGCATACTGCATGCAAGGAAAGGTCATTCTATAAGATGTGAAGGTCACATGAGTGCAACAGTCCTTTCTATAACATAAACGTGGCCATCTTCTGCAAAAAAACAAAACAAAACTTCGGCGTCAAACTTAAAGCTATCATTTCTACATTCTGCAGACAAGTTGAAGAATCTGTAGCGATTTCTTTTCAATGATTTATTCAAATCATTTGTTTCAGAGATATGCAAACATGGACTTGCCCTTGAAAATATTTGTGAATGAGCCAGTCATCATATCTCTGTCCTCATTTGGATACATGTCACGCACAACAGAAGATTCGGTTGGTTTTTGTCATTCAAGAAGAGGGTAAGACTGTCATTTTGTTGCCCTGGAGACTACAAATCAATAGCATCCTGCGGTATCTTCTATCCACTCCCAATGACAGGGTTCAGTGACTGCTGTCGTCATCAGGCTGGAGGGGGGGCGGAGTCAACTGCGCTCTGATTGGCTCTGGAAGAAGTTGAGCTGCCATTGAGGTTTTCTGGCCCGTGTAGGGAGGAGGTGTGTCTCTGGCTGCTCAAGTACACGCCTCGTGGATAAAAACGCAACAGAACTGTGTTGCTGATCAGACACAAGCGAATTAAAGAGCTGTGTTTTGCACACAGACAGTTCGAGCGGCTTTCGGTTTGCGTGTGCAGTCTTTGACTACTCCAGAGAAGTCCGTGACCCTAATTAACCTCCCTAATCAGCAGAATTGACAGCAGGTGTGAATTCATGTCTGCATTTTCCCCGCAGATATACTGGTGAGTACTCGCATCCTCTGGACAGCAGTATTTGCACCCTTTCTTTTCCTCTTACCACACAGAAATTAACAATTCTTACGTATATTTGTTGATTTTGCACCTGGACAGGTAAGAATAAAAAGACATTGCTATGAGAATCAGCCTACTAACTCTTGTTTCCTCTGCTCTGAGGTCTCAAATTGTTACCAGATTGTAAAGGGAATGAGAAAAAAATCCCTGCAGGTCTCTGTTAGAGTGGTTGTCAGCATCCAGTAGTTTCAAGTCAGAAAGGTCACTGTGGTCACCCACTGCGTCTGCAGTCTGCTCCATTTATCTAATTACCCTTTAGGAGAAAAAAAAACTGCATTTGAATGTCATTTTCAGGACATTTTCTGAACCTAGAAGCTTTTATTCTTTAAACAGATAGTGGAGGAAGACGCTGCATTCCCCCTGTGCTGCAGGTGCAGCCAGAGGAGGAGGGGCGCACTCTTCCATCCTTCTTATAACCGCTGGTGTTTTGAAACATTACTCCAGACATTTTTCTTCATTTAGGTCTTGCCACAGAAATATGAGTTTGTATTTTGGTACCATCTGTGTCTGAATATCCTTCCTGTGTGTGTGTGTGTGTGTGTGTGTGTGTCTCTCTCTCTCCTCTCCGAGAGAGAGAGGATATGCAACTTGCTTTGAAATATTGTTTTTGCGAGCACAAAAAACCTCAGCAGGTTCTTACCAGGAAGTTTAGAATCGACCTCGTTACTGTAACCACATTTTGCTCCTGCACATCTGCTTACCGTCCTATGCTGCTTTTGTTCAGTAAAAATGCCTCTGTGATAAAACCATCAACAGGCTTTTACTTTTTTTAACGTTAAAGCTACAAACATCGGAGTGTTTTTTTTTTTCCCCTCGGCTTTGCATGCGGCGAGTTAGACCAAGTTATTTGTGTTGTGTGGCTTTTCTATATGTCTAAACAGGAAGTCAAACAATGGCAGGTTCTGACTGACCACACGCCCTCTTTCCATCTGAGAGGTGTTCCTCATACAATCCACAGCCCATTTATGAGAGCCGACATCATACAGAGAAGATCTAAGATGTTCACACCCTCTTCCCAGGATGTTTTCAGTGACAGATTCAACCGACAGGAATCTGCTCCCATAGCTCAGTCTTTGAGGTCTTATTGAGCACCCCCCCCCCCTCCCACCCCAGCCCACACCCCTCCACCACCACCATCACCTCCACTCGCATTCTTGCAGAGCTGTGGCACTTGGCTGGTGGAAAACTCGGTGTCAGCAGCATCACCTTTGACCTGTCACCGCACAGCCTGAGCTTTATGATACTAGTAGAAATGTGTCAGTGGCGGCATGTTAAATCCCATTTTGTACCCCGGGTATAGTGACCATTACAGGAAGGACTCACAAGGAGCTGCCGTGGTCTTGAGGCAGATGGATGATCACGTTGTTCCACAGCTACTTGCCATCTTTTAAATAAACCACTTTCATAACTTGATGGACCATAAACACGTTTTTTTTAAAAATCATGTTTGACTGCTGTCTTCTATTCTGAAAAGCTGTAGAACGGTGCTACAAAGTTTGATGAAATTCATTTTGCGACATGTTATATAATAAACAAATGTAAATGGTATCAGATGTACTCCCTTCGAGAAAGGTGCGCGGCTCGAACTAAAGTAGCATGCAGAACAAACATTTGCACAGCACGGTGTTCAAAATGTTTTACAAAATTAAATAAAAAGCTTGAAAAAAAAAGGATGGCATCCATGCAATATTTTTGCAGTACTTTCCAAGCACTTTTTCCCCAATTTTTTTTTTTTTTCACGCAGGCTGGCATTGCAATATGATTAATCATGCAGTTCTACTGTAGACTCTCTATTTAGTTGTGAGATAGTTGTCTATTCCTCCCTTATTTAGCTAATTATCCACAATGCAACTGCTATAATGGAAGCAATCGCCAGAAGTTCAGGAATGGGAATGGATTACGTTGTCTTATGTGAGTCGAAAGGGTTTCACTTAAGAACATAATCACATTTCCTATGCTTAGCTTTTTTAATAAAACGAGGATGTCAAATCTACTGTGCTTATTGTTTTCAGTAGACTTGGACACCAGCCTCGTTAAGGTAACAATCTGGGTAATGTCTCTGCATTCTGGTGAGTTGCGTTTTTGGTATATTTTGAGGAATCTTTGTTCCAAATGCGGCCTCTCTTACTTGGCTCCTTCACTGTAGTCCACGCTGATTTTATGTAATGCAGGTTGGTTACTTATCGAACACTTAATGTCTTCTCAGAGAGGAAAGTATTCCTCTTTGCTGAAGGGACGTTCTGTTCAGCCTTGCTTGACACATGAAGCACTAATAGATGTAGCTGGTGTGCGTGTCTTGTTTGTTTCCTACCAGGTTGACTTGTTTCTTGGGCACCCCCACTTCCTCCTCATTGTGCCCCCTTATGTTTTATTAGGCCGATGCTCTGTTATTCTTAGCCGAGCAGGATGTTTATACGATCCCCGAACAGAAATATGACTGGCAAGGCCCGAGTGTTTATCTTTCATTCCCTTCCCTCTGTCTCATCCCCTCTCTTCAGGTCCTCACTGTCATGGTTCCGTGTTCATCCCTCCGTCCCCTCCTTGGCTGCTTTTGCATGCCTGCCTCCCCTCCTCTGCACCCCACTCAAGGATGTAATAAGAGCAGCCCAAGCTGACATTTTTTCCATGTTAAACCTTGCATATCCTTCTGTTTGTGTGTGTGGGGGGTGGGTGTGTATTTTTGGATATCCAGCTATTGTTTTGGCCAAGTCTGGTTGTTGCAGCCAAGGTTATTCTATGAATATTCAGCCAGAATTTCAATTTTACCATATTTAGAGTTACCCTACACCCTGCTGTGATGTTAGTGTTTCCTTGTGAAGGCCACAATTGGAGTGTAAATATAGGGATGGAAGAAGTGGTAAATGTCAGTTGCTTTAGGGGTTAATGATCTCCTGACATTGAGTGACTCAACATGTGATGCTCTCCTGAAGAATGAATTTGTAACGGCTCTTCTTGTGACTACAGTACGACTGCAAGAGAGTTTTAGTGTCTGAGAATACTTTAACAATCTGCAGAGGGATTAGCAATTTCTTCTTCACAAGATTGAGGAGCCACAAATCCTGGATGCTTTAAAATGAAAACGGTGCACCTTCCCGCCGCAGTAAGAGGTGGATCGTTTCTTTTGCATCCAGACACCATACATTTTTTGTTGAAACTCGTCACATTTGGCCAGCGTTGAATGCTAAAATGCAGCGACACGCTTGCATAAGTATTGAATCCTGCAGTCAGTAAACTGTTAATGTTTACAGAAATATCTATAACATTAGCCACTCTTGGCTAATAATTCATACCAAGGAAAACCTCAGTGCAAAGTATTAAGAGTCCATTTATTGAAATAACCTCACATGAAGCCTTTAAGGATGACTGCCTGACCGTGTATTTCTCAAAGTAATTGTGATTGTAAATTTGTTTATCTTCATGAAGCGGACCGTTAGTACACAGTTTCCGCTGAGTCATAAATGGAGACAAAAGACAGAACTGTGCTTTACTTAAAAATTCCAATGGAGAACATGTCTCATGATGTAATCGCATGTTAAGTGTAAGCACTGTAGGTTTTGACACCATTTATTTTCTTTGGCTCTGTAACTTATCAAACACTGGAATGAAATGGTGCTCTAGTCTTATTTAAAATGTTATCTGAGACGACGACAGGCGAGTGTATTTTCTTAGCTGAATGAGACTGAACGGTAAAATTGATTCAGTGCAATGCATGTTTACATAATCATTTCTTTTAATACCATGTGTTAATCACTACCATGCGATATTATTATACCATTCTGCTACATCTTAAAATAAACGTTATTTAAAGTAGGTCAAGCAAAGCCCACAAATCTATTCCATTGAATCAGATAATATGAGGACATGAGTGAAGTTCTTGCCATGTACTGTTTTCATTTTTCCTCTATAGCCGGTGTCCATACAAGCCGCAAGCTTGTGGCCATTGACCACAAGGCACCAAGCTTTAAATAGCGAGCGTGAGAAGGCAGCTCAGCATCATGTCTCAAGACTGCCTCCAGTATGTGTCAGTCCTCTGACAGGCTTCAAGTCATATTTTAGCGCGTTACAGCAACTATGACAAGATAGCGACCGTAGCACTGAACATGGATAAACAAGCTCAGGTTACTTTAATCTAAAATGGAAAGTTTGGCCAAGCTTTGACGGAACAGAGTGCATCAAGTTCTACCCTAGTCAAATACCACAGCACGCCCCCAGCACACTCTCACAATGACTGTGTTGCTAGCACAAGAGCACATCATCCTGTATTTAGAAACAGCCACATCACGAGCTGCACAGCTTTTTCAGTGTATTAGCACATAGACTGTGTGCCTGGTGTGATGAAAGCAAAATATAAACGCGTTATCAGACTTCAGGGATGTGCGCTTATGGAAGATTTGTTAAAACAGCACGGAGTTTGGAATTAATAGCCATATCTATTTTACGTGTACAACCTGACTGTCTCCTGCTATAATGTGACAGTGATTCACTCATAGCATTTTGGTGCCACAAGTTTAAGCTTTTATATACTGTACATTGACTGTGGAGGTGTCAGGCTAATGAACAATTTCTGTTGCACATTTTCTCATTGCCCTGATTCAGAGCATGTTCATCATGGTATAAGGCCGCTAACCTTCCTGTTCTCTGTCATGGCCGCAGCCCAGTGTTTGTGCCCAGCCGAGATATGACTGAGGTGATGATCAACAGCCCCCCAATGGAAGACATGAGGCTCAGCCCTAACAAGGACAGACTCTCCTTCCAGGTAGGTTGCACACATGCCTGACAGTGAAATATTGAGACCGCCGCAGTTCCCTCCCGACATGAACATTTTTGTTACACGTCATCCATTCATTATGAGGAATTTGGGCTGATGTAATTCTGTTCACAATAACACACACTTGACATGTATGTTAGTGAAATATTATTCTTTACAGCCGATAACATTATTCAATAGATGCCATTGGGGGAAAAAAAGAGAAGCTCTAAACATAAATATGTGAACAGTGAAGGTAGTGGAAATTTTAAGATAATAAGTAGAGAAATGTGACAATTATACTGTTGTGGTGTAAGTTCACTGTACTGTTTTGTTTTTTTTCCCCTTTGGTTAACCATTATTTGGTATAACGAGACTTGGTAATAATCAAAATGGTTTCGCCATGTTGTAATTGCAGCAATTATGGTCTCACTAGAAGTGGGATTGCCACTGATAAACCGGTGGTTATGAAGATAGGCCCACATGCTATTTCGAAATCAAGACATGAGATTACAATAAGACGCTATTCATAGAAATATCCTTTTACTTAAATAGTTTATTGGTAAAAGGAAACTACAGGCTCCCATTAGTCTCAGCATGGTGCGTGAAGAGGAACTGTGTCTCAGGGAAACTGTAAATTACTGTGGCCTGTCACAAAAATAAACCTCGCACATACAGAGAGTGAGAGAAGCAGCCGTCATTTGGTCTGGACAAGCAGCTTTGTTTTACTGTCAGCTTAACGGGTCATCTTGAAACAAAACCACTTAACCCACAACTACTTTCTTGTTTTCAGATTGCACCTCAGATGACGGGGAAAAACACTATCAAGGCTATCTTTAAAATATCGAGTCTAGATCATTTATGACTATGAACAGAATGGTAGGCCATTGGTTGGGGAAGCCGGCTCCTGGTTGGCTCGTTGTCACTGGTGATTTAAGGTCATAGCTGATTTATCATTGAGCAAGTACACCACCTGCTGAGGCCCACACAGCAAAAGGACCATTTCCTGTTGAAGGATGGACATAAAATAGGGCCACTAATCTAATTATTTGTATGAAAGATGTGCATTCTGTAAATGTTTATAAATGTGTCACAATGGTCTACTAATGCCGTATTTTATGTAGCCATTGACTGAAAGAGGATGTAGACTGACCCAAAGGAAAAGGCAGGCTTCCTTTTTCCATAGTTCACACCCCAGCTGTGGGTCCGTCTGAAAGGATGATGGAGCGGATGAGGGGGAAACTGGAGAAAAGGAGGGTGCTAATGTGCCACTTCTCCAGCCTTTCCATCCTCCCTGTTTCCTCACCTCGGCTTTCTGCCCAAGGTCACGACCACTCCTTAGAGGAGTACAGTACAAGACACCAGTGATGTTACACTAGTCACATCCTCTGTTAGGGCTGACCATTAAATTCCAGTATTGAAATGAAAGTAACTCTCAAGTGGGAAAGGATGAGTATATTGATTTACAGAAATCCTGTGGTGATTCAGGCCTTTAGCTTGTGCTCCCCCAAACTGACTGCACACCCAAGGCGATCCTAAAATAGGGGCTGATGTGTTGCTACTTCCTGCCACTGGAAGTGAAACAAGTTATGATGTGTGTTCGCTTGGGGTCCAAATGCAATGTCATTGACTGCCTAACTCCCCTCAGTGCTTACGCACAGTGAGGATTGGCAGCGCAGGCCAGAAAAGGCAGATACACACAGGCTTTAGACATGAACACAGGCATGCTCGCACACACGCAGACACACACATAATCACATCCCTTCACGCAGTTGTATACGCAGCTGTCCTCCGAATATAAAAGCCGATGATGGACACACGTGTTCTTTCATAACCCCACAAATTCTCACAGGCATATTTATAGCTTTTTTTGTCTTTTTTTAATTCTTCCATTCTCATCTGTCTCTTATGGAATTCATGGAGACTTGGACACAGCTGGATCCTCTCTTATCTCTTCCCCTCTCCTCTTGTCTCGGTCTCTCCTGCCTCATCTAATGCTTTCTTTCCACTCGGCTCTTTGCCCAGACAGTGACATACCCCCCCCCCCCCCCCACCCTCGCCAACCCCCACCCCCACCCCCCCCCAATGTCTTAGAGTGAAATATGCAGGTCTAAAAATATTCATCCACTTTATCCAAACAACCGCAAAAAAATGCTGTTCTTGGACCAGGAGTGGCAGGCTTTTTCCCTTGGGCCTTTCTCTGGTTCCTGAGAACAGAGAAAGTCGGAGGTTGATGTCAAATCTCACCAGGATAGTGAATGCATGTAATCTCTCTTGTCAGTGTGTCTCTCATGCCCTTCAGTTTAGATCCAAACATTTGACTGTGGCACGCTGCATTTAAAAGCGGACTATCAGTCTGGATTTGCAGAGAACTCTTGCCTATTTCATCTTCTTTCCCAAAGCTTTTTTTCCCAGACTCCATCTCCACGGGAGTTTAATTGATTCACTTTTAAATGTTGACAGTGATACACAAATCATGTCCCAGTAGACCCTTCACCTTTCTGTATTGTCAGCTTACTGTTGATTTGCTGTGATTATGCTCTTGTATAATCTTCTGAGTAGTGGCTGACGTGGTACCAGATGAGTTCATAACCAGCCATGAGCTGCTTGGCCCAATGCCTTCTAAAGCATTTAGATTAAACATGATGCAGCATTTACCGCAAGTCTCGCTAAACATGTCTCATTTAACCAAACACAGCTACTGATGTAACTGCTTAGCATCTATTTAGAGCACTAGCTGGGCTCTTGGAGGAATTTTTGGATGGGCAAGAGCAGGTATGCCCCTGGAATTTGAAGTAACCATCACCCATCACCAGTGTTTAGTCTTCAAATCCTTTCCTTCACTGATGTTTAGCCTTGTGGTGGCGCAGCACTTCAACAAGGCTAAAGATGAACTTCTGGTATCCCCCGAGCACACTTTGCACTGATCGAAAATATGCTCACCATTCATTTCTGAACTTAGTTGGACAGCTAATGCTAATAACCTGAAACTGTAACAGTATAAAGTATTTAACCTTTTCCTTTCCTCTTGCAGATATTCCCTGACCCCTCAGACTTTGACCGTTGCTGCAAGCTCAAAGATCGATTGCCATCCATTGTGGTGGAGCCGACGGAGGGAGAGGTTGAGAGTGGAGAGCTTCGCTGGCCTCCAGAGGAGTTCCTGGTCAGTGAAGAGGAAGAAGAGGAGGAGGAGGAGGAGCAGAATAATGGCAGCATCCAAAACGGACAGCCGACACAGAATTCTCAGCACTAGAAGCTGTGTCGCAGCACCCCCACTGTTTTTTTTTGTTGTTGTTGTTTTTTTTCTCAATGACTCTCCCTTTCACACACTGCACCTTAAAACTCCAGCAGCAGACGTCACTGGCAGGGGTGTCTAGAGTTGCCATCTCATCTGCCCCCCCACCCTGGCACCATGCCACCACTCCCACAAGAGAAGCAATACACACAGGACACACAAATGAGTTATCCTCCTAGACTGCAAACAATCTGACTTGGAGGAAAAGGCACGCACACCTCTAAACCCACACTTGCTCTGTATCCTGCCCATCACTGTGGGTGTTTGGGCCCTGAGGCGATGTTCTGATGGAAAGCAGCAGTCTAGAGCTCCATGGACAGCTTTTACACTGAAGGGGGCTACTGCTGCTCCATGCTTCACTCCTTAAAGGCTGGCGTTATGACCCCAGAGACTCGCTTACAAAACTTGTGGTACCCAAGGGGATCGTCTGCAATACACTGTCCGTATCTGTTCACTTTCTGGGTTGATATGTTAAGTATTGTGATTGCCACCACAGTGATTTTTCTTTTGTCAGAAAAGTGAATGTTTTTGTAACTCATCTGTTTTTGAGAAGTTGCTGTTATGTGCAAACTGTTATTGGGATTTTGCTCCCTCCCTCCCTCCCTCCCCCTTTCACAATTTGTCCAAATGTTTTTGTAACCTTGTCAGTCATTCATAGTAAATTTTAAAAAAGGTGACGTGAGCAGAGTGAAAGAAAACAAATCCCTGTGTGTACCACTATGTTAAGTGCTTACAAGATCATGTGTAGTACAAAGGTCACAGCACTTGGATGTCACAGCAAAATGTTCAATATTTAGGACTCAGTGATGCAGCAGGTTATTGTTCTAAATGAGATGGATGAGAGAAGCTGGACAATTGTGAGTTTTGAAAACCGTTTTGGGCTCAAGCAATGTACAGACCTGATGAAGGATGTGTAAATACGTGTTCCCAATGAGCCCCCGAGGCCTTGTAGTGTGTTGCTATTTTTTTATGTTTTTTGGTTTACTTTTAGACAAAGAATTGCTGAACTCAAAGTTGGCTGTCCTTCCTCTAGTCTTCCTGTTCTTTGTGAAAGCAGCCATACTTTTTGACACTGCAAAATTCAGGTCAGAGAGTTCACTTATAAGAAAATAAGCAACTTCTGACACTTAATCTATTCATAATTAGTCTTCTTGACTCTTAAAAACCTGTTAAAAGGAAATGGGATTTTTCACTTCATTTTTTTTTAAAGGCACTTCATTTATTTTGCCTGTATTGCAATTTCAAAAGTTGGTGTTCTCTTTCCTCCCACTTCAAAACTACCACCTATTGTTTGTGGAACAAGTCTGTTGGTCAATATGTGGAGAAATCTGTGATACTGTTGTATAAGCATGACTGAGATGTGTTCTTTTTGTAATTTCTCATTTGCGTGGCATTAGGGCTGTGTACAGAACATCTCTCTTTCTTTACTGTCCATCACCCACATGTCCCACATTGTTTTTGTAAAGCTCAGGGAGATTAGCTGCCATCTTTCTCTCTCGTTGTGTTTTTTTTTTTTGTATTTAGACCACTTTCTCTGTGACAGAGACTGTAAATAAATTTGAATTTGCTACCCAACTTTTTGAGGCTTAATTATTTGAATGTTAAGAGCTGCTGCTTTAAAGACAAAGTAATTTTACATCATTAATCATATAGTACATCTAAAACTTTATTTCCAAGCGACAACTATGCTTACTTTCGCTTTCCTTTACATTAACCGCCCTTTTTTTTTTTTTTTTTTTTTACACATTCCACCTGCAGTGGTTAGAGATGAGCAGTATTACTTCCTGCTATACAACTCTCACTGACAATAGCGATGCATAAATCGTGTGTGCATGTATGTAGAGTTGATTAATCAAAGCCTGAGCACATGTGTAAAAACAAAGGGAACACAAACTGGTTACTAAGATACTTTTTTTTCCCCATTAATTTGTCACCAGTCTGCACAGTAACGGGCCTCATGCTACACTTCCTGTTTTCAGCTTGCATAAACAGCCTAAAGCCATCTTCCCAAAAAAAAACCAAAAACCAACCTCTTATTATAACTTTCATTTTTACATCCTGGTATGAAATATTCCGATTATGAAAATGATGCCATCCAGCTACTCTGCACTAACATACCAGTCTACATGCACATGCAATTTAAAAGCCTGTGGAAGCAACTCCTCACGCTTTACCCATAAACACTCACCACAATGATACAAGTCTAATAAAATGTGGTTCAGTGGAAAAGCTCTAATGGGTAACTTGGGGCTTTACAGGAATAAACAGAAAGCTTTCTGATCATTGTTACAGTGGAAAATTCTCAGGTGTTTTGCTGCTATTTACTGTATAACTGACCTTCCAGGTTAAGTTTGATTGCCTAGTACCGGGAATAGTTTATCAGGTCTTTGAGGGCCAAGGGCCTGGTCACAGTGGACCTTACTCTTACTTCCTGGAAGGCAAACAATGAACTGACATTCTATTCTTCTCCTTCGTCGTGGAAAAAAAAGGAGAATAAAGAGTTATTAATACCCCCAGCTGTTAATAGTGATCAACAACCAAGTGTGTTCCTGGCTCAGGGAGTTGGTGGATACTGAATAGGCAGAAGGAAAAAAAACACCAAAAAAAAACAAGAATGCTCTTTGCCCCTCTCGTAATGACTGTTCCTTGATCTCAGTGGAAAATGTCATGAGATCGTGGAAAGAAGAAATCATGTGACGTAAGCCAAGAACCTTTCCAACTTTTCATCGTCTTTCAAATACTGCCGGAGAAAGGAATTGTGAAAAAAAGCAATATCCTTCACTTTTAATAAAGAAAGGTCCTGTGTTTCAGAGGCTAAAGGAGATGAAAGAAATCCCTGAAGCATCTTTCCATAGTATTTTGACTTTTTGAGCAGCTCTTATTTTCAGTGCTATGTCTTCTACTTCGTAGCTGATTAACTCTACAAGAACCTTTGCCATTAAAGAGTTTTTGACCATATCAAAACTTGCTTTTCCTCTTCAACCCTGGTTGGAAAAGAAATGTTAAGTGCCTGGGAACTGAGAGAAATATAAAAGAGGATGCATATGGTTTTATATCCACAGTCAAAATTATGTTTTTGGTTGTATTTCCTACCATATTCTGTTCAAGGTTTAAAGCTCATGTTAAATGACGATGGATTTTGTCCCCCATCACACTGAGATTACTTTGGGAAGGAAGTCAGTTATCATTATTATTATCATTATCATTATGAATATTATTTTTATTGCATTTTTAGGACGTAAATGCTCAAAAACGCATCAAAATAATATTCATAATGATAATGATAATAATAATGATAACTGACTTCCTTCCCAAAGTAATCTCAGTGTGATGGGGGACAAAATCCATAGTCATTTAACATGAGCTTTAAACCTTGAACAGAATATGGTAGGAAATACAACCAAAAACATAATTTTGACTGTGGATATAAAACCATATGCATCACACTGAGATTACTTTGGGAAGGAAGTCAGTTATCATTATTATTATCATTATCATTATGAATATTATTTTTATTGCATTTTTAGGACGTAAATGCTCAAAAACGCATCAAAATTTGCACACATAAAACACCTGGTGAAATGGGTTTTGCGCAAAATTCGAAAACTCAGATCCCGAAAATCAGGTATGTTTTTTTTTTAAATGGGCCGCGCCCATTTAACAGGTGCAATTTTTTTTCAATTTTGTGAAACGCTGAATGAACATTTGTCAAAAATTCCTCCGAGGTTTTAAGTCCAATCTTCACAAAGCTTTGCATGCACAATCCATGGACCCTCTGGAAAAACATTTTCTGTTTTATTTCATAATTCAATTTTGTTATAAATGAATTATGTCCTGTAAGTTGCAAGCCATAAATTGTACTACGTGCAGAACCAATCATCCTTTAGGTGGCATTTGAACTGCTGGACCAAGCTTTGTGATCTACAACCTAAAAAACAAAAACCTATCACAGGAAATGTTTCCTCCTTGTTGAATAACTTAAGGTTATTGGGAGGACTTTTTTCAGCATGATGTACCGGCCAAACTGGTGTGTGCAGCACAGGGAGGCACGAACCCAATCACTGCTGCTTGCAACTAAAAACTGTATTGTCTCCATCCATCCATTGTCTTCTGCTTATTCCTGTTAAGGGTCACGGGGGGGCTGGAGCCTATCCCAGCAGCCTTCAGGTGAGAGGCAGGGTTCACCCTGGACAGGTCACCAGTCCATCGCAGGGCCAACACATAGAGACAGACAACCATTCACACTCACAGTCACACCTACAGTCAATTTAGAATATCAATCAGCCTCGTCCCTTCTTGATGTCTTTGGACTGTGGGAGGAAGCTGGAGTACCAGAGAGAACCCACAAAGGAACAGGGAGAACATGGAGACTCCACACAGAAAGATCCTGTGCTGGAGCCGGGACTTGAACCTGGAACCTTCTTGCTGTGAGGCGACAGTGTTAACCACTGCACCACCGTGCTGCTCTGTATCATCTCTTGTACGAAAGTATTTTCTTTACGTAGTCAGTCTGTTCATTAGGCAACTTGCTCTTAAACAAAGGAGACAGCAGTCATTTTGCAAATGAACAGTGAGTACTTCAGCAAGAGTCACAACAATGACAGAGGAACGGAGTGTGTCTCGCACACCACTGTTGGCGTATGGCAGTATTTTTAATGTGTGTGAGAGCATGTGTGCCTGGCTATGTATTAAAACTGTTGTCAGAGTCCTCTGAGTGAAGTCACTGATAGATCTTCTAGCTCATTCTTGGAATTCTTTCCAATGGAAACAATCCCAACACTGATCCCAGTGTGTCAGCAGAGTCTGACCTGCCAACCCCTGAATTCTCCCCGACTCTCAGCTATAGTCCACATTAAAGTTGTTGCTCTACACATAAACTCGCAGCTGGATGAAACCCTTCATACACCCAAAACATTACCCCCCACCCCATCTAGTATGTCATGAGGAGAAAAATAATGCTTATCTGATGAACTGTTTTTCCACTCCTTGTCTCCCTCTTGCTTTTATTCTGCACTTAAGATGTTTTCTTGCTCTTTTGTTTCTTTGCTCACCCAGACTTTTAGCCCATTCTGTTGTTTCAGCAAGTTTCCCATACTTACATGACAGTAAAAAAGTACTTTGGATTCACTTGCTGCAAGTTATGTAATGTAAGTTAACATTTCATTATAAACAGAGGTTGTTCCTATAACCTTTCTATTTTAGTCGCGCAGCCTTACTGTAGGCCACCAAGGTTCGCTGTGTGTGTGCACGCGTAACCGTGTGTTTGTGCAAAGCTTGTCCTCGGAAGTTATATGTATAACTGTTATTATGAGTGCCATGTGTGTAAGGGAAAGATTCCTTTCCCATGGTTTCTCAAGTGTGAGAAGAAAGTAGAGCTCTCAGGACATGCAGCAAAAACTCTGCTAGTTATTTATAACCTGTCTGGAGACGGCCCACCAAGCGTAGACACATATCTGGCACTGTCAACAAGGGGAGAGCTAGAATAAGATACGCTGAGGTTCATACAACAAGGAGGGAGGATTAAAAGGTGAAGAAGTCACGGAACGAATAAGAAAGATGTTGAGGAGGCAGGGATATCACATAAAGAAAGGACAACTTCACCTGGATAAATCACAGGTTACAGACAGGTCGCCTCTCGCTGTGGCCAACTTAGATAAGACTTGGCGAGATAAGGTAAAATGCAACCGTTGCAAAAATGACATTCAGGAACTTTCTTAGTGTCACCTTACCCTCATAAATTACAGATAATTACCTTTATAGCAAATGTCATATCTAATGGAAAAAAGCGGGATGGCTCTATGAAGTCATTGAGGTAACGTGTTTTACTGTTACCTGTCCTTTCCATGACATTTCAAATCAATGTCGACAATCAAAAACAGATGACCAGAGGCTGGTGATTACTATTCAGAAAGCCTTGTCTACTACACAATTAATCACAGTCACACACCGGCCACATAAGAGCCCGACTGACACGGGATTTTTGAGGTCCATGTTCATGGAGTACCAAAATCCCTAAACCAAAAATTTGCTGTCACAATCTCTAAAATGCAGTTGTCTATCATTTATGACAAAGACCTGTGGAGGCAAGATGCATTACAGTTTAAACCTCATCATCGAAAATGATGGACATCAGTGCCCTGCATAGTAACACCACCTCACATATCTGGTACCAGGATAAGTAAGTAAAATATTTCTAAAATCCATATATCAGCCAATATTCTTTTGCATGAGAATACAGAAATAACGACAACCAAGTTAAATTTAGAGGAAGTCAAAGGGATGGAGATCCAGTCAAGATACCCTTTCTTGCATCATGGACAACCTATGTGTTTCAACTCAGTGTTGTTAGTCATTCCTTTGGCATTGTTCCCTGCTATATCAGGGGGGGGGGAAAAAAGATACCGTAACAGAGGCAGGCTACTCTACAGTTGAAAAATGAACTTGAAAACTGAAATGGAACTGTGAACAAACGAGGCATGAAAAAAATAATTCAGGGTTTACTCATTTTTTTGTTGAGGGTTCTATTTTGGTTTTATCATTATTCCTTTCCATGAGAACCAGGGATTTGAAACACACCAGCAGTGCTCCTGTTACTTCTCTCTTTCATAAAAAAAAAAACAACCAAAAACCCTTTATTACCAAAAAATGTCATCTGTGTACTGAATAGACCGTACCGGGAGTTGGAAATTCTAAATTGCCCCAAGCTTCTTTTTTCTAAATTATATTCAGTAAAAGTAAAAAAACATTTTTCATATTGAACAACATACACGCTGATACCAGTGTATGTGTGATAGCACAATATCAGCCAGTAATATCGACCGCAACTAATAAACGGTCCAGCTCTCCTCCTCCACCAGCTGCTCTCTGACTCTGCACCTATACGTCTTATCACCCTTGCACTGCACTCATTTCTGTGTGACAGGATAATGTGAGGTACATCTCCATTGTATCCTCTGGCTTTTAAAGCTTTGATCAATACAAGTCTGCTGGCATTTGCTATTGTAAGTACTCTAGTTGTGCGTATTAAGGTGCTAAGCCATACACGGCTGTTCTTCCATAGGCAGTTCTGGATATAAATAGACAGCTTATTGGCCCCGCCACCCTAATCCTTATTACCTGGAGACCAGCGAGAGAAAAGAGGTTGCAGATGGGGCCATAAATACACTGATATTAAGATGCAACAGTGGAAACGTCTCGGTATGTTCTGTTACAGGTGTGAGGCCAAGACAGTGCTTTCAATGTGAAGACGAAACAAAGCGAAAAGGAAAGAAGACTCAAGCTAACTCAACCATGTCCCTTCTTTGAACCACCAAAGAGGTCATTAAAGGAAAGAATGTTTAAAACAACAAACTCTTCTTTTTTTTTTTGCTCAACAAAGCCTCATTAAACTGCTATCAATAGACTTAATAGAAAATAAACCAAAAAACGGTGCACAATGTCCGAAAAAAGCCATTCTGTCCTTCCCACATCAGTTTACGTAAGAGGAACAGCATGTCTACCGTGAATTAATGTTGTTGGCCTGTGTGTATCTGTTCATTTGATCCCGACTTTGAGTACAGAAAGAAGTTGTATATAATTTGGCACAATTCCCATGTCTTTTTTTTTTATCAGTAAACATAACACAATGTACATGTTTTATGTTTTTCAGGGATGATAGTTGCCAGAGGGTTTCAGATGAAATGCACGGAGCGAATGTGATTAGGAGTACCTGATCAAATTGCTTTCGCTAAATTATCTCGGACAGGCGACATTAATCATGTGGATGTGCTTGTCTTTTTGGAGGTGAGTTGGCACCAAACTCAAAAAAATGAGAAAGTTTTCCGTTCCCCTCTGAAGTGATGCATTGACCTTTGAGAGGTTTATACTGATAAAGCTATACAGTTCCCTCAGTCTCTCAGATAGAGTGCATGCCATAGGGAGCAGGTCATGGAAAAGTCTTGAGTTTGACTAAGTGCTCTCTCTTTTACCCTGTCTGTCAGTCCGTCTCTGCCTCATTCACGACACACTCACAACCACGTACAAACACACAAAGGAGTACATGCTCAGATACACAGGCACATTGGCCATTCTGAGCACACACACACACACACACACACACACACACACGCATGTGCGCGCACACACACGCGCGCACACATCACTGAATGCTGAGGTAATTCGTAACAGTAGAACAGCATAACTGTGGGTAAAAGAAACAAATGACACATGCTAGGATTTACACTACTTTAAAAGGCTATGTCGGGGGGAACACACTCCGGAGGTATATCATCAATACTGCGCTTGAGATTTAAATGAGTTCAGATGCAATTGATGTGGGAGATCTTGAGGTGGAACACATCAAGGAGATTTAAACGTCTCAAACTCTGAAAATGGGAAACAAAAGAGGTTACAGAAATGGACTTACCTAACCAGTTGCAATTCAATTTGGTAATTATTTGTAGACATTTTGTTTCAGAACTTTCCATTATTAAAGAAATATGTGAAAGCTGCTGGATATTTATTTTACCTTGAAATACTTACTGTAAACCAGGGGCGAGAAGAACAGGTATAAAATGAGTTGCTCTTTGTAAACCCACTGACAACGAGACTGATGATGTTTTGAATAAGGACTTTTTATCCTTAACGGGTTATATTGAAATGAATGCCAATGAAGTGATGTTAGTGAACATTCTTGTCTCTAATTATTTAGTGAACACTAAATACACCATGTATGTTGCTTTGCTTCACGTGTGATGGTTTTTAGTTAGCAGTGTGACACCTGAGTGCGGGCCAGGGTGGGGAAATCACAAATTAAGACCACACATTCAATAAAGTTAGAGATCAAAGTAAGAATCTCCAAAATCAAAGTCCAAGCTCTTGGACCAAAATCAGAGATTTTTTGTGATGTCATCAAATCCCAATGAACTTCATGAACTTTAAAAAAAAAAAAAAAAAAACTTCCACCAACCTTGTCTTCTCTCCAACAGTGGACACCATGTGCAGACTGAAGACTGACCTTATGTCACTGATAGAATTTCACAATTTGGACTCAAATCAAAGTGCAATGAAATGCATTTGAAAAATGTTACTTTATACTTCAAAAACTTGATGTGCAGATAGTCTGACAACATGCATGATGTTGCTGTTTTACAATAAAATATACACAACCTGACATAATAATCAATTTTGTTTTATTGTATTGATTGTTCTTATTTGGTGTAGTGCTGTGTAATTTATAATCTATCCCTTTATAACACCTTCTGTACAAAGACCTGATGAGTCTAGATATTCTGAGTGCAGATTAAAATAAAACAAACACGTCAACGTGTGAAACATACACTGCATTCAGTCAAGAGAGCAAATGTTGCTCAACATGTTGTGTCTCGTCCCGTGTCGCCTCCTGGATGGATGTACTTTGCACAAATAGCACCACCTGTTGATGTTTGGTTGGAAGGACGGGTGAGAGGTGACAAGTTGAGAGGTCGTGTTAGCAACCAGGGCGGCTACATTAGCTGCAGTCATCCTATGTTTTTGGTTCAGCTAATTCATTGCAAAAGTCAAGTTTCTTGCAAAACCATCACAAGAAGCTTAGGGTCTGAGGACTGCCAGTTCCGCGGTGGTTTGTAAGCTATGCTAGGACGCTACCATTAACAAGCTGCTCGCGGGCGCGTTGCTATGTCGCTATCAAGTGGCTGGGTTCCTCGGAGCTAGCTTCATAGCTCACGTCAGTCGTAAACTTTTATTCCGGGGAAAACAAGAAAGGTGAGTTGCTTAACTCCTGACAATATACTGTTCTTACCCTACAGCAGTTACGCCGGTTTATAATGTTTTTTTGTTTGGTTTTTTTTTGGAAGGGGATTTGGCTTTCTAGGCTAGTATTCACGTTGTTTATGTTAGCCTGGTGTTTGAGTGGCAAATGAAGCTAAAGGTAAGATATTCTGCTGCTAAAGATTACGGTAGCCTTGTTGGCTCATACGTCCAAATAAACATTCAGCGTTAATCCGATTATAGACTGCGTATTTTGCAGTAGGGTGACAACGTCAAATAGAAACTTTGGGACCTCCTCAGTTTGACAATGTATGTAGTCTTTCGTGCATGTGTAACTGTTAGCTGGCGATGATTAGCATCACTAAAGTGGTGAAATATCAGTTTCCGTATTCATGTGTAGCGGTGGGCAGTAACTGAGTTAAAATACTTAAAAAAATGTACTTGACGAATATTTGTTTCTTCTTGATATTTTATAGAAAGTAAGCATCGTTATGCTTTTTCACATTGAATTCAAATTAGGTCACAAAGATAAGGACATGTAAAAATATAACCTATGTTTATAAATTACCTTTCAACAGGTTTTTTTTAAAACGAAAAAGTCAATGCCTCATAGAAATAAAAATTTTGATATGTGGAAATTATAATCTAATTGACTAAAATTTTGCTTTTTTCTTCATACTGTAATTTTTGTATTTCGTACTTGCTAAACTATGCATTAGAATGGCTATAATTTATGAAGTGTAGACATTCATTATTTCATTCAACTCTGTGAGTCAGACTAGAATTATTTGCAGTCAACATTCATAGAGGATTATTATTATTTCTTCTAATAATAATATTATTATTTAAAGAGCTTATATTTGATGCATTTTTTTACCCTCAGGTTAACTGTCAACTGTTTTTTTGTCTCTCCAGTTAAAATCCTCTATTTTGCATTCTTTGAACTGTCTTGGAATTATGCAAAATGTGTGTTTGTATATGTTTGCATCAAGAAGGTGTTTCCCAATGCTGGCTGATCAACAATGGAAACTACCCAGCACTAGTCAAGTAATTACTGTGGTAGTTTGGGTATATCTGCTCACTAAGCAGCTGTGCGACTTACTGTCAAATTTGTTTATAAAGCATGAGATACAACTGCAATTGTTTGCTCTCTACAAATTCAGACCTTCTGAAATTATAATTTCCAAAAACTAGTTGATGGCATAAGTTTCGCCCTTTCTGTGTGGAAATTGTGCACAATGTTCAGTCTGTGCAATGCTTCCTTCCTCCTCTTATTATGGTTCACTGCTTCACTGCTGACTCCCTGCTGGTTGCTATTTGATTTAAAACATTGAGCCTTCCTGTGATTTGAGAATTGCTCTGGGCCACATTATCATTTCGCTTAAATTTTGGTTTATTGTGCAGCCCTAAAACCTACTATGTGGCTGGACTGTGTGTGGTTGGTGTTTGACCACCCATTGACATGTTTTCAGTCCGTCTGTAATGTGACTAACTAGATGTAAAATGTTCGTCTTCAATTTTTTTTGTAGTGATCCTGATAATATTTGGGGTTAAAGCATACAATCCTTGTTAGGATTTGCAGTGTGTGATTTAAAAAACCCCAAAACAAAACAAAACTTCTGTACCATCTTATTCACTGAACCACTCAATTCAATTGCAACCTGCGAAATCACACCATGACTGCACTGAAAAACAGCTACATACAGGTGTTATGCTGATATGTGGTTCTCAGGCAATGGTGCTCAGACCTGCACGCACCTCAAAGCACTGAGTCACATAAGATAAAAGCAGCATGTCCATCAACAGCGAAAAGGTTAAGCAGTCCCAGGTTCATTTAGTCTTTCCAGGCCAATGGGTACTTTTTCTCGGAAGTGTTTGTAAACTATTAACAGGATATGAGTCTAGGATGCATCTGTAATGTTAGTGTCATGGAATGCTCAGAGACTCATCACTGATGCATTACCAAAGTGTCATTGTCTGACCGCTGGTGATGTAAGTATTGGTGTTCCATTTCCTAGGTAGAATTCAACCCTTGCCCCCTGTGGCTCTATTGGGAAGGGCCACTTTCAAGGGCACTCTAATACAAGGGACAGAGCCAAGGGAAGGGAATCAGGCTTTTGTTTAGCCTAGACATGCTTGACCTCTTAACTCCGCGTTGGTCTGTAGGGATGTCTGGTCTTGGCTTAAAGTAAGGAATGCAATGTGACTGCCAGAGAATTCAGACTTGGACTATGAAGAGTATACTGTCAATTGCTTGTGGTGTTGTGTTTTGGGGAAGTGCTTTCAGGTTCATTTCTATGGTGATTAAAATAATGTTTAACAAACTTAAATGGATGGGAATAAATCAAACTCTCAAGTGGTTGTAGCCTTGGAGTATGGAAACAAGGGTTTCCGTGGATGCGTAATATAAATAGTGTGAAGTCCCTGGCGTTCAAACCAGTCGGAAGAAAAACATGTTTGTTTAAAATGTTAATGTTCATAGTTCCATTCACTTCTCACATCTCCCACTTGTGGTGTGTGTCTGTGCACCTTTCACTGTACAAATAGGCTTGTTTGATTATTCAAGCACCCAAGGGTGTGTTGTGTATGTACTTGGGGACCTAGCCTAATTTTAGCTTGTGCTGAGCAAGCTTATTTCGCACCTCTCATGTCTCACTTTTTCCATTGTTAAAATTGGTAACCCTTAGGCCCTCATGGCCAGCATCATCATGCACACTAACACACCTTCAGCCACCTCACTCTATTAATATCAGTATTTTGATAGAGATTTGCTGTGTCATGGTGCTGCCGAGGGTGTCACCCAGGGCACGATGATGGGAGAGTGTTGTCTAGACCGGAGGCTTCTGCAGTCACAACAGTAATTGAGGTGGAAGGAAAAGGTGTGAACAGCAGATCATGTAAGAGAAGAAAACACCTGCTGGATGAAACCGCTTCCTGTGGCATCAGCCCGACTCATCAAATCAAGACCCTTTAAACCTTTATATCAGAGGACTTTCCTGTAAACAACTGGCCCAATGCTAAAGACTCGTGAACCTTACGATGACGGTGAAAGCTCTGAACACTCTGAACATTAACAAACAATATCAAGTTCTTATTCAAATGGTAGTCGTGTTGTCTGTACTTGCCAAGTGTTGAATCAATTCACATTTCCATTTGAATGTTTGGCACATCAAAGCATTAAATGTACTTGTTATGGCCAAAGGCAATTTGACATTGTAGCTCCGGAAAGAAATTAATTGGTTCCACGCTCGACACAAGTGCTACATTCACAACACATTCTCATTTTAAAATGGCTTTTTTGAAACTAAGAACTCTTTGTCTAAATTAGCAACGTAGTGCAGTTTCAGAAATAATCACTGTCCATACTAACATCACATGCCTGACAGGGATTATCACATGATCAGTCATACAGCCAGGACATGATGGTGTGATATAATGCATAATTTAAAGTGCATGACAATTGATGAACGACAAGATTGGCAACAACTGTGGTTAGTTAACCATCGCATGATGAATTATAACCATTCAGACATATACAGGCTTGTCATGTTTATTTTGCTCTGGAATCATGGAAGGACATGTTCCCAATCAGGAATGTGGTTGTTCTTCGTCATCTCTTCCAAAACTCCCTTTCTGCCTGTTGTAACGTCAGCAGTGAAAACTGAGTTTTAGAACCCCTTCAACCTGGAAGAAATGCATCTAACAGAAGACCTAGAAAAAGGGTGTTTTCGAAATGACACTCATATACGTGGCCTAGGTCCAGAGATGTAGATGACTCTGCTGGCATGTAAGTTAGTTTTGTTCAGTACACACTTGTGTTTTGAATTATTCTGGCTAATTACACCAGGTCTGAAGTTGGGTGGGGCCATCTTGAGAATTACAAGAGTTCACCACATAATTGTGTTATTCGAATTACGTCAAACACACTATCAGCGTCCCTGGCTATTTTATTGCAAAAAAGGTGTTGTGAAATCTACACAAATAGATAATTGCAGGTTAACCACGTAGTCAGTGCATTAATAAGACACAGCAGAGTGAATTGGCGACTGAGTGAGATGTCAGTCAAGAACACAGCGGAGGTCTAATCAGGCAGAATAAGTGAAAACATCTGTGTTAGGTAGGTAGGGATTGTCACGGACATGTTCTGCTAGTGTAACATTGGAAGCTGAAGTGGTCTCGCCTGATGTCATTGAAATTCCGAAGGGACTCCCATCGCATGTCCAGATGAGCCTGTTTAAACGTCAGATGTCACGGACAGTTGAAGGTCCCGTTACTTGGTCTCTCATTTCAGAAGGATCACAAGCTCTGTGCACTTTCTTCAGGAATCTAATGGCCATGTGGTATTTCAGCACTGTTGTATTAATGTTATTTAGTCTACTCTGCTTTCATTGTATTCATGTTCATCTTGAATCAAGGCTGGTTTCAAATCGGCCATGGCACAACATATGCTTGCATACAGTCTGGCAATAAATAAAAAGGGTCACATTTCTCAAATCACAGTTTTTGCTAAATTGCTCATGTTTTTCTCAAAGTACAACTGAAGTTCAGTTACGTTAACTCCAAATCACATTTTCTTAGCCTTCATACCGAGATTGCTAATGAGGATAGCTTCAGATTCCAAGTTTTAGGGGATGTTTTCTAAAGTAGGGATCGAGAGATGGGTGCGGCTACTGACTTTATATGCATATTGGAAATCGGAATAATTTCAATCCACGTACTGATGCATATTCCATTCCATTCCATAGATTGAACTGGACCGTGTGTCTTATTCTTATGCTCCACCATCACCTCATTCATACATAGAGTTCAAATAAATTGCTTTGGACTTTGAGATGTCACACTGAACTGTCAAAAACTGCATGTGAACCACAATATTTTGGTTTCAAAACGAAAAAAGGTTTTAGATAGTGTGTATCTATCTACACATGCACACCCTCAAAGAACTGCTGAATATTTCCTAGTGAATCTCAAATACTTCTGCTAATTGAAATGTACATCCCTGGACTACATCTCCAGACATGATATGACACTGGGAATCAGATTTCAAAAAACTATAATTATTAGATTTTTGGACGACTTATATCGTATGTTAATATGTTGTATATCATATGAACTGAACTATGGATTTCGTGAACCGTCCCACCCCTATGTGGAGTACATTATTTTTGACTTGTAATTGGAAGCATCGTGCGGTTTTTGACAGGCTTATGTTGCCATAAACATAATGTCAACTGTAAAAATAATGATGCTGTTCCACCAAATAGACTCTTGTATCAGTATCTGAAAATGTGTGTTGGAATCTGGGGGGGAAAAAAATGTGGATGGGAGTATCTCTGATATTTTCCACCACAGATGCAGATAGTCTTTAATTTGGAGAAGCATGCCTTTGTTTTTTCTACAACTGATTACAACTTGATCACAACCCTGCGACTGCACA
The DNA here is from genome assembly GCF_037954235.1 of Aulostomus chinensis. Classification (NCBI taxonomy): domain Eukaryota; kingdom Metazoa; phylum Chordata; class Actinopteri; order Syngnathiformes; family Aulostomidae; genus Aulostomus; species Aulostomus chinensis. Next base: position 13,898,835 of record NC_141336.1, on the reverse strand, counting down.
GTTTGTCCATTCAGTGAATCTGAAGCCACAGCCTCACTAAATTTAGTGACCATGCACCCACAGTTTGTTACTCATAGTCAGAAAGGCTCCCCTATTTACATTCCATGCTAGGAATGTCTGCCCTGGATTTTCCACTGTTTGTGGGAAAATATGTTGGAAGAACAACTGAACTGCAGGCTCTGCTTGCACTTTGTTCTATATTGCAAAACGGAGTAAAGACCATATCACAGGAATGATTTCTTTTCTCTCCGAATGTTGCGTGCTGATCTGGTCACATTCATCTTTCCACAGATGGCTCTGTCGGTGCGGGGTCTATACTTTGTGGTGACCCTATTTTTGGGCAGTTTCTTTGGAAGTGTCTTCATGCTGGGTCCAGTTTTGCCCCTCATGCTGCTGTCACCTGCTTGGTACCGCTGGATCACCGATCGCATCGTTGCCACCTGGCTCACCCTGCCTGTGGTGTGTACACCAGCTTAGCCTATACTTAGCCTACTTCTGTGTGTGCCAGATGGTCTTAAGTTACCTGTCTTTCACACAGTCGCTATAATCTGTGTAATCTTATCCTTGTTTTCACCTCCCTATTTAATCAGATTGGAATTTTGTCAGACATAGTAAACTTCTGTCAGAAATTAACTCCTGTTTACGGTCACCACACAAATGTTGACGGCATCAGTGATTTATTTCTACTTCTCATCCTCTCTCTACATTTGTGTTTTTCCTGTCTCTCCTTTTCCACCTTTTTCTCCCTTCTCATCCATCCTCCTTTTGTATTTTTCATCCTCCCTCCATTCCTTGTTACTCTTCGTAGTCCTTGCTGGAGCTGGTATTCGGGGTGAAGGTGGTCATAACTGGTGACGCCTTTGTACCAGGGGAGCGCAGTGTCATCATCATGAACCACAGAACCCGTCTAGACTGGATGTTCCTCTGGTGCTGCCTGCTCAGGTACAGCTACCTTCGTCTGGAGAAGATCTGTCTCAAGGCTGCCCTCAAGGCTGTTCCTGGCTTTGGTGGGTAAACAAGAAGGGGTGCTCTGTCCTTTCCTGCACATGCTCGCACACTTTGCATCACAAAAAAAGTTGCCTCCATTCTATAGAGGAGCATTAAATTGAAGTCAGCTGAATCTAATTACACAGTCGGAGCCATGTGATGAAAATTCCAAGCGAGATAATTCATTGTTTGTATGGATTTACCGACTTTTGGCTGATACAGATCATTTCTGATGTCAATATAATCAGTGTAAAAAAAAAAAGTATATTTACATTGAAAAACAGTGTAGGGAAGAAGTAATTTTATCTTCCTCATTTAAAAAAAATAGAAAGCCCATTGATGTTTATTTACCACTTTATTTCCCCATCATGTGTTGTGAGAGAAGAGCAAAAATGGGCGGATGTAAATATCTGCCGGGTTCTGGCTGATAGCAGTATAAAGGTGATATTTTTCAGGTAGACTGATGATGCGATGATAATTATTGTTACTTGGGCCTTTTTAATAGTCCCAGAGACAGGGACATTCCAGTTGTTAAAGTGATAACAAAAAAGCATCACAACATAGGTTAAAATAATAAATGATGGTACTGTAGGAACATGCAATTTCAAGGTTTGTGGTTGAAGTGGTATGACACTGCAAGGGTAGTAACCAGAGACATTTTCCATGTAAGAAAATGATTCTTGGTCATGTCTGATCTCCAGAGGCAGTTTGTCAGAGAGCACAGTCACAGGGACAAGTTGTAACCGCAGTTTATCAGAATTGCAGTACTTTTATGTACCGGTACTTTCCAGGCTGGGCAATGCAGGTGGCTTGCTTCGTCTTCATTCAGCGTCGTTGGGAGGTGGACAAGAAACATCTGGAGAACATGCTGGACTACTTCTGTGACATCAGAGAGCCTCTGCAGCTGCTGCTGTTCCCCGAGGGCACAGACCTCACTGGTGAGAAGTTAAAGAATGCTGCACTTTGTCCATATTCTCAGAACCAACCGGTTTCCAGGGCTCAGTGTGACCCTCCACCTGTCTTGCCCCTTTACACTGACACAGTCATAGCAAATCTGGATACACACCCCACGCAGTCATTCCCGCTAGAATGCTCTGATCTTTCAACCCAAGCATCAAGTGACACCTGTGTCTAAAACCCCATCAGACCACAATTAAGCCTATCAAAGTCCCGAATAGCTTTGCAAGGGGAAGCTTCACTTCTATTTACATATTATGTCATCGGGTTCCAGTGACATTACATCATATTCAGCCTTTGGATTTTAGGACTTCTACTTGTGGTCTTCTGTGTTTGTGTGTGGTCAAGCAGGTTTCAGGGTTCCCTCAGATCCTTCAACGGTCTGATTTTAAGATTTCTAGAATTTATTGATGTAAAATGTCTTAAAAGGTAACAGATAAAACCAGCACCAGCACTCAGGTCAGGGAGAGCGTCAGGTGGAAGCACCGCCAGTTTATGCTCCTAAATAATAATACAATAACAATTGTTTCACGTAGACTCCAGTCAAGAAACAGGAGTCAGACACCAAAGTTCAACCTCTTTACCATCATTAGATGAGGGAAAATGACACCAAAGGAACAGCAGAATGTCAAAATGCTGCCGTTAACTGCTGCAAACCAGACACTTGCATTCAAATGTATTATTTTGTTACAGAAATAACAAGTTAGATATTTTTCTTAGTTTCCTGTAGAAGAGGGAGCAAATGCTTCGAATGTCTGGTCATATGCTGCACCGCAACTGGCTCAAATATTACAAATGAAAGAAATGTAGGCCTTCAACTTTTCGGAAGCTGTCAGAAACAAGTATCAAAGTAAATTCTTCCTTTTGAAAAAGAAATTTAAAAAAAAATTCTAATCCTGAAGGAAAAAAAGGTAGTTGCCTCTAGCAGCCCGTTGGCCTGATATTTGCCTCTGTTGCTCTTTTCATGTTATGTCTCTGCACCAAATCATTGGAGAGTAGTATTGATACGAGTACTGATACGTATATAAGTAACAGTACGCATCCCTAGCATAAATGTGCATTTGTTTTCTGCGGAAATGCTTTGAGTTTTCTCTGTTAAGGTTTTCAAAAGCATTTTATCAGAGCTTGCAAAGTTTGCTGCAACCCTGACATTTGTGTGTGTGTGTGCACATTTCTGTTTTTAAGCCTCTTAAACCTCGAGGCTTATTTTGATGCAAGAAACAAGGAGTTTCATGCAGTACCTCCTATGTCTGAATGGCCCTTTTCGCCCATCCTATAACATATTTTCTTGGAACATTCGTGCAGACCTTGATATGTAGGGTCAGGTTCAGAGTGCACCCAAGCTCCTCTTGAGATTTCATACAAACTCCTTTAATCTTCCAGAAATTGAATGGAAGATTGTACAACAATCACAAGTCTGGGCTTTAGTGCAGCCTGATCAACACAGGGCGGTCTGTCGTGCTGTTGTCAGCCTGAAAGGCTTCTATTCTTGTTACATAATAAGACTAATGAGTCATGATATGGTTTACATGTTCTTAAGAAATGTTTAGTTAAACTGTCATCTTCGCTGTCTTTATGTCCCCGTCTGCTTTTTAGTAATGTTTAACCATTTGTCACTAGTGGACTTGTTTCACGTAGTAGTCACATCCTGTAACCAATGTTTCGTGTGTTGTTACTAGGGCTGCTTGATGCGGAAGAAACCAAATCTCACCCCATTTTTAGCTTAATATATCAATATTGCGAATATGTTGCAAGGATGACTTTTGGTAATGAAACCCTCCGTGATTATTTGTTCTCTTTATTCATTATTCAGCTTAAAAGCTTCTTTTTAGGTGAGCATTTTGATGAGCCCTGAGAAATTGGGTTGCACGACATTGAAGTGTTATATACAGTGGGGCAAAGAAGTATTTGGCAGCCACCGATTCTGCAAGTTGTCCCACTTAAAAAGATGAGAGATGTCTGTAATGTTTTTCATTGGTACACTTCAACTGTGAGAGACAGAATGTGGAAAAAAGAAATCCAGGAAATCCCATTGAATGATTTTCAAAGCATTTATTTGTATAATGGTGCAGAAAATAAGAATTTAGCCCTCACAGACCTGTTACTTCTTCATTTAGAAGCTCCTCTGTCCTCCACTCGTTACCTGTATTAATGGCACATATTTGAACTTGTTATCTGTGTAAAAGACACCCTTAAACAGTCAGACTGTAACCTCTCCACCATGGCCGAGACCAAAGGGCTGTCTAAGGACACCAGGGACAAGATTGTACACCTGCACGAGACTGGGATGAGCCAATGTACAATAGGCCAGCAGCTTGGTGAGGAGAGATCAACTGTTGGAGCAGTTATTAGAAAATGGAATGAAGACAAGATCACTGACAGTCTCCCTCAACCCAGGGCTCCATGCAAGATCTCACCTCATGGGGTACAAATGATGTATGACGGTGAGGAAACAGCCCAGAACTACACGGGGGGAACTGGTTAATGACCTGAAGAGAGCTGGGACCACAGTAACAAAGGTTACTATGAGTAACACACTACCTCGTCACGGATTAAAATCCTGCAGCGCTCCAAAGGTCCCCCTGCTTAAACCAGCACACGCCAAGGCCCGTCTAAAGTTTACCAGGGACCATCTGGATGATCCAGAGGAGGTTTGGGAGAATTTCATGTGGTGAGCTGAGACCAAAATGGAATTCCTTGGTATAAACGCCACTCGCCGTGTTTGGAGGGGGAAGAATGCTGAGTTGCATCCCAAGAACACCATACCCACTGTGAAGCATGGGGGTGGAAATATCAGGCTTTGGGGCTGCTTTTCTGCAAAGGGGACAGGACGACGGATCCGTATTAAGGAAATGATGAATGGGGCCATGTATCGTGAGATTTTGGGCAAACACCTCCTTCCATCAGTGAGAGCATTGAGGATGAAACGTGGCTGGATCTTCCAGCATGACAATGAATCCGAACGCACCGCTCAGGCAACGAAGGAGTGGCTACGTAAAAAGCATTTCAAGGTTTTGGAGTTGCCTAGCCAGTCTCCGGACCTCAATCCAAGAGGAAATCTGTGGAGGGAGTTGAAAGTCCATGTTGCCCAGAGACAGCCCCAAAATATCACTGCTCTTGAGAAGATCTGCATGGAGGTATGGGCCAAAATACCAGCTACAGTGTGTGCAGACCTGGTGAAGACCTACAAGAAACGTTTGACCTGTCAATGCCAACCAGGGTTACATTACATAGTATTGAGGTGAACCTTTTCATATTGATCAATACTTATTTCCTGCACCATGATACAAATAAATTCTTTGAAAATCATACAATGTGATTTCCTTGATTTTTTTTTTTTTAAACATTATCGCTCAAAGTTGAAGTGTACCAATGATGAATATTACAGACCTCTCATCTTTTAAGTGGGACAACTTGCAGAATTGGTGGCTGCCAAATACTTTTTTGCCCCACTGAACACACACAGATTGTACTCTCATCTAAAATTGAAAGATATTTTTAATCTATATCAAGGGTTAAGGTGAACATTTTGAAGTAAGAGAAACAGCTTCCAGGTCCCCCCCAAAAAAATCAGTCATACAATGCGTGCAGTGTTGACAAACTTTGACTGTCCTCCAGTGTTTTCCTCTACTACATAAAGCATGATTTATGTATCAATACAAACATCTCTTGAGCTTGGAGCTGTCGGGTTTATTCTGTGTGCTTTTCCTCCTGCAGAAAACACGCGAGCGAGGAGTGACGCGTTTGCCGCCCAGAACAGCCTGCCAAACTTTGAGTATGTGTTGCATCCGCGCACCACCGGGTTCACTTTCATCGTGGACAGACTAAGAAAAGGTCAGAACCTAAACTGTTTGTGACTTCATCAGAAGTAAACATGGCCATGGCCCACCTGTAATACAAGTGTTGTTTTGGGTTATTTGCCAATGCCAGCGTGTTTTGTCCTCATCATCAGCTTTATCAAAAGAAGAAGAAGCAGGGAAAAGATGACACACTCCCATGATGACTATTGTTATTCCACTGATGCTGTTTGTGGAAGAGGGATCATACCTGTTATTCTTAAATACACAGACCTATGCGTCATCCCAGTGCCAGCCATTACACCACCCCTGAGATTCTTATGTTTCCCTATGAGCTAATTCTGGCAGCCCTCCAAAGGTCTTAAATACCACCTCTGGCCTTGCTGTCTCATCCTGCAGCCGCCCTGGATGCTGCTGAGCACGACACTAACTCCTCTAAGCAGGTGTTGGTAATCGGTGTGATGTCATCCGACTTAGCTAATTCTCCTCTCACTCTCTGCTGCACCGCTGACTGACATGCCGTGCATGTTGTCTTTGACCAGGTCCACCGTGCCCCTCACGGCTCTATTTTTGCTGTGGTATGACTGAGCCGTGCAGGAGCAGGTGCTGGCAGGTGTCATCCTGCCTGCTTGATATTTTCATTCAGAGCTCCCTCAGTTGAGTTCAGGGAAGTTTGAAAGGCACTAAGCCCTCGGATAGTTGGAGGTACAGATGATATGGATTTTGATGTATGTATTACAAGGTTACAGTAAGCTGCACGGATGTGGAGAAGAGATGGTATGATCCTCTCTGCCGTTTTGTCATGCTTCAGGGGGAAAGAAACCAAAGTCAAATGATCACAAATCCATAATGTAACAGCTTATAGCTTTGGTCCTCGTCCGTCGTTCGAGCTGCGCTCAACCAGTTATCATCCTGCTGAAGCCGATCATAATCATTGCAGGCAGTGCTAGTCCTAGAGTGCAGCGTTGGTGCCCTCGCAACATGACATCTGGGTTGAACCACGGACTCTTCTGGATCTTGTGCATATAATTCGTAGTCTTTGTAAATCTCTGCACCTGCCTTTCCAGTGAGGAGGTATCACACCAGTGCTGCATCTGTTCTTTGCCCACCTGAACTAATAACTTCAGTGGGAATGTTTATCATTACACCCCAAGATTAGAAACTTTTTATTACCTTTTTATGACGATAAGATGATACTTTATATTGTACAGGAAACAGGTGCTGTATCCAGAATTTGACTTGTTGATGATTAAAAGTGTCTCTTCCTAGGAGACAACCTGGATGCTGTCCATGACATCACAGTGGCGTACCCCAAGAACATCCCTCAAACAGAACGCCATCTCATGTTGGGGCTTTTCCCTCGTGAGATCCACTTCCATGTCTGCCGCTACCCAGTCGAGTCTCTGCCCTCCTCCTCCAACCTAGAGTCTTGGTGTCGAGATCGCTGGGCTGAGAAGGAGGCTCGTCTGCGGGACTTCTACTCTGGCCAGCCGCGAGCCTTCGACAGGGATGGCGTCGCACGAGTGCCGCCTTGTAAATCAGAGTTGCGGGTGGCTCTGATCAAAGCTGCCTCACTGCTGTACTGGAGCAGTTTTATTGCTCTGTGCTTCACTGGCCTGTGGCTGTGGGCTCCCTTTAGACTCTACTTCTTGGTCATGGTGGGGGTGTATCTGGCCCAGCAGAAGCTGGTTGGCGGCCTGGAGCTGCTGGAGTTGGCCTGCCATCGATACTGGAAATCAATGGCTGACAATCTGGGTGACAAGGAGAAGATGCTGGACAGGAAGATGCAGTGAGAATGGAGGACGAGTTCGACCGGGTAATGAGATGTCCTGGGTGGTTCAGTCCAGAGAGCTTGAGAGTCCCTCCCGGGGGACACCGTGCTCCACGCCTTTCAAAAGGGAAAATAAGTACACCTCCTGGTGGTATGCATGGCTTCAGGGGAGAGAGCTTCCGTTTGTGTCAAAGATGCTAGCAGGAAAAAAGGGGGAATGTTATGTACATTTATGTGTCCAGTTCAAAGAATTCATCCGACGGTCATGTTAACAGTCTCCCCGCCGTGTCTGTCCTTTTATGGTCACTGTTAGCTTGCTGTCGGTATATTTTATCTGTTCAGTTTGTTGTCGTTTATTATGATTGTTGGTTCAGAACTTCATCATAGACGTGTCATAAATTAATGCTGTTGGTAATTCTTGTTCCATTGCCATGTCTTAAACTGGTCTTATTATGTGTAATTTTTTTTTTAATGTATATCGGTGTCATAAATGATGGAGCAGAGCCATACGAAAAATCACCTGTACATATGAGGACTTGACAAATCGTACCAATACCCAATTAGCACCGCAGGTAGCTAGACAATGGAACGAACCATGTACCATTTGTAGTCTGAGAAAAGAAAACTGGTATTTATGTGTAAAATTTTCCACCTTTTCTGGGTAAAATCAAGCTTTTATACAAATGTGGGAATTATATTTCCCATTTAGTTTGTAGAGATGGTTACTGCTTGTTTGCTCAAGTAGCTTTATCACATCAAAGCCAAAGGGGAGTGAAGCAGATTTTCTGGTGTAAAATATCCAGAATGTCATCCATCTTGTTAGGAAAAAGAACCTTCACCTAACTATGACAAGGTTACTCTCTGCTACACTTGCAAATCATCAGGAGATGTCATGTGTGGATAACTGCAAAAGCAAATGAGCTTTGTGCCCTTTCTGGGAAAGAAGGGATGCCTTGTGGAGGCAGGATGTGGGTGGTGCTGGGGTGGAAGAATGTCCTGTTGGGACAACATTACCCCTCGATGTGCAGGGTGGCACAAAGGCAAAGACCAGACTTGGAGTGGAAATTGTCCCTGAAGTCAACTTAATCCAAAAAAGCCCTGTAATGCCCACCTCTCCCCGTGTCCCTCTCTAGAGGACTGGCATTGATGCGCCTGCTAAACTCAATTAGCAAATGACAGCTGAGCCACTTCAATTGTGCCAAAAAAGGACAGAAATTGAAACGAGTGGCGCTGCAAGCACACTCAGAGCCACTGACCCTCCTGACTCTCGCTCTCAATATCATTTCATTTTGTCTTCTGTTATAGGAACAATCTACAGCAGCAACTGTAACACTGCAGTCTAGGATTACTGGTGCAGTGTCGGCAAAATTCAAACCACACTATAAAACACTGAAAGAAGCTCCTGGTTGTTACTTCTAAAGGTGCTGTTTTCCAATTCAATCAACACGTAGTAGTGTACAAGTACATACACTTGTCTTCATCCCATTGAAACCTGAACCAGCTTGAATCTTACCTGTATAACCCTCTCGTGCTGTTTATTTTTTGTTGTTTTCGTAGCTCATTTTTATCACTTGCTGATGCTGGACCTCTTTTAAAAAAAAAAATCTAAAAAATCACTGTCCTCAGGTAAATGCAGTGAACACTGTTATGAGTCAGCTTATGAACTCTATCCAAATAAATATATCATTTCATTCAAGTCTCAAGTTGTGCTTCTTTCTCATAGTTTGACTTTTGAAGCTGCATTGAACTAATTCTGTTTTTAAAAAAAACACCGATGCTTGACTCACCAGATTAATAAGCTTCATCAGCTTTTATACCAATCACAAAGACAAGACTGTCACGGTGTTGTTGAATCATTCCACCTCGGTGACATCATGACAGCTTGACATGATTAGTTGTTGCAGCAAGTCTTGTGTGTATTCTTCCAACGCTCCTTTAATCCACACTGTAGTTTAACGTTGGCTTCACAGCAGCCAATGAGTCAACTGGACCTTGAATGCTCGTGTTACACAACATCATTTGACTCGTCCGTTTCAAGCTTGCGCACAAAAAAAAAGCACACACACGTTCTCCTTCGCCACAGACAACCAAAAAGGTCAGGAGCTTTGAAGGTGAAGTGCAGTCACCATAGTAACTAATGTTGTCTTCTCTGTCTCCTAGCAACGGGATGTGGAGTGATGTCAATGGAAAGCATGCTGTTTTCTCCTGTTGACAGAATGATGTCACTCCTTTGTGTGTGTGTGTGTGTGTGTGTGTGTTCTTGTACTTGCTACATATTGAGGACTAGAATATGCATTTAACCGACAGAGTGAGAACATTTTTGGAAAGTGGGGACATTTTAGCCGGTCCTCACATCTTCAAAGGGCGGTTTGAAGGTCAAGACTTGGTTTTAGGGTGGAGGTTAGAATTAGGTTCTGGTTAGGTTTAGGGTCGAGGTTAGGATTAGGTTCTGGTTAGGTTTTGGGTAGAGGTTAGGGTCAGGCAGTCAGTTGAGATGGTTAGGGTTAGGGTGAGGGGCTAGGTAATGTATTACATCAGTGAAAGTCCTCACAAAGACATAAGTACAAGGATGAGTGTGTGTGCGTGTGAGAGAGTGATGGAAATAGTTCATTTCTATATTCTATAACTCTGCTCCAAAGGAATAAAGAAGGGGGTGTGATGGTGATGTCCTGTGGAGTCGAAGAAAGACAAAGGGGTAAACTAAAATAGCTGTCCGGGAATAATGAATCATAAACCAATTAAGGGTGCAGTCAATTCTCTTCGGGAGTCTTCCTCCCCCTCCCCAAAATCATCCCCTGCATCTCAATATAACTTTCATCTTGCTCTCCCAGATTTGTCAGTGGGTGGAAGGAAGATAGATGACACATAATTCTACACATGGGAGCGTCATCTCATTTTGAAATGTGTCTTTTTTTCTGTCTTTCCTATTATTAGCTTTTGCTCTATCTCTTAGTAGTAGTAGTTGGGTTAGTTTGTTCAGAGAATCAGAGTGTTCAAAAGTCCTGCCCGAGAGCGCTGTGTCTGAAGGGGAGTGGGAAAAATAGCTTTAGCTGAGAACACACACACATAAAGACTATCACGTCCAGATTTGTGCCATGTCAATCCAGTTGCCGGCAGACTAATAGGATTAGCAAGGCAGTGTAATTATCCTTATCTGGTCAGATGGTTTTCTCAATAGACACAGTAGACAATCCTGAGGTTACGCTGGGACAAAGTCAAAGACTACGATGAATTATAAAGCAGGAGAGTGAGCTCTCTGGAGGTGGGGCCTCCTTTTTGCCTCTGGTCATGTCTGGCATTTAAATGGCACAAGGTAACGGTTCATTGATGCTAAATATCTGTCAAGGAAATGATGCAGACTTAAAAATAGACAGGAAAAGTGATTAATATTGGTGTGACCTAAATTTAGTCCTCTGTGCATTCAGGAGTAACTGCAGAGGAGCAGACCTGTGATTCCACTGTGACACAGACCCCCATAGACACCAACAATGAAGCTATGAATAACTCCATGGCAGCGCAGCAATATTAGTGGATTAGGAGTGAATCATCCCTGCCTATTTATAAACCAAATGCAGTCGAAACCTCCTCATGGTTGCAGTGAATGGATAGTATTAAAAGAAGATCCGGTTAAACTATTTTTTTCACGGATATTTTGCTGTTCCTGCCACATTTCTTCCATAAAGTGTGTCTGTCATTGGCCTGTGTCGGGCGTTTTCAAATAATTCAGAAGAATTCATTCATTTCCTTTGCTCCGGGGAGTAACATCACTGACATGGATATCCAGATTGCAGTGAAGCTCTACAGACTGTGCCAAGCAGACTGACGTCAGAGGCAGGCGAGGGACTCAGCATCATGCTTCCCAGGGAAAACAGCTTCAGAGATCACCTGTTCCTGCAGTGATGTGCTGCCATCTAGAGGACCAAAAGTAGCATAATCTCCCATAACCTACATCCTTTTAGTGGATTTGAGGATTATTATACTCCTTTACTAAACTTAAATACATGCGTTTATCTCAAAATCTGTATTGTGTCACAAGTTTGACAAATTTTAGGAACCTTAAAAGAACACACCAACGTCTTAGGATATATGCATATTTGTCATCTTCTCCATAGCCAAGCAAAAAGATAAGTTACTCTACTATGTATGTAAACTGAGACCCACAGACTGATTAGCTTAGCGCAGTGAATGGTGGTGGACGGGAAGTGTGAGCAAATCTCTGTCAAAAGTCATTAATTAGATGGTTTACGGCAGCACGGTGGTGCAGTGGTCAGCACTGTCGCCTCACAGCAAGAAGGTTCTGGGTTTGAGTCCCAGCTCAGGCACAGGATCTTTCTGTGTGGAGTCTCCATGTTCTCCCTGTTCCTGTGTGGGTTCTCTCTGGTACTCCAGCTTCCTCCCACAGTCCAAAGACATCAAGAGGGGACGAGGCTGATTGATACTCTAAATTGACCGTAGGTGTGACTGTGAGTGTGAATGGTTGTCTGTCTCTATGTGTTGGCCCTGTGATGGACTGGTGACCTGTCCAGGGTGAACCCCGCCTCTCGCCTGAAAGCCGCTGGGATAGGCTCCGTGGCCTTTAATGGAATAAGCGGAAGAAAATGGATGGATGGATGGATAGATGGTTTATCCAAAAAGATCTCATCCCCCTTAAAGAGTGATAAGCAGTAGCAGTTACCCCTCTAGTCACTTTTGAAGAAGTGTGTCAAATTACTGCACTGATCAGAAAAGTAGTTCCAGCCATGTAACTTGTGATTTCTAACTGTTCGTAACACTCTACACACAATCATAGTTATATTAATGCATATAAATACCATTTAGGAAATGTGTGGCTTTTGACTGAGATATGCAAATATTTCCCATCCACTGAAATTCATCATGCTAAGCTAACTAGCATTCAGCTCGTCATGGTGGATCTCAGTTCCCTAGTGAATGCACAGAGATCAGAAGGGTATCTCATCTTCTCGTCTGGCTCTGGGAAAGATGGCAAATATACATGTTTCCAAAAAAGGTGGTGTGTGAAATGTACTATTTTCAGTGGTGACTACCTGCTAGCGTCACTGTACTTACTGACAAAAATACGCTCGTGGATACAAAGCAGGAGAATGTAACCCAGAAACACTACAACTTTATTTAGAAAGAACATCAAAGAAAATCTTGCTTAAACCACACAAGAAAACTTTTTTTTTTATCCAAAACTTCCAAGAAAATTGCACTATAAATGTATCAATAAAATAATACTCATACAGAGTAAAGCAATTTTTTTTCCATATTCATAAAATTCGAAGCAATAAAACGAAAATACTCTTGCGTGGTTAATGACTGTACACTGCACTGACTTGTTGATCGGTGTCCTGGAAAAGCGACCAGATATTTTTAACTTTTCCTTTTTAATGTGATGACAAGTTGCTCCGTCTTGCGTGACCTTGTGCAGGCAAGCAAAGAGATGCTGGTGATGGCTGCGAGCATGCGTTTTAATTGCAATCTTCACAGGATCTACAACGTTGCGAGGGTGACTCGACAGCTTGTTTGGCTGTAAAAGGGAGAGGCCATCTTAGCATGGGATCATAGGAGAAGAAGGGTCCTTTACAGATGGCACTGGCAGCTGTGCGACTCAAGCACGACTCCGGCATGTGCGGGTTGTTGTGTTTTTAGTAATTTCAGCTTTTACAAGCTCCATCTTCTGTCACTTTGCAAATTTAAATCCCAAGAGGGACCCATCCTCTCATAATCCTACCCATGACTCACTCCTCACAGACACATACCCCCCCACCCCCCACCCCCATCAGAGTGACGACACATGGCTGGAAGGTTCATGCTCCTGATAACTCACATCACATGGCACATCACGCAGGCACAGAATCCATGGCAACAGATGGAGAACGGTAGTGTAGGACCAATAGTAGTGAACAAACACTTCCACGACACTTAACATCACTTTGTGTACATCTGAATCCAAAATAACTGCAGTTCTTATTGTGAAGAAAATGTCAAACAGTAATAACTGTGTGTTTTGTATCACCAGGATGAGAAAATGTAGACTTTTTACACAAATACCATTAAACACACAATTGGCTAAGAAAATGAAACTGATAATTCACTGCTCACCAGTGACAAATAGAGCGATCACAACACTGAAGGCTCATGAAAGCTGTATGTAGAGTGACATCATCACCTGTGTGTCTACAATGAGCATGCTCAGATACACAGGTGTAATCTGTACCTGTGCATGTGTTTAATTAACTGTGATAAGATGTGGTGCCATGTGCAGCTGTGGTGAGAATTCTGTTTATGGGAGGTCCCTTTATTGAGTCCCAGTATTTGGTTCCTTTTTTTTGGGTGTGTGTGTGTGTGTGTATTTTTTCTTGGGGGGTGGGGGGGGGTGGGGTGGGGGTGGGGGGGGGTGCCCTGGGACACATGAATAAGGAAGAAATTTGGGGACGCCTATTCAGCAGGTACATATCCAGCAAGTCAATCTTCAGATCAGCAGAGCTAACGAACCACCGGCTGGAAATGGGGCAAAGAAGTGAAGCCATTACTTCACAGAGTCTGCAGGTGGCAGTGTGCAGTGCAGTGGCAGGGGGGAGTAAAGGAATAGGTGAATGAAAAAAGGGGTTTGGGCTCATGAGTTGTCAGAGGGGACATGCTCTTCAAAGCCCTCACTCTCTCTGACCAGCGCCCTCTCTAGGATGACACGTCCCTCCTTGTATCGCTGACTGTCCTCTGTGGCAAACTCGTAGATCCATCCCAGCTTACTGTTGCAGTTCTTGCAGCTGACGTCCCTCACCATGTGTCTGCCAGTCAGCATCACTCTGTCCTGCACCTCGCTGTACTGCAGGTTCACAACCTGGGGGGTTGAAGCACAGGCATGCACACGATTAGAAGCTTTTAATGAGTTTTTAGGTCATAAAATCTACGTCGCTAATGTATCTGTACCTTGTTGAAGAGGAAAGCTCTGCCTGTAGCTCCGGTAAAACGTGTGGAAATAAGTTCAGATCGATTCGTTAGGATGGTGTCACAGTTGGCACAGGAGAAGAGGCGCGTTCCACCGATGTGGTCCAAAAAGATACGTCCCATTTTTCTATCTTCTGGGAGTGCAGAGGTAAAAAGGGCAAGAACATGAAAATCAGATCTACGTATTATTTTGGTAAAACAGTTTCAGCTTTCTCTATAAGGAAAATATGAAGTAAACCATGCATGTTGGCTTGGGATTGGAACAAACAATCATATATGATTCACCGATTCAATTGTGCCCAGATTTCAGAGAAGAATCTCAAAGAATTGGGGCACAGTTTCTGAAAGACTCCTAAGATTCTCCTCAAACACAGAGGAGATATATGTTGTTTCTATGTTTTTTGTTATACTTTTATACTTTAAATGTGCCTTGAATTGCCCCTGGGGACAAACAAGTGATTGAATTGAATTGAATAACTTGACCAGGTATCAGTGACAATCTATCCTTGTCAGCAGTGTGCCAGTGGACCTACAAGAGTCTCAGCAGTTTAGATGATTGATGTCGAGATGATTTCTTACCTACATTTACATTATATTAACGTAATAGTAATACCCCTTTTGTAAATACAAACATAGGTATGTATATTGGTTAATCTAGTATTACAAAGAGAAAAAGACCAGTATTTAAATAATTATGATGTTTCTTCCTTCCACGTAAAAGAATGATTTCAGCCCATACTCAAAACCATACTCAAAGTATCAGGAACGGAAAGATGATGCATCAAATCTGCGCTAAACTGCACATCACAAGTAAGCACACTATCTACTAGCTTAGCAGAGTACGTCATTTTTGCACATTTTTTTTTCCTTTTGTGTTCTCATTGTGTGGTGCTGGGATTGTAAATACCGAGAAATCTAAATAAAAAAACGCAAAAGATAAACAAAACTTTTTTTTTAGCACACAGCCTATGTCTATACAGCTTCTGTTGTACTGTTACATCGTTTATTGTATTCATCCTTTTAACCAATAGCTAAACAGTTGCCAACAGTCACTGACGAAAGTTGTAACTTACGACCTCATCTAAAATTGTACTGTATGTTTTTTCCCGGTCTACTTCTACCTCCATCGCTACTGTAGCAATAACGTTTCAACAAGTACTTTTTGTCCCTGACTGGCCCTTCGTCAGTACATCTACATGTACGTTAGATGGCAGCTGAGCTTTCAATGCTGCTCATTACAATGGGATTAGAAGTTAAATAGGTTTAAACCGACTAAAAATAAACAATTTATTGGTCAAAACACGGTAACGTAGCGTTAGCAGTCCAGCTAAAATCGGTAACGTCAATGGTAACAAATAACGAAGAAGGAGAACAACAACAAAAAGTATTTTCTACTTCTATCCAAAATGTCGGCTTCCTTACCTTTTCAGTTTTGGTTGTAGGACAGAAAATGTCTCCGCCTGCGAGGATGTCACCAGTAAATGTAGTATGTTTCAGTCGCACATCTGTTATTTGTATCGACGTTGTCGTCGTCGTGTCTTTGTTGTCCTATTT
The DNA here is from genome assembly GCF_037954235.1 of Aulostomus chinensis. Lineage (NCBI taxonomy): Eukaryota > Metazoa > Chordata > Actinopteri > Syngnathiformes > Aulostomidae > Aulostomus > Aulostomus chinensis. The sequence continues at coordinate 13,882,818 of NC_141336.1, read as the reverse complement.
CAGCTGTTCCTGTCTGCGCTGTTCTCCGGTATCAACATCCGGTCGTGACGTAGCAGCGCACTGCAGCGGTCCACTGGTGCTCCACGAGGGGGCAGCACTGAGCGACGCTGAACGTGTGCAGCTGGTTACAGTGTCAGCGTACAAAGGATGTGCTTTAAGGTCTAACAGTATCCATAACACACTGTTCTGACTTACTTTCAGTCCCAGAGGAGAAAGAGAAAAAATATTAAAGATGCCAATTTCTGCAATTAATAAGAATAAGAATACTTTATTCATCCCAGACAGGGAAAATTTAGACAGTTTCAGCTGCATTTACAGGGGGAAGAAGAAAGGACAATATAAATTAAGAGAAAGAAAAACATTTATGAAATAAGAAACAAACAAAAACTAAAATAAATAAATATTAACGTTTATATGGGACAATTTACAGAAAAATATTGACATCAAGTATGAAAAATAGGAATATGTTATTGTAAGTCTTCATTTTCAGATACAAGTGAACATTTTGAGTTAAAAAAGACACAACTAGGAGAGAAATTGTGAAACGTTAAAAAGTCAATATGATTACATAATTCAGACCAAAAATAAAACACTGAGTTATTTTCATGATCAAGATCCCCGTTTGTGTTTTCTTTCACTGCATAAATGGGCTTCCATAAGTATGTCATTTGAGGAGGTTTTCAAAAATAAATCCATCCTTCTACATCAAATCTTATTCAGCTTTTTAAATCGCTTAGAAAGTGGGACTCACATCGTCAACCCATGGAGGAACTCTGTCTCTCGCGGATGTGAAGCACTTAAAGAGATCTGGTGAATAGAAATCTAGCTTGCTTATATGTCCCCTACATCTGTCGATCGATTGACTCTTTCTGCCTTCATCTTGTGTTCAGTTCGGCTGCTTATATTCGACTTTAAATCCAGTTCACCCTGACATATTACAACTATTTCATTTTCAAATGCACATTTCTTCCTCGTTTGGTCGGGTTAACTTGTCGAGATAAAGATTTCCAATGGAGACCTGAGGACAAAAATCGTGCAATCAGCAAAAAGAAACACAACCAATTGAATAAAACAAGAGATTCATAAAAAACTGCGACAAAAATAATGAAAAAAAACATCAGAATATAAAGCTGGAAGTTGAATAAAAGGAATATAAGAATAATTATTGGAAGTTTTTCCATTTAATTACTGTTCACTGCCAATATACTCTGAATTGTTTTACATCTGTCAGGACTATCATTCTGCCTCGAACTGTGATTTGCACTGGAACATTGTCCTGTTCACTTTCTCTTTATTAGTTGATATATATTTATAGCACGTTATAGTAGCTTCTCATTTTTTAAAAGCTTTATTCTACAATTTCTCAGCAGCCATTGACAAAGTTGGGTTTTTTTGTGTGTGTGTTTTTTTTTTTTTTACCGGCTTGGTGAGAATCTGATGACTGCACATCATCGTGATAGCTTGATATTTGACTCTTTCCTGATTCCAAGGGTCAGGCTATCTATGCAACTAATCTAAGGACAAACTCGTAAAGTGTTTAACAATCTAATCATATCTTATCACATCTCCAAATCTGAACCTAAATCAGTTTGACTACCTTGTTGGTTGTTAACATATAATTATGTAACCCAGTAAAAAAATATGAAAGATGAAGTAACGTTTATCATCACAGGTTTAGAGCAAACAAAAGCGCTTAACGATAAGATGCATTTTCACAACTTTGCATTAAAAACAAGCTCAGTGATTAAAATTCTAAACTCTGATTAAGAGCCAGATAGGCTGAAAGAACTGTTTGAGCATTTACACCCAAATGAGTTTTATTATGAAGCATGAAATGTGTTCATTTCTCCGGAAAATCTCTCTGGTAACTATCACTGTGTCCACAAACCCTTTCCTGTTAGTCTAACCAATGAAGCAGCTCTGGCTCCAGGAGATGCCCTTGTTCACGAGCAGGTTAAAGTTTTTTTAACATATATAAAGCAAAAAACAAAAAAAACAAACTATGAATATAGTGTATATACATATATACTGTATATATTTATATATATATATATATATATATACATATTTCAGTTAATGTCTATATTCATATGTCAGTTATTTGCTCCTGATTTTATGTTGGATTTTAAAAGAGAGAGAGAGAGAGAGAGATAGAGAGAGAGGCTAAAACATGATGTGATGTTTGATGGGTTTTTGTCTTCTATTCTTCTGTAGTTTAGATATAAATGATACTGTGGATGTGGTGAGGATTCCTGGGGCCAAATGTCAGGGTGGAAGTCATAAATGTGACTTAACATGTCGCTGACCCTCCATAAAATATGAGATATGAAGATATTCCATCTGGTGACAGAAATACACAGCCAAACACCTATAAACCAGTGTTGGTAAATGAGAGGAGGAGTTTGTAATATTGTTGATTCTTATCCAGATTGAATGATAAGATATGACTGAGAATAAAACATGCATACATATATATATATACATATATACCAACAGGAGATTTATACATATACATGTATATATCTTTACCTCTATTCCTTCATAAAATTGCAATCCTCTCTGCCTTTTCCACACCCTTTAAGGGTACAGTGTCATTAGTGGAAGTGGTTCTCTCTCCTTCTCTCTGAGGCTGAAAAGACAATACACAAACCCCTCAGTTTCTCAGCCCACCATGACGGGATCTGCTTGCCTGACTCTCGCAGCCCTGGTTGGAGCCTGTTTTCTTTTAATAGGTAAAGTAAAGTTCAGTCTGAATTATTTAATGGTTAAATTTAACGCACTGAATTATTTGTTGCTTTTAGGGAAGAGTTAAATGGAGGATAAACATTGCTGCTGCTGATATGTGCAGGATAAGGAAAGTCTGCAGTGTTTCAGCATGTTGAACATAAATATCACTCGTGCACAAGTGGACTAAAACGATGGCTTGTAACATAATTCTGTTCTACTTTGTTAAGTAAAAGGGAATTCAAAGCAATACGCTTTTTTTTCTTGCTCTTAACCAGTTTTTTTTTTTAATTTCTAGCTCAAAAACGTGTTTGTGTTCAGACCTAATCTCATGTTGTCGCATTTAGATGCTGTCAGCAATGACATACGAAAAATTGAGATACCAACAGAGAAATCAGAGAAGGTAAGTTCTATCAGTTATAATGTAATAAAAGGTGAAATAAATCATGACAATAATGATATTGTTTCATTGATAACGTTTGCAATGTAAATGACAGTGCGAGGAATGTTTTTTCATGTTAAAGACAGAAAGTTACTTACCAGCTCTCTGCTCACAAGTACCTGCACCATTCTCACCGTCTTCCTCGGGTACGTACGCTAACGATGGAAATGAATAATCAAATGAGTCTGATTAATTCCTGTGTTTATACCCGTATAGACTGAAAGATAAATATAGAAATATAGATAAGATAAATATGCATCCGCTGCTGTATGCTGACATTGCCGAGCGTCTCTCCTTAGTTCACGCTCTCAGACCTGCTGACATCTCCTCTGTCTATGTCCTGGGGATGCCGCTGTCACACAGGTAGACAGTCAAGATAATCATACAACGACAATAGAACTGTTCTACTTATTTAGTTGTATATGAAAGGATACTTTTGACAGTTCAATTCAGGTTCAGGTGCTTTTAAACCAAAGCTACAACAGAGAAACTCTTCGTTGCCTCTAACAGTGTGATTGTGTTTAACTTGCAGGGATGAAACATCCAGAGTGGTCCGAAGACTAGCGGGTGAGTCCGAAATCTCTGCTGATGTGCAACATTAAACATAACCATTTTTCTATTTGTTAGAAGGCAGAGCTGGTTTTGAACATTTTCAGCTTATTAGGTAAACACTTGAAGAGCAGAGATCATTTTTTTCCAGCGGGGTTTCAGTAAATCAATGCATTTTAATGAGTGATTTAGTTTGAACGGCGTCGTTAACTACAATAATCTGGTTTTGTCACTCATTAACTCTGAGTTGACCTCAAGGATAAAACACACACGTTTGAACTCATCTCCCGTTTGTGGAGTTGAAAGTATTTCCAGCTCGAGGTAAAAGTCAAGATCACGTCACAGGAAATAGATCCAGAACAGACAAAATCACAGAAAAAGCCTATAAAATTATGATCGTATAGTTTAGATTTATTGTGAGCTCTAAGACTTCATTACATAGAGCCAACAGAGCAGAACTGGCAAAATGACCACATAGCAGACGTAAACCAGTCTCTGATCTTGTTCTGTGGGATTCGTCTTCTTCCATGGATCAGCACATGACAACACACGAAAGATGAATCATCTTTTTATTTTTTTGTGATCGGGTTCATTTATCTTTCAACAGTATCTTCCAACAAATCAGAAACATGCTGTTCTCCTGTATGCTACAGATCATGAAAAGAAGGCAATTACAAATGTTATTCCCGGCTAGCAGCTAGCATATGACCAGCAGGCCCATGACAAAAGAACATGTCGTGGAAAGCTCAGAACAATAAGACAGTACATTAAACACAAAACCCCCTTTAAAACAAATAGGCAATAAAACACAATAAAACACAAACACAAACAATTCTTTTTAAATCTTTATATTTGATGTACATTACAGAGTTGCTGTCTATTTTTAATGTGGAAACGGTCTCTGTTCACCAGGCCCTCATACAACCCAGGTAACACACACGCACACGCACACGCACACACGCACACGCACACACACACACACACACACACACACACACACACACACACACACACACACACACACACACACACACAAATGCATATCCACAAGATATACGTTCAGGTATGTTATGTCCGTGATGTTTTGTAGGAGCCTGCTGGAGGAAGCAGAGGAACTGTCTCTGTCACTTTCACATCAGGTACACATTCTCTCTCTCTCTCCCCCTCCTTCTCTCCTTCTCTCTCTCTCTCTCTCTCATTCATGAAATGTTCATGCACACCATTAGACTTTTAAATCCCTCAATTTAGTCTTACAGGACAGGCAGCACAGTTACAGCCATTACAAACTCTAACCCTCGCTGCTCCTGACATTTAATGTGTGTCTTTTGTGTAAGAACAAATTTGTGTATTGGGATATTTTATGAATGATGCTGTTTTCTCTTATTCAAATACTGAGTGTCGTGAGTGAGTTGGCTCAAAAATGTATGTGTGTGTGTGTGTGTGCGTTTTGTGTGTATGTGCGCGTGTGTATTAAAAACCAACCAAATTGTGAACATTTTTCACCAAATACCAAAATATAAATTGAACTTTTACAAAAACTGATCAGGGAAGTATCATGTCAACACAGAACACGGTCACGGTAACATGTGATGTGCCTGTTAGAGACGAGCTACACTGATTCACAGAGGCTTCCACGATTGTCAGCAAGAACAAAGACTTATTTTGCAATCATGAGAGTGAAGAGTGAAGCTGCAGGGTGGCACAGTGAAACAATGGAGAGCGCATGACGGCTGGCTGCCAGCTCAGAGTCGTTCTCTTCATTTAAACGTGGCCTCCGCTGCTCTGATTTACTTCTAATGTACAAAGAAATTAACCTCAGGTTAGCATCGATTCAAAACTTGTTTCTGAATCTGACTCATTATTTTCATTTTAGGGGACTTTTACTTTATTCCATTCATCTAAACCCATCAGTTTCCTTGTCAAACTCAGTTAAGATGATATTCTTTCGAATTTGAAGCCGGTCAACTTCAAGATGGCAAAATCAGAGAAGCATTAATGGAACACACCACTTTAACATGTCATGTAGAGGTCAATGATTGAATGCTCCTAGACTACACAAACATCATGTTGGGTACTTTTATTTAAATTCAACATCAATATACACAAAATCTTCTCTTTTTTTCTATTTAACATTAGTAGAATTTTAAATTTAGACTTTCACTTTTACCAAAGTACTGTTTTAGCTGGGATCTTCTACCTTTCCTGAAGTAAACACATTTCTAAACAGATGATGATACATCCTCCAATTCAAGGTTAAGTCATCTGACATTTCCACAGCTTTCGCCATGAGTTTGCTCACTCTCGTATCTTTACAGGTCTCAGACTGGAAGTTTGTGCTTCTGTTTGTCCCTGCAGATCACATGTGCGCCTGTTCACCGCACGTAAGATTCTTCGATTTGCGACTTCAACAAAATATAAACCGATTCGTTTTGATTATTTAAGGATGTGTTTCTTTATGCCGCAGGTTGCTGCAGATGTTTTTGCTGCTGTGCAGGAAGTTGAAGCAGCACTGAACGTATTACAGAAATGGGTACAGCCCCTTTTTGTTGAATACAGTATTTGTAATGTTATGAATACATGTAAAAGTAATGATAATAATAATGCGCCGAATTAATTTCTCCAGTTACATCACACCTTAGTACATGTTGTGGTCTGGAGTACAGATTACCTGCAGGACACGTGAGTATTGAAATATCTAAAGAGTAAAAATGCCACAAAATTGCTTGTAACTATAGCTTGTAATTGTATAGTTGTTTTTATAAAAGACATGATGTGTTTTGTTTTGCAGCACATGTGACTGCATGAGAGATACAAATATTCATCTCCGACTACTTAAAGCGACTCTTCTAAAGAAATTGCAGGTAAAATACACGTAGATTAATATGATCTATGTGCTTCTGATGTATGATTTGATAAGCGGTGTATAGTTACGATATTCTGTGGTTACACATCAATTTCTTTGCTTTTAGCGTATTTTCTTGATTAATTAATGACATTTATCTTACAGTATATGTTGTGATGTGTTATGATCGTTGCCTCCATATTTGTTTTTTCTAAACATTGTCTCGATCAAACTTTTGCGGCTGACAGTAAGTCAGTGTCTGTGGTCTCATGCTCGTCCGAACTATTCCCGACCGTCATCCACCGATTTAATTTTTAGGATTCTCTAAATAATGTCTTGGAAAATCCAAAATGGTGCACCGACAGCGCAGACTTCACGGTCCTGCTCCAGCCTGCGCCGGTCATCCCAGAGCCCAAATCCAATTCAGTAAGAAAAGTCATCCTTTGAGTAACAATCATGAAGGCACGCATGGAAGACCTTTGACAGGGCTAATGTGCAACCAACACGTCTCTTTGTAGAAAAGCAAGAGCTCATCTTTCGACACCAACCAACTAGCCGATCAGCTGTGGACAAACATGGTAAGATATTATTCATGAAAATTAGGAGCCATCGATGTACAATTAGACAGTGTGATGAAGCACATGTTGAAAACTGTTGATGTTCGACTTGTTCTGACATTAAAAATGACCTCGTGTGTCAGTTGTAAAACAGAGGAGAGTCACAATGATCCTCTAAAGTAAAAGTAAGATGATGACTGTTTATCGCTGACAGATTAGATAAGAGATGTAAAGATTAACTTGATGAGATGATCCCCACAATGAATATACACATTTTTGTTCACATCTATACGAGCACGGAAGAATTGTGTAATATTTAATACTGTCTGGGGATTGGCTGTACAGGATGGCCCCACATGGCCAAAAATCTTAACCAATCATGGCTCTTTCTCCTCCCAGCTTCAGCCATCGACAGGTGAGACAGAGGTCATGGACAGCAATGTCATCGCTATTATGTGCCCTACCCAGGTGACGCACCATCACATTATGCAGCCAATAATAAAAATAAAAAAAAACACCATTAAATTGTATTGCAGTCTTGGAAAATGTTAACCATTCACAGAATGACTTAATGATACAGCAATTTTCAGACTCCTACTTTTCTCAAATCTGTTCCCAGGAGCGACCTTTCCTGCGGACACAGATAAATTCCCGCATTCTCCAAGAGGATTCATTATACAGCAAAACAGATCCAGTAAGAGTCCCTATCCAACAGTTTCAAACCATTGTTGAAAACTATACAATTAAACTTAAAGCTTTAGTGCAGAACATTTGTCTCCATCTTGTGGCAGTGAGAGTGCTATTGCTGTTGTGGGCATTAAACAATCACCTTGAAACGGCTTGTTTCACGATCAGAATTAGTTTCATTTGTTCTGATACCATCCATCCATCCATCCATCCATCCAGCCATCCATTTTCTTCCACTTATGCTGTTGAGGGTCGCGGGGGGGCTGGAGCCTATCCCAGCAGCTTTCGGGCGAGAGGCGGGGTTCACCCTGGACAGGTCGCCAGTCCATGACGGGACCAACACATAGAGACAGACAACCATTCACACTCACAGTCACACCGACGGTCAATTTAAGCCCCTTTCACACTACACCAAAACGGTCAACATGGGTTTTGGGGCACTCTGAAAGTGTCGACTCGGCATTTTGACCCGCGTCGACCAACTCACCAAGTGACCCGGGTGTTTAGCGGCGCGGCACGGCTCAGCTCGGCTCGCCCTCAGTGTGTAAAAGGCAACCCGCGTCGTCTCAGGTTTCATCCTGATTTTGTCACCGTGCCGCCTGTCAGGCTTCGCCTGTAGCTTCTTTGGCTTGCTGTGAGGCGACAGTGCTAACCACTGCACCACTGTGCCGCCCTCTGATACCATTTACCATAAACAAAGTCTACAAGATCCACACAGCTGAGTTACCTATCCACATTTATATTAACAAGGGCTTACCACTAGAAGCCTGCTCGAGTGTGATCCACTCTGTTGTCACTGAGCAGCTGTAAAATGGTGAATAAATTGCTTTCAGCATTGCACGATCCCTTCAAAATGATGATTTACTATCAGGATTTGATCAATTTCTTGTGATAACGTTTGGAAAGTCAAGAACATATTTTTTCAGATTCTTTAACTGAAGTTAGCAGAGAGCTAACTGGAAATAGCCAGGTCAGCCAGCACAGGTCTAATGCTCTGCCGACTGAAAGGAAGGTTTATTGAAATGAAAATATGATGTACTACAGTTTCAAAAGAGTCTAATCTGTATGCTTTTCAGACCATGGGTACCGAGATAATCTGTGAAGGCCGTCACCCATCTCCTACTGCACCTACTTCAGGTACAAATGTTTGGTGCTATTTTGCCATAGAGCATGTAAACTAGTCCAACTGAATTCAAGAACATTATTTTATCTCTGTGTAGTTCATAAACTCAGACCTGGAGATATCAAAGTGGTGGCAGCACTTGGTGACTCACTGACGGTGAGTTTCTGGTCCTTTGTATATCCAGTCAAATAGATATAGAACAAAGAGTTGGAGGAATTACACTCATCAAAATTGGTATGGATATAGAGTAAGATGTACGCAAAAAGCAGGATGTTCCAACACCTGAGAGATCAAATCAAATATAACAGTTTAAAATTCCTGCAGCTGCCACAAGTGCATTACACACTTCTATGTGTCCCTACGTGGTTCTCACCTCTGACATCTGCTACAGGCAGCCAACGGTGTGGGCGCCAAGTCAGACAACCTTCTGTTAGTGATTAATGAGTATCGTGGACTGTCGTGGAGGTAAGAATAACTATTTCGAGAATTTATCAGGTAATTTAGAAACCCGCATTTACACCTTACAGTCTGTTTCTGATATTTTCAGCATTGGCGGTGATGAAAACATTACCACCGTGACCACACTGCCAAGTAGGTCTATCTCTTTTTTTTCTTTTGCCAAAAATTATCGCCATAGCCCCATAGAAAATGTCGATACGATTGTCGATTGTATTGTTACATTTGATAATATCTATAATTTTGCACGTTATCATCATTTTAACAGTCTCTCACCATCAAGGAAATTCCATTTTTTCAGCTGATGTCAGAAATGAGTCCGTTTAAAATGAGATGTAACTGAGCTGCAACAATTAATCAATAAGACAATCAAAAGAAAAGGAATCAACAAGTACTTTCATAGGTGATTAATAATTTCACAGCTTTTTCAAGCAAAAAAGCCCAACATTTTGCAGGGTCAAGACTACCGAATGTAAGAATTCGCTGACATTTTTGTCATCTATGACTGAAAATTGAGAGTCTTTGGGTTTGGGTTGTTTTTTTTTTAACTTTTGGATGGACATAAGCAGACGTTTAAACATAGGTTTTGGGGAATTGTGATAAACATTTTTCACATCTTCTTGACTTTTTTTGACAAATTAAAACATTTATTGATCATGAAATAACTAGAAAATAAAATGAATCCATGAAGATAATACTGGTTACTTGTAACTTTAAAACTCATGAATGTATCTGATGCTGCTAATTGCTAAATGCGCACACAAGAATACTTTGCATTGGGTTAGGCATCATGTTATCTGAAATTCCTTCATCTTATTTTGGTCTTCAGACATCCTGAGGGAGTTCAACCCATCTCTGACTGGCTTTGCAGAGGGAGTAGGTAAGGAGGACTCTCCTACTGCCTTCCTCAACCAGGCTGTGGCGGGAGCAAAGAGTGGGTCAGTCATGCTTGATTACTTATTATCATTATTACCAGAACTCACATCCAATGCATTTTCCCTGAACTCTTCCAATGAAATCCTCTGTTTTCAGCGACATGGTTCAACAAGTACGCACTCTAGTGGACAAAATGAAAAATGACTCGGTAATGCAGTAGCAGCACATTGCAGAAAAATCAACAAGCCTTGAAATAACCTTTATCACAGTTTCACAGTTTTATGCATCTTATCTCCACAACAGCGCATTGATTTCCACAATGACTGGAAAGTGATCACCATGTTTGTTGGTGGTAATGACATATGTGACTTCTGCACAGATAGCGTGAGCATTCTTACCTACATTTTTTCACTTGTATGAAACAATAAACAGACGCCCAAATGATATCAAGCATTGTTTGGGTCTGGTAGATTCTCCAGTTTCATTCATAGGTTTTATATTTTCCAACAGATTTTCTTCTCACCCAGAAATGTGGTTGCTCGTATCCGTCGGGCTCTGGACCTACTCCATAATGAAGTTTGTTTTTTTGTATTTCTTTAACTTGCCTTCACGAAAACAATGTTAGTCTCAGTCAGAATCAAAAACCACCTTTTCAACCATTTTTATTCCCATCCAGGTGCCTCGTGCTCTTGTCAATTTAGTGGAGCTGTTTAATATTGTACCTTTACGTGACCTGCACCAAGATAAGAGCCTCGGCTGTCCCACCTGGTTTGTGAGGTCCGTAACTGGAGTTCACCAAAACAACTAATTGTTAAATCTTATTATTTCACAATGTTAATGTTTATGTTTCAGTTTAGTTTGCCCCTGCATTCTGAAGCCTAAAGAGGGATCCTATGAGCTCCACAAGGTCAATGATTTCAACAGAGCTTATCAGGTACGAGGTTAACAAATACTGAAAAAAAATACACCGATAAAAAGTGCTTTTGCCTTTCAAGTACTCAGATATACTGAGCACATGTTTTTCCCTCCTGTGATAATTCTTCATTACTCCAAAAAGCAGAAAGAACTCATAATTTCTATTTAGCTTCAAGCTAATGAGAAATGACTGCTAACCATTGCAAAACTGTGTCAATAAAAGTGTTTGTAAATGAATGTGCATAAGGCTGGATAAAAAAACGTGGATTATACTGGACGACTGGAAGGCTGGGATTTGAGATTAAATGTTTTGGACAGATTTACTGGTAACTTGTTGCAGAAGCTGTTGTTAGCCGCGGGTTGCCATTAGCTTCAAGCTAAAGATACGTGGCTGGCACTTTGTGCATTTAGGAGTCAGAGTAAAGAAATACAGCAGTGAAAAACGCATTTTTCAGCTCAAGAAACCTATTTGTGAGTATTTAAAAGGCCAAATAATTTTTAAATGACCTGTTGCTGTAAAATAATCTCTATATATCATGCGCTTTAGTTCATTCGGTTAATTTGAGTATGAGAACTTCAGGATAAATCAAGTAGCTTTAGATAAGCATAGCTTGATCAGTTCTTTCAGTCTAGTAATACCATGATGATGCTGTCAGCTCAAAAAACTCCTCACCGAACTGAAACCCCTTTTTTTTTGTTTTTGTTTTTCCCAGCGGGAAATGAGAGAACTAATTGACTCGGGTCGATATGACACACACAACAACTTCAGCGTGGTACTTCAGCCCTTCTTCAGAGAGATTTTCCTTCCTCAGTTAGAGGTAAGATACAGTAAGATACTCAAGAAACACCTCGTTATCACTCATTCATTTCTTTGAAGAAACCTGAAAATCATTACACATTATTATTGTGGGACAAAGGACGCAACCCCGATAGTGTAATCCAAGTACAAATACCCCTGGTGAAACATAACTCCACTTAATGTAAAAGTTGCTCAGTTGAATTGTCGCTTTAGAGGAGACATTCTTTCAAGAATATTTACTTTTTTTAATGAATGAAAGTACTCCAGTACTTTAACAAATGTAATAATGTGACGTGGCAACTTTTACTTGGAGTGGAGTAATGTTTGACCAGGAGTATGTACAGTATACTTTTACTCATCCATCCATCCACCCATCCATTTTCTTCCGCTTATTCCTGTTACGGGTCGTGTGGGGGGGGGGGGGGGGGGGGGCTGGGGTTGTGGAGCCTATCCCAGTGGCTTTCGCGTGAGAGGCGGGGTTCACCCTGGACGGGTCACCAGTCCATCACAGGGCCAACACATGGAGACAGACAACCATTCACACATTTACAATCATACCTACGGTCAATTTAGAGTATACTTTTACTCAGTTACTACGAATGTGTACTCTGCCCACCACTGCACATTGTGTTACAAATATTCAACTATTTGGTGTTTTCACGCACTTAAAACTATCTCATAAAATGGTATAAACTAAGTTATTAAAATGAGGTTCAACTTTTTCCAGTTTTATGCTTCAGTACCTTTGTAGTTTTCCACTTCAAGAAGTTTTGTTCATAAAAAGTATCGAAGGTTTGACATCCAGCTTTGTTCATTTCCTGCCTTTCCTAAAGGACGGACGACCCGACCGTTCTTACTTTTCACCCGACTGCTTCCATCTGAGCCAGAAAGCTCACACTCTGATGGCTCGTGCTCTTTGGAACAACATGGTAGGATTTATTGTGTTGTAAGTCACCAAAATGTAGTTTTGACACACACACGTCCTGTGACTGACTTCTTCCGTTCTCCTAGTTAGAGCCAGTGGGCAACAAGACCTTCAATCAAGACTTCATGGCAGGGATTGATTTGAAGTGTCCGTCTGAGGTGATTTCAGCATTTATGTATCAAACACGATTTTTTTTTTATGTCTTGTATTAATTTGCTTTTGGTTCTTTCCTTCATAGACGATCCCATTCTTTAGAACTGCCATCAACAGCAACTACACTTCTCCAGTTCCTCCCACCACTCCTGCTCCTGCCACTGTAGGTTATAGTTTCTGTCGTTGATTCATGTGTATGCCGCATCAGATTTGAACTATAAATCCTTAAAATATCCCTGTCGCTCTGCAGAACTGGGGCAGTGAATTCTCTTGCCTCAACACAGCTCCATCCAACTCAGTGCCCACTTCAGGTAAACATAAAAAGCATTGCTTACGTACCTTGAATTAAAATAAAAAATAGGGAAGGGGAATTACAGAATATGTTGGACTTTTGTCAGCTCACAGGATACGACCAGCTGATATCAAAGTAGTGGCTGCTCTGGGAGACTCCGTGACGGTACGTTTGTACACCAAAATGTTTTTTTTGTTGTTTTTTTTTTGGGTGCAGCCTGAAAATGATTGAGTACTGTCATGTTTGTGTCTACATGTAGGCCGGCTTTGGTGCAAAGGCTAAGAACCTGCTACAGCTCAGAACTGAATACCGAGGCGTATCGTGGAGGTGAGAGACTGCGCATTTGATACATAACATAATAACTGCTTTGCATGATGAATATTTGTTATATTTTTTTGTTTATTTCACAAGCATTGGAGGTGATAAAAGCCTTGAGACCGTCACAACGTTACCTAGTAAGACTCAAACTTCCACTCTTTCAGTCCTTTGGCATGTAATTCACTTTCTGACCACTAGGTGTAAGAGTTGTACTTTAATAAAGTTATTTTCTCATGTGCTTTGATATCTCTACTTTGGTACAGATATCCTTAAGAAATTTAATCCAGATATCAAAGGAATGTCACTTGGTCAAGGGAAGAGGAAAAGTGGCCTGAACATGTCCGTGTCAGGAGCAAAAATTGCGTGAGTTGTACTGTCAGTTTGATTCATTCGCATGGGTCACTTTTATGTTGTGTACTCACACACATCTCGAACATGTAGAGGAATCGCTGAGCAAGTCAGACGCCTGATTGACAGCATGAAAAACAACTCTGTGAGTTTAATGTATCATGTATCGTGTGATTCTACAGATGACTAGATTCTTTTATATGACTGAGTCTTTACGTTTCATGGAAATAGGCAGTGGATTTTGAGAATGACTGGAAGCTGGTGACCCTCTTCATTGGAGCCAATGACCTGTGTCAGTACTGCAATGACCGGGTGAGTTGCTTTAAAAAGTCGTCACGGGAAATCTCCCGGGGCTGATCCAATGGATGAAGGTCTTCTTTTTTCCCCATTCCCCTCTGTATAGACAGTCTTCTGCATTAGCACAGCGCTAAAACATCCCAAGGTTTTGTATGACACCCCGTGTAGAGCTGTCTCATGATATCACTCTACGCACTCGAACAGAATAATCAAGCTTTGTGAGCAGCCCTTAAATGCTTTATTGTGTCAGAGTGAGATGAGAGCAGACATGAATGAGCACATTCTGTCACTTTACCCCTCCGACACAAAAACAACCCCCCTCCTCCTCCTCCTCCATCTCAGCCTCTGTCTGCATTAAACAGGCACACAGGACACAGTGATGGATATTGTTCTCTAAGAGGCATAAACAATGTAGAAGTCAACCCAGACTCTCTTCATCCTTTCTCTGACTCATTGCCTTTCTTCGCTCCATAACTCTTCTCCCGCTTCATTGATAGGATTTTCTCTCTTTTTAGTTTAACTTGCTTGTATGTGAGCCCGATGGTAGATACCTGCATTTTCAGCACAAAATCTGACCAGTTTCCCTCAAATTTGCCTTCATTATTCTGTTGTTTCATTTCAAAACCACAGGCCTCTTTGTCACCTCAGAACTACAGTCGTCATATGATGACTAGCTTGGATATGCTCTACAAAGAGGTGAGATAAAAACAGTAATTTATATTAGCACTCCTTTTCTCTCCCAGATGTAAGCGGTTTGTGTTTAATTTCTTCTCTTGAATAAAGTTGTTGTTTTGGTATTTTTTTTGGTGGTGGGGGGGGTTTGCCACAGGTTCCCAGGACAATTGTCAATGTTTTGGAGATCCTGGAAATTGAAGGCCTTCGCAGGATTAAGAGAGATAGTCTTGGTTGCAGTGTGTTGCAAAAGTATGTGAATTAATCCACCAATGCCTGTTCGGTTGTACATGAGCCCACAAAAAAGAAACAGCACTTCTGTTTATATCACTCTATTATCATATATCATAATGCTATGCAAAATACACATTTTTATTTCATGAAGTATTGATAGTGAAGATTGTCAATTATCCTGGTCAAGGTAGTCATGATCTGTACAGGTTTAATGTGATCTACATCTTGACTCAGTCCCACTATATGAGCATGAACCACTTGAAAACTTGATTTTGTTTTCCCTCTTTCTTCTCAGGTATGTCTGTCCTTGCTTTTTGTTACCAGGAGAGGATTCTCCAGAGCTAGCTGAAGTAAAAAGGATTAATCGGGAGATGCAGGTTAATAAACTGGATCAATGAGATTTTTATTAATCACGATGAGGCCTGAGTAACATGAGGATTTGTGATGTGTTTCAGATTGAGACGGAAAAACTGGTATACGGAGGCCGCTATGATGACAGAGAGGACTTTGCTGTGGTTGTGCAGCCCTTTTATAGGAACTCCATTGTTCCTTTGAACGCTGTAAGCCACCCATGCACTCCATCATCCTTCATTTTGATTTAGGACAGCGACAAACCTGTCCCCTCAGAGCACATTTTCCTCTAAACATGTGTTTTTTCCTCTCCAGGATGGCAGACCTGACACCACCTACTTCTCTGAGGACTGTTTCCACTTCAGTGAACGGGGGCATGCTGACATGGCTGCAGCCATATGGAATAACATGGTGAGTTTGGCAAGGTGGACAAAGGTTGTTGTTTTTTTTTCAGATGATCTAAATGTAGCTGGGCCATGAACTGAGCAAATATGTATTTTCTTTTAACTCTAGCTGGAGCCAGTGGGTAAAAAGCAGACGTACAATGATTTCACAAATGTCAGGAATAACATCAAATGTCCCAGTGAGGTAAGAAAGCTGCCACTCAAACATTTCTCACAATGCTCACCCAGTTGTCAGCATATTTATTCATAAATGGACCATGGAAGTGGATGAGTTCAAGGCCTTCCTTCTTGTGTGTTCTAGGAGCACCCTTACATCTTCACAAAGGCGAACAGCTTGCCCAGCGTGACCACCACCACCGCACCCAAAACCACGAGTCCAGCTCCAACTCGCACCACTGATTGCTCGGACAGTGTCCCTCTATGGCTCACTACTGTGCTGGCTGTTACGGGTCTCCTGATTGGCTGGGCTATTACCTGGCTCCTCCTCTCCTGCAGAGCCAAGAGAAGCAAGAGAATGATGACAGCTGCAGTGGAGATGAAGGGCACTGAGTTTTAAAGTGCTATCCACACTGTACTTCTGCACTGAACTATTTAAAGTGGATTTTGTAAACCACAACTACAAAACATGTGATTGTAGAAAGCATTTCTTTCATAATAAGCCATTATCGTCTTCTCTCTTTTGACCAAAATAAGGTTTCTCTTTTGAACCACAAAGAATATTTCTGGATGCAGTGATGGGAAACGTATGCTGTTCATTCCTTTCAAGTGAAGCAATAAACAAGACAATCTAATAATATTCTACATTCAAAACCTACAAAACAAAACAGTGAAGAGGGGTTCATTTACAGTGTCATTTGCAAGATTCTTTAGAGATTTATTTAAATGTTGTCGCTGCTCTGACAACTCAATATAATGCCCCCCTCAAGACTAGATGAACCAATCATTTCAAATAAAACACAAAAGCGAAAGTACATCATTTTAGTAAAATCAAAATTCATCATGTTTTGGACCAGTTTTTGGGGGCTATTATTTGAGGAATACAATATACACAACCAAATAACGAAGTACTTGTATACAACATTCTGTATGTAAAGTAGAGCATTCTTGGTGTAAATATATCATTTTTATAATTACATTGCAATTAGAAGTTCTTTCATATTTTTTGTGAACATGTGTTTCAATAATGCATTTAATTAAGAAAAAAATGTTTTATGGACTTTTGGGGAAAACAAATAAATGAATATTGAAAATGACATCCAAATAATCAGACCAATCCTTTTGTAATTTAATAAGTTTAACAAGAAAATGATTGCCATCAGATCAAGCCTTTTACAGACAGTTGGATTGTAATGGATCTTATATCATAAATATACAAGCCACAGATAATCCTCTTTGAAGTACAGTAACTTTATTATTAGTTATGCAGTATACTGTAAAAACAAAGAAGCAGAATTTATGACCTATGATGACAAAGACAGCTTCTGTTAATTATGTCACAAACACTGTGGTGGAAACTCATTACACACAAGCACTGAAATGCAATCTTATATTTACTTGAATATTTCCATTCCCTTTATACAATGATACATTGTATGGAGATGACCTGAATTCGTTTTTCATGAAGCTTCAATGTTAAAAAATATTAGTACGTATTTATCTAATACAATGAGAAGTAAGTTTGACCTTTTGCAAATAATACTTACATACCTATTCAAGACCTTAAATGTATTTTTCTGGTAAATTAGCATTGCTATATCAAAAAAATTTTGTAAGATATATATTCATAATTGTAAAACTATAAATAAACTATTGTATTTAACAAAAAAATTGCCAGAACATTATAAAGACACCGTGCTTCAACGACTATTGTTTTCTTAACAACAGCACCCCCTGGTGTCTGAGGGGAGAATCGACCGAACCGGCCAACTCTACAACGTCTAGTGTGAAGATGGCGGAGGGTGAATTGAACGTGGACAGCCTCATCTCTCGGCTTCTGGAAGGTGAACTATTGATAAATCCCTTGTTAGCTAAAGATAGCTGTATACCTTCAGCATAATTATTATTCTGTAATCTCGCAAAACTGGTAATCGCCTCTACTACTGCTAGCTGTAGGGCTAAAGCAGCCAATCGTATCGGCTGCTAGCTTTAGCTAGTGTTCCCGTTAGCTGGCCGTGTTTATAAACACTGTCACCGGTGAACGCCTACATTTTAGTTTTACAGAAATAGCTTCGTTACTCTTGTCATTTAATATTTCTGTGCGGTTACTTTAGTATGTCATTCAACTTTCTATCTGATGTTTCAGCTGTATTTCTGTTGTGTTCTCTTCTGAATTGCGGACGGTGGAAATACACGGAGAAGGAGTGGCAGGGACGTTTGGCTTGTGCGTTTTTCTTGGCGCTTGTAGCCGTCACTTATTATACCAAAACACGAAGACCGATTAGAAGCATCTCCCATGCCCTTGAAATTGTCTAGTTTTCCTCTGTATTTGCTTCTTAGTTGTCGTAATGACGTGGCACAGATTTTTGGTGGACTCGTTCATTAGTCATAAAAAAATGCCTTGACAAGTTGAAGTCCTTGATTTTTGTGAAGCTTTTGTAACTCGCCTCTGTGTGTTTATGCGTGATTCAGTAGGCAGGTTGCAGTGATTCTGTGCCCACAGACACTCATGATATCCTCTCAAGTCTTTTCATTGTTATGGCTGAATGACAAATGAGCATCTTGAATTGAGCTCTCTCCTTTAGGAGACACTCTGAATGCATCACAGTTGCTTTCAATGCTGTTAAATGCTATTTTATTGTGATTTGAGGATTTTATTTTTTTTAAGGAATGAGTGATTCACTGCCCATCAGTCCACCTGCTTTACAGAAGGTACTTTCTGTTCCCCTGAGAGTAGTCCAGGCCACTGCAGAGGCAAACTCATCTGTCCTTGGCATAGTTTCCACTATTGTCTGTGACTGTGTGAGATGGATGACACAACATGCCAGAAAATGCAATGCTTAAATTGATAATTTATAATAATCCACAAACTCCTTTGCCTTATGGAAGTGTCAGTGCTTAGATAACAAAAAGCTACCACTGTATTGTTGTTGTTGTCTGCGCACAAGATGAACAGCTCATTTGTCGACCCTCTGTTTCTCAGCTCCAACTTGTTGATTATAGCGTGAATAGAAAGTTGCACTTGTTGGTGCAAGTTGGTGACAGTGTGTTATTGCTCATAAAAGAAATGACTATGTATGACTAACTGATTTGGATGCTGTTGTCTCATCTTTCTCTCACATCAAGTTAAGTGTTGTATTTTGGTGTGAGATTACACACGAGTATGTTACGTGTTATTAGATGAGAAATATTATTGACTAAGGAGTTATGTTATTTGTTTCTCTTGGATCCTTAAAGCAAAATTTTGTGTTGTTCCTGTTTTAAGAAACTGTACTCAAGGGTTAAGTTGAAAATTCAGGAAAAATTCACCCTGCAGTTTAGCAGAAACCAGAAACCAGAGTCAGATTTTCACATTGGTTTACCCCTTGAATTTATTGTATTCTCCTTTATTTTATTCTCCTTAAGGTCAGTGTGGCCACTTTAAATAAAAACATATTAGATTAGCTGAGCTGTAAATGGCTGCACATGACTTTCTGCAGATGTATATGTAGCAAAAAACGGTTTTTGTCATAAATCAGATGCATTTGTATTTTAACTACATTTTTTTGATTCCACAAGGATGGAAAAGATATAATAGATTTTGTGTATCCACTGACTGTACACACATAAGTAAAAAGTACAGACACTAAAGCAGTATCGACTATAAATGACAGTAAAATACAGTTCTGGTTATGTTTATTGATGTCTCTGTATGAATTCATTCCAGCTCAGTGTGAGTGTCTATGCATTTTGTTGTCATATTTTGAGGATGTTTATCTTCTCCTCAGTGTACAAAACAAAGTGAAGCAAAACCATGACTAAAAAACTGCAATACTAACTGAACTCTGGGCTCTCTGAACTGTTGCACCCCTAATTTGTGCTGGTATTTGAAGTTCATATGTACCATATCAAAAGGCTAATAATTATCCAGAGCTAAGTCCTTTAATCAGGCTATTTAGTAGTCTTGAGCCTTTATGCTTCATCCTTTCATCACATATTAGCTCGCTTTATCGTTTTTGCTGACTGATTATGAGGAAAGAGTGGAGCTAGACTGCTTATTCGTTGGGAAATAAGACTTATGGAACATTGTGTCACTTTCTCCAGACGTGTACAATCACGCACTGTCACACGCTCTCACAAACATTCAGTGGATTTATGATGGTTGCAAATCCTTGTCATTGCTTCATTTTAGCCTTTGCCCCTCAATGTTCTTAAGAACGTAATCTCTTTTAAAAGTGCCAGGCTGCACAAGTGCTGCCAGTGAAAGGTTCAGTGTTAAGGCCGAGCAGGCTAAGCATTCGAGCTTAACCCGCTCTGTTCTGATGAATCCTGGCTATTGAATGAAGAGCCCTCACTCTGCAATTTCACACTTGACACACAGCGCATGAAGCTTTCCAGATGAAGATGATGGAGGAATGGGATCGTTAGACATTGATGGTGTCAGAGTTAACAGTTTGGTGGTGGCTAAAAATAGTCCACTCCTGTTAGATTCTGGTGAATGCTCATGAACAAGAACCTCCTCACACTGAGGTATGCTGTGGGAATTCCTCTTTATTACAGTACATCAATTAATCCATTTGGAGAAAGTTTATAACAAGGGGCAACAAGGATGTGGGTTTAAGGCTCAACTGTCCATTATTAGAATCTTGAGTGGGCATCGAGCTTTGAGACAAGACCAAAAATGGCTGGTTATTACATAATTCTACAGTAATGGAGCTGCTGTTCCCTCTACGGCTCATAGTTATGCATTTCATTTCAACTATTTTTTATGCCATATATATATATGTGTGTGTATATATATATGTATATATATATATATATGTATATATATATATATATATATATATATATATATATGTGTGTATATATATATATATATATATATATATGTATATATATATATATTCTCTATATATATATATATTCTATGTGAAATAATGGAATGTAAGCGGGCCTTATTATCATTTACAATTCATGGATACAATTCTGATACCCTGATGTCATGGTTCGTATAGCCATGAAAAACCCGGAGAAGTCATGAAATTTTGAAAATAGCAATTTTCAGGCCTGGAACATTTTAGAAAAGTCACGGAAGTTTGCTTTGCAACCTCCTGAGTATTACATACGGGATGAAGGTGGTTCAGTTGAGACTGATGGAGAAAAATCTCTTATTGTCCATATTCATTTACTTTAATACATGTTTTTGTTGTGCCGGCTGTAGCTTGTCATCAGATAGGATGAGGCATTTGACATGGATTTCTCTGTTTATATTTTAACATGTAAACATACATGTCAGAAAATGCATGGTAAGAAAAACATTTTCCAACGTGAAGAAGTCATAGAATGTTTTTGAATCCTGTTAGGCTGATTTGATTTGGTTTTATTCGGCTCCTGTTATCTGTTGTGTGGCAGTGTAATAATGTCACGTCAGTGATTTTTTTTTTTTGTTCTGTTCTTATTTGTTACAATGCCATCTTTTAGAGACATTGCACTTGCCAAACTCTCCTGAGTTGAAACTAAATAATAAACATTATGAGCGCAGAGGGAACTTAATCCTCAGCCACAAGGTACGAGAGTTTTAATGTCTAATCTGACTTTTCATATCTGTGACAATTTCAACTGCTGACTGTAGCAAACGCTGCAAATTCTTTTCATTGTTACAAGATAAATATGCACCCAGAGCTGTGGCAGAACGCCAGCGAGTAGGCTTAAGCTAACAGTGCAAATACACAGCCAGTAAACCCACACCACTGCTGAAGATGCAAGCTGCTCTTATAAGCACTGGGATTCTTACATTTTTTTGTCTTTGGTTAAAAAAAAAAAAATACTGTGATGAACTGTTTGGTGTTGGGGGTTGCTGCTGATGTTGGGTTAGCGCCGGTAATGATAACAACTGTTGATGGTAATGACAGTGTTGTGTCTGCTCTCCTCTCCAGTGCGGGGATGTCGCCCGGGGAAGATAGTCCAGATGACCGAGGCAGAGGTACGGGGCCTCTGCATCAAATCCAGGGAGATCTTCCTTAGCCAGCCCATCCTGCTGGAGCTTGAGGCCCCCCTGAAGATCTGTGGTCAGTGTTATCCTCACCATCTCATTACATGTTGGATTACTTGAACTTTTTCTGCTCTTGCTGCTCATTTAATCTCCTGTTTCTTTGTTGCTATTAAGTTTGCCACTACGTCACAATTCCCTCCCCCTCCGTAAGCATGCCCATGTGGTTCACACATACAAGCACATCCTCTTCCTCCATCCCAGGGTGCCCCATACGTTCACCCATCTATGGGGTCCCTCACAGGGGGGATCAACCTAACATGGTTCTCCTCAGTACAACTCACACACAAAGCGTCATGGCAAAACGTCCCACTTCCAGTCATCCCACCTAAGTCTTGCACCCGTGTCCACTGGCTACAAAACATTCTCACAGACCACAAACAGCCAGGCTAGTTGGCATGCTAGCCAGAGTGCATATTCAACCATGGTGACGGCGCTCTGTCGCATAGCGATAAATATTGTATCCTCAACAAGGCCACACCTACAGAAGCCTGTTGATGGAACAAAAAGATTGTAACTTATTATTTGATGTGTCTACGGTCCAATGATTGATGTCACAAAGATTTTGGACTTCAGTATTTGCCTGTATCCTTTCATAAATGTCAAACAACATGATTATTCAAGTGCGGCTGAAGCAGAAAGCTACGTTCTGACTAACAGGAACTCCCACTCTGCACACACGCCACAGCAGCAATCTATTTCTTTGCTGTAGCTCAGAGTTGACTTATGTAACCAGACTGGATAACACTGCCTGGGTCATACATCAAGTCACTGTTTTCTCTGTCCAATCGACCGACTGCACTTGGTATATTAACACAGGAGGAATACATGGACGGGATACTTCAGCACAGATTGCGCAAAGAAGCGGACATTTTGTCGAAAGCATTGCCACAACTATCACTATCACTATCACTATCACTTGTTGGCTCCTTCATATCCTTGCACACTCCCACATGCTTTGTCTCTTCCCTCCACGGTGCAACTCAACACAAATAAGACCATCTATTATACTGTATGAGCTCGTCCTTGAAAATACAGTACACAAGTTTACCACACATTTTGAAGCTCTTTTCATATTTAATTTGTTTGATTATTTGCAAGCAGGCCTGACACCATACCAACCTCAGATATTGAGAAAAATCTTTTTATAGCCTTTGATGTAAACTAAAAAAATGATTTCTTGTCATGTTAGATGTTGATAGACTTGTTAATGCTGTGTATTACTGATATTACTGTGGTAAAACACTTTTGAAGGCCCAGATGCCTCCTTCCATGTGGACTAAACTCTGATATATTACTCTGAAATATGTATGAGTTGAAGGTGGTGTTATTTGTCACTGTATGAGGGTTTTATTTTCTCTTCCTCATGTTCTTTGTTTTGTCACTGAACTATGATAGAAAGCTTTTGTAGCACCAGTAAAGACCAGACAATTAATGCTTTCAATTATTTACCAGGGCCACATGGATCAGGTTGTGTGCCCGCTCAGTCTCACGTTAGCCACTGGCACAGCTCCGCTCAGGCTAGATGCTGTGACACTGTTTGAGTTGATCATTTATTTAATCTAACTAATCTGTCGATTTTACGATCGTAAAACAGCTAATCATTTATCATAATAGCTCTTCACTGAATGGGATCAAATCGTCAAATCTGGGTTTTTTTGGTAATCGGGGAAAAGAACCCAAGCATGCGCTCAGTGTTATTGCTGTATATGTGAAGATTGGTATTCTGTGGAAAACATTTACATTTTTAAATATTCAAATACAAAAAAAAAACCATTTTCAAAATACAAATTGAAATACATTTTCAAATATTCATGAAAACGTTTTAATACAGATGGTTACGGATTCATATGTATACATGTATGGCCTTCTAACAATAAAACTAACAACAATAAAATTTGCCAAACTTGAGACCGCAAAGATTGCAATTCCAAAAATTGATCATCAAGAGGATTTTACCCATTTGAATGACCAGTCTGTGACCCAGGCTGAGGCTGACCTCTTCACATGTAGGGGTTCACATTTTCCCCTGGCAACTGGACTTTTTTTTTTTTTAAAGGTAGAGCGACCAATGCACTTCCCCGTAGGCATTGGGAAAGTATCAGGGGAGACAGGGAAAGCAAGGACGTGGTTGTCACGACTTTCCAAAATTCATTGTGTTAATGTACTGTAAATTCATATAAGTGCTCTCTTGGGATTTTATTATTCACCCATTCAGGCTTTTTTTTTATATTGTATTGTTTTGAGACCAATTTTGCTCATTTGTAACATGACCTCAGGTTTCAGTGCTAGATGTCTTTACTCTGCTGTGCTTGAATCTGCACACTTCTTTTCTCAGTGTTTTTGACACTGCAGAGAGTCAATAACTCACTGTCACCCTACAAGTTGTTGTGAGAGGGCAGGCGAGGGTTACCCCAAAGAGAGATAGTTTCCATTAAGCTCCACCAGCAGGAAATCAAGTCTTTTAAAAGCGAGAACGTTACACTGTTGCCGTCCATATAAAAGCGCACAGACACGGAACGGGAGAAACAGATCACTCTACTGCTTAGTTGGCAGTGGAGGGATGCTGAATCAGTGTCTGTGTAAAAGGGACAGCTGCAACAACTCACTCAAAACATCAACGTTGTTGAGTTTATATGCCGGAACGCCAGAATGTTTGTAAAATCACAAGCTCGGGCAGCAATATGCTGACTGTGGTTTGTTCTGTGTAAACAAGCGCGTTCTTGGTAATAGCAGGAGCGTTTTTATGACTCTTTTGCAGAAAAAAAAACATTAAAAGGGCTTTCATGTGATGCTGAGGATAGCTCATGTCAATTTAACCTGAAGGGTCTTTTCTAAAGTGAGGCATCGTTAAATCTACTGCCAATGAAATATTAACTACTACATTTGCCATTGATATTAATTGAGATATACTTATTTACCAACCCCAAAAAAGTCCTAAAAGCATCAACAAAACTGAAAAATAAGTGCAGTGAGACATGATTTTATAATCCATTTGACCTGGGTTTCACTACAGTGCCGCAGCTCAGCTGAAGTTGGCCCTGCTCTTACCAAGTTCACCCACCTCCAGCTGTCTCTGCAGAGATTACAGTCCCTGTTGCTGTGTCTCTGTATTTACCATGTAATCCAGATTTAACTTTTCTGTCTGCATTTTTTTTTCTGCATAGACTGCAGCATAAATGAGTGACTCTAGTTGTTTATAGCTGTGTTGTCCTCTGTATTTACTCCGTTGTTAAGTATGTTCTGCTTTCTTACTGCCAAGACCACAAAAATCTGTGTTGGAAAAAGCCATGTTTTTCATATTTTTAATGTTGTATTGGAAGGTCTTCCAGTTCCTTTTGCTTGAGTCAGATGAGCAAAATACCGACACATGCAGTTACGCATATATTGTAGTAAAATAAGATATATAAATATGTTTCTATTGTGGCAGACACACATTTTAATCACACAAATTGGAGCAGAAGAAGAATCAGATTGATGATTAGGATTGGGACATTATATTGATACAGCCAGATATCATGGTACTTCCTCTTGTGATACTATGTCAATACACTGGCACCAAATATTCATATTTTAGTTAAAACAGCTTGTAAACGGATTCCCTCATCACTCATCATTTTATCTTCAAATGTTGAGGTGTGTGAATCGTTGCGTCATACTATCATCATCATCATTGGCAAAATATTGTGATATTTCTGTGAGTTACTTTGTGATTCCCACACTGAGTGATAACTTACAATTAGTCGAAGTACACTTATTGTTAGATCCATTTGTTTATCAAAGAACTTTGGAGGCGGCACGGTGGTGCAGTGGTCAGCACCGTCACCTCACAGCAAGATGGTTCCGGGTTCGAGCCCCAGCTTGGGCACGGGATCTTTCTGTGTGGGGTCTCCATGTTCTCCCTGTTCCTGTGTGGGTTCTCTCTGGTACTCCAGCTTCCTCCCACAGTCCAAAGACATCAAGAGGGGACGAGGCTGATTGATACTCTAAATTGACCGTAGGTGTGACTGAGCGTGTGAATGGTTGTCTGTCTATGTCTATATGCGATGGACTGGCGACCCGTCCAGGGCGACCCTGCCTCACACCTTAAGGCTGCTGGGATAGACTTCAGCCCCCCCACAACCTTTAACAGGATAAGCAGTAGAAAATGGATGGATGGATGGATGGATGAAAGAACTTTGGACAGACAAGAATGAGAACTGTGACTGGAAAGACTGGTGACCTTGTGGTAGTAATTCTAGTTCATTAAGCTTTTAATTACCTTGATGGATGCTTGAGTGGTTTGTTTGCATCAAATAGAATACGGAAAGCTAGGGTTGCGTGTCCTCGGTAACGGAAACGTTCGACGGTGAATCACAAAGCAACTAGCCAAGCACAACAAGAGCTTAAAACGGAACTGGACTTCAAACATTTGCAACTATTCATTTAATCATTTTAATCATTCATTTGCACAGAAAAGTGTTCGCATGCCATCCTGAGACAGGCGAAAATAAGAAACAGCCTGTAGCCATATGGTGGTGCTGCCAGTGGTGGTTTGTGTTTTGGTATGTAGATCACTGATGGGCAAAAAAAATACTAAAACTCCACGCCAGCTACCAGCATGACTACAGTATAGTTACAATTTGTGAAGGTCAATTTAATCCAGACAAGTCCAGACAGCTGCACAGTTTAACAAAGCCTGTTATTTTATTTTAATTTGTATTTGGTGGCGTCTTGTAATGAAGCATTACCATAAAAAGCGCATGGAACATGACTTTCCTTTCTGTTTTGGTCGTAATCGAGCCTGTTATTACTGTCCTGACCTTGTGCATGAGTGTCTTTGCAGTCCTCCAGGTCTGGAGCCCAAATTAGAGCAGCTCTTAAGCTGGTGCAGGAAGATATAAAAGGAAGCAGGTCTTGCTTGCTAGATGATGGAGGGATGCTCCCCTGCTGAGAATCCTGTGCTTTGGAAAGTCCCTGACTCATGTCAAAAGAGTCAAAGGAGTCCTGAAAGACTTGTTATAATCACTTCTTTGTATGTGGAGCCATATTTTTGAGATTAACCTTTAGCACTCTTTCCTTCCGTTGGCCGCTACATTGATCCGGTGGCAGTTATAATGACTCGACTAGCTTGTTTATGCATGCTGCTGCATAGCCACAATATCCCCACAAATCTGCATATCTGGCACGACTCTTAAAATTGAAACGGACTCTAAAAAGCAGTCGAATGTGTGTGAGTGACGATACATAGCATTGAGTATCATGTTTGTTGAGAAAACTACAAGTATGCAGTCACCTTGGCTATATTTCAATATCTGTCTCTTTTCTCAGTGTACTTCAACATCAGTCATCATCTAAAATGACCTTTTTAATGTCTTGTGCTATAAGCTAATAGTATATTTACTTTCTGTATATAAATTCTAATAAGCTGAGACTGAATTTAATACCTTCACTGAAATAAGACAAGAAAGCTAAATTTAAGTATTAACACATGCACCCGTGCCTCATGTCTTATCTGTAACTATAGATTTTACTTACATACCTGTGTTTTAGTGGAATGATCCTTACATCAGTAAAAAAAACATGAAACTGAGCTTCAACTAAATAGGCCGCAACAAAAATTCAGTTTTGTCTGTGACGACATTTATTTTGCAGGACTGTCTGTCACTCAGCTTAGCGTCATCTCCAGAGACGAGAAGCTCGGTGCTGTCATTTCCCCTCATTTCCCCCCTCAAAGGATTGTGGGTGATATCGGACTGTTGAGGAGCCACATGAACATCCTTGAAAATTCTCTGGGAGCAGGGCTTGGTTCTTAGTAGATTTGGAAGGACATTTTGAGTCCTTATATGGGACTTCTGCAGTTCTCCTCACACCTTTTCTTACAATTCATCCCCTCCTCAGGTGATATCCATGGGCAGTACACAGATCTGCTGAGGCTGTTTGAGTATGGAGGCTTCCCCCCAGAGGCAAACTACCTTTTCCTGGGTGACTACGTGGACAGAGGGAAACAGTCCCTGGAAACCATCTGCCTCCTGCTGGCGTACAAGATCAAATACCCAGAGAACTTCTTCCTGCTCAGGGGCAACCATGAGTGTGCCTCCATCAACCGCATCTACGGCTTCTACGATGAGTGTACGTAGAGATCAAATCTACCGCCATCAATACACACCTGAAATACACTCCAGGCCTTTTAACGTGTGTCCTTGTGCTCCCCAGGTAAGCGTAGGTTCAACATAAAATTGTGGAAAACCTTCACCGACTGCTTCAACTGCCTCCCCATCGCTGCTATTATTGATGAGAAGATCTTCTGCTGCCACGGAGGTAAGACAACCGCTTATCTTTCACCTTTGACCTCAATAAAACTCCAAATACGAGGAAACATCACCTATAGATGGGCAATTACTCACTCCAAAGTGACCTCTTTATTTTCTGTTGCAGGGCTTTCGCCTGATTTGCAGTCAATGGAGCAGATCCGCAGGATTATGAGGCCAACAGATGTGCCGGATACAGGTGGAGTGTGTGTGTGTGTGTGTGTGTGTGTGTGTGTGTGTGTGTGTGTGTGTGTGTGTGTGTGTGTGTGTAAACGAGTATTTCATCTTCCGCGTTAGATCAGACAAGTCAAACGGACCTTCAGCACGATGTTTCCTGTCTCTGCTCTGCTTTCATCTCTTTTTTTCTTTTATCCTCCCCGCTCATCTCCCCTCCTGCGGTGGTTCCTGTAGGCCTGCTGTGCGACCTGTTGTGGTCAGACCCAGATAAAGACGTACAAGGTTGGGGAGAGAATGACCGCGGCGTCTCTTTCACCTTCGGGGCTGATGTGGTTAGCAAGTTTCTCAACCGTCATGACCTGGATCTCATCTGCAGAGCACACCAAGTAATTAGGAATACATCGTTGTTTTTGCTTTTAATTTAGCATCTGGTTGTTATCGGGTTGCTTTTTAAAAAAAAAAAAAAGAAACAGAGTTTGACAAATTGAGGTTCTGTTGTTGAAATGATTATGGTTGCAGTACAACTGTTGCTACTGCTAACTTAGCTCCAGCTATTTAGACTTTGCATTGGGCGTTTCATATTGATTCAGGCGTGGGTGGGTAGGCTTGATACACTCAACGTTGATGGCAAGATTCTTGAACTAGCTAAAGATATGTTACTTGATATCGATTGCTGTGGGCGTTGGAATAATGTCATGCGTCTTCCAACAGGTTGTGGAGGATGGATACGAATTCTTTGCCAAACGCCAACTGGTCACTCTTTTTTCTGCTCCAAACTACTGCGGGGAGTTTGATAATGCAGGTGGCATGATGAGCGTTGATGAATCCCTCATGTGCTCCTTCCAGGTAATGCTCCTCTTTTCATACCTTTTTGTTAATAAAAATTAATATAAAAAACTGTTTGATTTGGGCTTTAATATACATCCCATCTCTTGGTTCTTTTCAAGATTTTAAAGCCCTCAGAGAAGAAAGCCAAGTACCAGTACGGTGGTGTAAATTCTGGTCGGCCTGTCACCCCTCCCCGCACCACTCAAGCCCCTAAGAAGAGGTGAACGGTACAGCCTTGGCTGGCTGTCCCCTCCTTCTCTCCCTGTCCCACCCTGGTGTGCCACCAAGGCAACCCCTGTAACTCCCCTGTATGGCGAAGATACAGGGCTTATCTAATTGCCCGAATCTTTCTCCTCTCTCTTCCCCACTGACCCAAACTCCTCCCCCCCCAGCTCCACTGACAGCTCTTTTCTTAATGTGTATGTGTACATAAAATTGCTGTGACCAATCTGTTTTGGTTTATTTTGCCTGTTTGTTGGTATTTTTGATATTATTAACTCGTTTTGGGTTGGTTTTTTTGTGGTTTTTCTTCCAATGCCATTTGAGGTTTCTGAGATTGTGTTGTGTAAGGAAATGCCTTCTCTGTGTAGAGGCAAAGTGAGTTAGAGGAGATACTTTACATTTTGTTCAGTGCAAAATGGATATATACATATATATAAAGTTGTTTTGCCTTGTACTCTCAAAAAAAAAGGAGTGTAATTCAATAAGGCTGAGATTTAAGTGCAATGCTAAAAATGTAGACAAATAAAATTTCTTACATTCCACTTTAACCATATAAACACATTACAGCATCTGTGGTGCAGTTGTTGTGCATGTGTTTATGTTATATATTTAACCATTGAAACAAAAAAAAACTCATCTCCCCACGAGTAGCAAAGAATGTGAACAAGACCGGCTTGAATGAGATATAGAGGCTTAATCATATGCTGCTGGCAGTGCACACACTTGAACACAACACCCTCTGGACATTGATTCCTCTACTCTGTTATGCCTCCCTGTGCCTCGACTCCACACAACCACACAAAAAAATGCTGCTTCTCAAACAGAGCTGGTATTGACATTTTTTTTCTCCCTTTTTTCTATTGATTCTCATTGAGACAACCCCCCCTCCCCACCCCTCCCATGTAATCCTCTTGATGTACCATGAAAGACGCCGAGAGATTTTGTGCCCATTTATTCACAAACCTTTCAATAATTTCAATAATAATCCAGACGTACTGGATAAGTGGTTTATGATAGAATTGTGCTTTGCTAATTTCAGCCTTTTGTGTGGAAACACAGGTAAGGATAGGAAATGTGTAACAGTGTTGGTTGTGGTTTTGCAAGTGTTTAACATGACTAAATAAGCCCTTACAGTGTTTTTTTTTTAAGGGAAAAAAAAAGACAGTAGTACAAATGAATAAAAGCAAGTTTCACAAAATCCTCCATGGTATGTTAAATATTTAATGTGTATAAAGCATTGAGCAAACAAATGGAACATAACTAAATGTGGCAGCTGGACCTGGTTGGGTTGTTGTGCTGTGTGATTGTAGTGCCACCTGGTGTATAAATACAGTAGTGCAGTGCAAAATAACAGTAAATGAAGTAAATTACTGACTAGGCAGCTCAGGATGGGCTCTTGATTGCATAGCCAGTACCAAAATATTGTGTCACATACCACAAGGAGGTTCTTCTCTTCTACTGACCAGCGATCAGCTTCACGTGTGTTGCTGATGTGATTATTAATATAAATATACAGTTGACTGTGGAAAAATGTTGCCTCATTTCTTTTTCTTTCTTTGCTCTTTGTGGCATTCTTCTCTCAGTTGTATTTCTATGTTCTCTGTTCACATTGTTTACTTTTTATTCACTTAATTTATTCCTAATAACAACAATAACAATAATAATAATAACAATAATAAGATATCAATGAGGTGTTACCAAAAGCAGTTTTGCAATTTGTACAAGTTTGTTTGAAAGTCAATAAATTCAATAAAATGGATGGAAACTAAAACTGTTTTGTTCCTTTTAATGCGCAGTTTTCTATTGCATGAAGTAGGCAAAGCCAACAAGAAGAAAATCAGGTGAAAAATCTGCAGTATACATGTTTTGTCAGTCTCTGTACACTGCGGCGTTACACTTTGTCAGTGTGAGGCACCTTCACCCAAAAGTTCAAAGCGTTGTTCCTGAATGCAACCGGGAGGTCACTGGGGTCAGGAGGACACATGGAGGTGAGACGAGCCAATCGACATTCCCACCTTCACGGGGAGGGGAGTGGTAGACAATCCCCTGTGAGCTGAATGTGGGAAGAACAACACGTTTTGAATTGATCTGACGGGAAGCCATTTGTATTTATCATACATTGATAGTTCCCACAATGAAACTGATTGCGATGAGCGAATTTTCAGCGTGATTAACAAGCTGTTGTTGCCCTGAAAGGAGGATGCCCACATTTCTGTCCTTACTGCACGAACACATCGATAGCCACGCTTACATTTTGAATAAGTCAATATACAAAGTTTTATTATAGTCTGTTTTTATTCACAAAATGAAACGGGCAACTGAAATCAGTATTCATTCGTCTTCACGGTGTTTCCTCACCTTACAAATCACTCCATCTTGTTTCGAAGTAACTCGAAACTGCAGAGATTTTTTTTTAATGTTAAAGTGGACATGTTTTACATAATAATACTTTATTGTTACTCATTTGACAGAAAACCAATCAAACACTATTTTTAAATGATTCATCAAATACAATTTCCAACATTCTCTAAACTATAAGCTGCTTTCTTCCACCGCTACTTTAAAACTTGTGTTTGGATTTTGTTTTGTTGCTAGACATTTCTCCCTCCGTCCAAAATAAAACTTATATAAACACTGATATGGTATTTAACACACACACACACACACACACACACACACACACACACACACACACACACACACAACACAACACAACACAACACAAGCGCACATGCACACGCTAATACGTAAAATATATCGACATAAATACGTGTTTAAATTCAAAACAAATCTGACTCCCTAGAGCGCTATAATTGATTAATTAATTAATTATTATTAATTATGAAAACTTGTCTTTGGATATTTTCATGACTTCCGAGTCGATACGACATGTATTTGAATGTATTTATTGAAAACGACTGCTTTTGAGTCAAAGGTAGGACAGTTTGGTCAATACAAACCCCCAAACGATTGGGGCAGCAGACGTGAGCTTTGACGCTCGTGACCGGAAACACGTAACACGTTCAACGGCTTCTTAAACAACATGGATGGTCTCAGTCCAGTCTCATCCACCGACGGAGCCTTTACAGATCTGTGACGTTCTCCATCTACGGCTATTGAACCAGAAGTGAAGCTTGTGTTTCGTCTTCTCCATCTCACGTAGGTAAAATAATTTATTAAGTGTTGCCGAAGGTAGGGGAGGGGCTGCATTTAACGTTTATGTTTATATCTGCTTAGTTCCGGGAGTAATTTAAGAAGCTGTCTGTCAGTTGGTAATAGTGTGTCAGTCAGTGTTGGCGAGTTGTTGACAAGTTCAAAGTTCATCAATGCAGGTGGAGTTGAAGCAGCTGTTAGCTTGTTATTCTGTGTCTGTGCTTTAGCTTTCATAGTCCAAATCCTGTAACTTTAACTAGCTCTCTCTCCCTTTGCATCTCTCTTGTCTTTGGTCAGATGCTATATTTCTGGCTCCTTCAGCACTCAGCAGGTTCTAATGGCTTCCTCCCCAGCATCAGTGCCTCCCTGCTGTTTGAACAATGACGTGTGGCAAGCCTCAAGCTCTGACTGAAGGATGGCGAGGTTTAGGCGGAAATCATGCATCACATTTATTGCTTTGGTCTTGCTTGTCCTCATCGTAACGGTAATATTGAAATCACTTACACCAGAGGACCCTGCATTCAGCAGCCCGGTGGGTGGCGAGCTGTTTCCAGACAGCAAGAATGACAAACAGATCCAGAGAGACAAGAAGGCTGAAAGCAACCAGATGAAGGCGACCGAATCAGTCCAGTCAGATAAGGAGCTGGAAGCTACGCTGAGGAAGTTCCCTCCTCCCAACTACTACCTCCATGCCTTTTACTACACTTGGTATGGAAACCCAAAGTTTGATGGCAAGTACATCCACTGGGACCACCCACAGTTGCCACACTGGGACTTCAAGGTGGCTCAGGGGTATCCACAAGGGCAGCATAACCCCCCTGATGATATTGGGTCCAACTTCTTCCCGGCTTTAGGGGCTTACAGCTCCAGAGACCCCTCTGTTGTAGAGGCTCATATGCAGCAGCTGCGTACAGCAGCAATCGGTAAGATGAGACAGAGATTGATCTGAACCTCACCCCAGGGATCTATTTTGGGACGATAGCATTAGGGCTGGGTTCATGAATAAGATATTCCTATGGCACTGACTGTATTGCTTCTATAGTTCCTCAATATGCGTCATCATTTAATACCAAATTTGAACACCTGAGGAGTAAACCTCTAACTTGTGGTTTATGTTTTTGGAACAGCTTTGATTGGGGGGGGGGGGGGGGTGAAAACCTACTGAAACATATTTGTTAAATCAGTTTACATTTTCATGTTGTGATACACTTTTGAAAATTTTCAAATTGGATTATATTTTTATCGATTGAAAAAAGTATCGTGCTCGTTCATCATTTCATTAGAGACATTAGTGTCAGGACACAGTAACAGGAAAAAATACACTCCAGTATAAATGACTTCAGATACTTGTAAGGTGTCATAAACTTGATTCTCTGATCATAAACATAAAAAAATCCCTGTTGCAAAAATTTGTATTAATATGCTTAACAATTATCTGTCTCCCTTTAACACATTTAGTGTCACAGCAGTACTCGTATTACATAATTACGAGATATGTCCTATTTATCTGCAGTTATGTGGTTTTTCATCATTTTTTTTTGTCAGGTGTCCTTGCTGTTTCCTGGTATCCTCCTGATATGAAGGATGACAACGGGGAGCCAACAGATGACATCGTACCTTTGCTGCTGGAGGTGGCACATAAATACCAGATTAAGGTCTGTGGGTTCCCAGTATTGGGCCTGACTTAACGCTTTTTGTTTGGTAACCAGTAAATAATGAAATGCGTCAATCTCTTCAAGGCCCAGTCTGCAGGAAGTAGTGGCATCTAGTTCAGGAAAAAATACAGTTGGCTTGCAGGGTCATTCTTTTAAACGTCTCATAGCGCTGCATTGTTAGCCTTCATCTGGGTGACTTTTGGATTGAAATGAGGCAGAAATAACCACATTATATCAGTCATTCAATTAGCACGACAAAATTTCTCCATCTCCTTTGCCATGAGCCAGCTCTCTTCCCTCAATTGTGTTTTTCCCCCCCCCCTCATCTGCATCCTTTGTGTATCTACATAAATTCTGTGGTGATTTCGTCATCGGCCAGACAGTTTCAGCGATCGGCTGTATGAAAATAGTAAAAATACAGTCAAAACAGAGCACAAAACTCTCTACAGGCTCTTTTTAAAGAGAGGGCACAGCTTAAATAGGATACTCGTTAAAATAAATAATTGGGGTGAAATAATCATATTTTACCTTCTGCCATCAGCTGTTAGCTAACAGTTGGCTGCTAAATAAGAGGGAAATATAACTTTACATGCAACTGAAACCTCATATGCTAACAGTCGTAGTATTTTGTCCAAGTAGTGTCACCAGCCATAGCTGTCCAAGGTTGCTGAGTTGCTGAAGCAAATCATGTAAAGGTAGACGTAAGATGGCAGGTTCCAAAAGGGAGGACACACTGCCTGTGATGATGGGCTCATTCTTAGCCAATGGAAACACAGAATTATTATTTTCAGGTGTTGCCACACGAATTAACATGTAGTTATGAAGATTCAATGTGCGACAATAGAACCCGCTAAAATCTACAAATGATCCCTTTAATGAATAAGTTACATTTGTCATTAAGAGTGCAAAATGTTTGTGTTGCCCTTAGAAGCGTGTTTGTCGAATTTTTGATGTCATTTGTCTGCAGGTCGCTTTTCACATTGAACCGTACAAAGGAAGAGATGAAGTCAACATGTACACAAATGTCAAATACATCATTGAAAAGTAAGTTGTCCTGCCGTGTTTCCCGGTCGTCCGTCAAATGTCGGTTGTGTGATCATCTCTTCCATCATTACTCATGACATCAGGCAGTACTTATTATCTTCACACCAGCGTTTGAATTCGTGTTTATCTCCTCAGATATGGAGAGCACCCAGCTTTCTTCAAGTTCAGGACAACCACTGGCAAGCTTCTTCCTCTCTTCTATGTCTATGACTCATACCTGATGAACTCGGAGCAGTGGGCCAAACTACTTAAACACACCGAGAGTAACAGCATCAGGGATACCCCTTATGACGCCACCTTCATCGCTCTGCTGGTTGATGAGAAACACAAGAGGGATATTCTGACTGCTGGTTTCGACGGTGTTTATACGTACTTTGCCACTAATGGGTTCTCCTACGGGTCCACTCAGCGAAACTGGGACACTATTAAGTCTTTCTGTGAGGACAACAATCTGATATTCATTCCAAGTGTAGGTCCGGGCTACATCGACACCAGCGTCCGACCCTGGAACTTCCAAAACACCAGAAACCGCATCAACGGGAAGTATTATGAGACCTCACTGAGTGCTGCGCTCGCGGCAAGGCCTGATTTTATCTCCATAACGTCTTTTAATGAATGGCACGAGGGGACTCAGATTGAGATGGCCATTCCTAAAACAAGCCAGACTGTCTATTTGGATTATTTACCCAATAAACCAACGATCTACCTGGAGATAACTCGAAAATGGGCTGCGATATTTGGCGGCGAGCGCAGAAGATGGCAGGAATGAGCTACCACCAGAGTTATTTCTTTCATCTGGGGTTGTAAATTGAAGCAGCAGAACGCACAGCGAACTAAAAAGGATGAATCACTGTGTGAGGGAAACGATTTGCGAAGCCACAAGCAAGAAAACGACATCATGATTTTAATTCCAGCTGCACTGTGATGTACGTTTCTGGTTGGGTCATTGATTATTAAAATCATGTCTTATTCTTGTTTACACAGCCGGGAACATTTGAGCATTAACTTGATCAGCATGTTTTATCTCTGTCACGGCTGGAGTTGTGCATAGGCATGCTTGGCCTCTCTGTAAACTGTGACTATATTAAACCTCAATAGAAATGAATAAAAGTGCACTCTAGAACAAGAAGGAAAGGTGACTAACCAAAGCGGCATGAAGCTGTTTCCTTTCTCTTTTAAAATCTACCTCAGCTCAAAATAATTCAAATCGAAAGCATCAACTCACAATAGATGTTGATGCTTGATGGGCTCGTCATCCGAAAATCTTGAGATGAGTCACAGCGATGACAGGGCAGCCGGGGAGAATATGTCATTTCTAGTCAGAATTTACTTAGATTTTTATGGTAATAATCCTCAGTAATGGGCTGTCAGCACAGTAAAGGCTGCATCCACCCGTCCATTTTCTATACCGCTTATCCATTAAGGGTTGCGGGGGGGGGGGGGGGGGGGGGTGGAGCTTATCCCAGGTGACATCGGGTGAGACGCGGGGTTCGCCCTGGACAGGTCGCCAGTTGTTCGCAGGGCCATCAGGAGCAATTAGGGGCTCAGTATCTTGCTCCAGGATACTTGGACATGGTCACCAGGGGAAGTGAGGATTGGTTGCTGGACGGCCGCTCTACCTCAGAGCCATACTGCCCTGTTGGCTACAGCTCATGATTTTTTTAAATTCTCGATCAATATTATTCAATGAATCACATAATCTCCAGTGGTGTTCCTGGGGAATAATGGAAAATCTCTCTGAAGTGCAGACCCAGACACTTAGTTTCTTTTCTGGTATTTATCGAAGTCCAGTTTTGGTTCAAGAGGAAGTAGTTGTGTTGATGTCATAGATTAAAATATTTTAACCAAAGTAATCTGATTTGATTTTTTTTTTTTTTTAATGAGCCCTGGAAGGCTTTACACGGAAGTGGACCTTGAAGTAGTAGTAATTGTAAATCACTGGTGTAAAAAAATGTCTGGTGTAAAAAGAACACTCCACTCCACCAAAATGATGAATTCAAAAGACTTATTTCTCCCTCTAACAGCCTAAAACGCATAGTCTTAATTTTTTTCTCCAAAATGACCACTAAATAGTAAGGGATTCTTATATTTAAGAGCGTAGAACCAGAAAATATTCATCATTTTTGTTTGAATATGATGAAAACAATCAAATATGAATGTAATGAAAGGTTAAT
The DNA here is from genome assembly GCF_037954235.1 of Aulostomus chinensis. Lineage (NCBI taxonomy): Eukaryota > Metazoa > Chordata > Actinopteri > Syngnathiformes > Aulostomidae > Aulostomus > Aulostomus chinensis. Next base: position 13,845,127 of record NC_141336.1, on the reverse strand, counting down.
TATCTCTTCCTTGTGACTTAATGATTGAACTGCTCATATCTGATGCTGCACGTGTAACTCAAACACACCCAATAATATGTTTGAGACCCATTCGCTTTGTAAAAGAGTCAGACGAACTTTACCATTTACGTCACTGCGCACTAACGTAGAGGAGAATCCGGAGTAGTCTTAAAGATCTGTGCTGAGGGTCATGGAGGTCCAGGCTTTTTATTAAACTCTTGAACAGAAAGCCTGAGTTACAAGCAGGGGCGCGGAGTTGGAGAGAAAAGGGCATTTACTGGGCGGAATGAAAGACGCCATTGAGTTGCTTTATGGTAATTGTTGGAGTTTTCTTTTTTTTTTTTTTTTTTTTTGGAGCCTCACTCAACGGGAATGAAGTGTAGGGATCTGTGCTTCTGCTGCACACATCCTTTGAAAAAAAAAAAAGATCAATAGTCGACATCTTTGAATAATAATGAGCTTTTAAAGGTTGCAAATGATCCCACGTGTTGAATTAAAACACTGTATGTTGTTAAATTACCGTAAATGACGTAGCCCTGCTTTTCAGCTGCATCATTAATATGTGGTGCATAAATCCTTGTTTTGTTTGTGTTTGTGCGTGTGTGTGTGTGTTTTTGTTTCATTTAGTAATATTCGATAAAGAGTGAATGAAAACCATCATCGGGTCAGTGGGTGTAATAATAATGAAGGTGTAATATGCACTAACGCTTTTTCTCTGCGAGTCACACACACAAACGCGCGCGCACACACACACCAACACACACACACTCACGCACGCACACACGTTAGAGCGCGCGGCCACGGCCTGCAGCTGCAGTGACGGTAAACAGCAAGGTAGCGCATGGGCAGCCGGCAGGGAATTATTCCACATCGCATCACATCCCTCGGCATATATGGCGTCCTCACACACACAACCATGCATTTAACGTGCAAGCTGAGGGGGTAGTCATTTTTTTTCTTTTTTCTTTTTTTTTTTTTAATGTGCGGCATCCATTGCGTCGGTGTGTAGCACTGGGGAAGAATCAGCGCACATTGCTACAGTAGGTGTCATTTCTCTGGATCGACACGATGGATGTGGGCTCATCCGGTTCTAACCCTGCAAACACGGCGGACGGGCGCGATTTTTCATTCCAAACACATCCGCATCTCCCGCGTGTTGTAAGGTGTCTTTGAGAAGCATCTGGAGGAAATGACAAGAAAGGTCTATTTTGACTCACGCCTCTCGAGATGGTGAGTGAAATGCATGGCTATTTTCCCTCCTCCACCCCATGACTGATCAGCACCTGGTGGAGGCAAGAAATCCTCGCCAGCTAATTAGAAATGATCCCCACTGATTCCCCCCCCCCCCATGGGATTTATGTATAATTTTACATTTTTGAAGCTGTTTCCACATCATTTTCAGCACCATCCACCTCGCTATTATTCATAATCTGCACGGTTTGGGGAGCGCGAAGGGACACCACATGAAATATTTCAGTATATCCACTTCAGTGCAGTCACGCTGCACGATTACAAATAGTCCACAGCATCACGTTTGAAAATGACCTTCAGTGCTCGGTGGCTGGAAATTCACCTGAGATTGGGTGTCATTGTAATCAGTGCTGTGGCCTTCCTGACACTTATAAATCCAAGTGTAATAATACTAAACAAATACACTACCTGTTACCAAAACCACATTTGATGCATCCTTCTGAGTGATGCAACCAAAATCTGTCGCTGTGTTTCCCCCCTCTCCGCTCATTTCAAACGCTGCAGACTACTCACCCATGCGCTGCTGTCCCAAATACATCACAATGCATTTGCCAAAACCCCTGCTATGTCATTTAAAATCTGAATGAATGCTTGAGCTGCACACATTCTGCTGTCTTTTCTGTTGGCACAAGATGGAAGTGTGAACTATATTACCTTCTGGTACTGTGACCTCAGCATCATCACCATGGAGACATTCTAACTTATCCGCACATTTAATAAGCCAGATTTTGATCCCTGCCTGCGCCTCTTCTCTGAATCTCCTCTGTCTTTGTATATACCGTATATCCCTGACAATACATGCATATATGCATGAGCCGTATCCTTTATCATGCAAAGAGCTCATAACTCGTGCTGACAGAAAGCATGTTTTAGCGGTGTAAGAAGATTTGCCCACATGAAAATATATTGATAGTGTAAGCCTTTAAAAGGAGTCACACTCATGTGGCCCTTGCTCACGTGGTCGCAGATTATGGCTGTAGGAGAAGACATAGACTTGTTGTTGCGGTTTTGTGAGGGCAACCCGTGTATGAGTTTGTCATATTCATTCAAATCTGTTTAGCGCTTAAAAATCCCATCTCAAGCTGTATATCTACACTTGCACGGCCTCTTTACGCAACATGCAGGTGTGTGTGTGTGTGTGTGTGTGTGTGTGTGTGTGTGTGTGTGAGAGAATCTGGGTTTTTTTTTCTACACCCCTCAACCTTCAGATGGCAGCATTCTCTTACAATACATGCTAATAACAGCTGGAAGCTTACTGGAACACCAAATAACATGCATGATTAACTGGCCATTTATAAAGACCTGTAGTGTTTTAATGAAAATGAACATTGGTTGGCATGAACCAGCTATCTTCTGCACACTTACAGCGTAGTGCTGCATATATTTTGTTTCTGTCTTGACATTTTGTTCCTTTTCCCTCCACACAGCCTAATTGATTCTCTTTTTCTGCTTGTGTGAAAGGCGGCATCATTAGGAAGACCTGTACATCCAAGATCAAACACACCTTATTAGACCATTAAGGATCATTATTATTCTGTGTAAGGGCAAAAAGGCATCCATTTCAAAGAAGAAGCACACAGAAGATTGATCCCACTCTTGATTCAATGTAGGAACAACGATTCCCACATCCTCCACTCTTGCTTGGATTTCAGCTTTCAGTCAAATCCACCAGGTTTGTACAATAATGTGCTTAAGAAGGCAACAAAATCTTTGAGTATTGATGCAAACTATTGATACAGTACAAAAGTGGTACACAGTGTCTACATGCAGAGGCTTGCTAACTACATTCGATTATTACGAAAATTATATCCAAAGCCAATGATTCAGTATAACAGACATTTTTAGAATTACATGTTGTTAATTTGTAGGACCTTAAAGAAACACAACAATTATTATTTTTTTGGCTTGAACCAGACAAGGAGATAGATGCCATTCTCTCCTACATGTGTGCCTTGGAGAGCTCAGACCTACAGAGACCTGCTGACCGCTAGTTTGCGTAGCGTCGCGAATGGTTCTGGATAAGAAGTTGTAAGGGGATAGGGTTAGAATTGTTTTGGGGCTGGGTCGGAAGTCGTAGTGGCATCACAATCAAGTTGACTGCTGTAGAAGTAGGGAATAAACAAACACACACACACACACACACACACATTACTGATGTCTCACCAATTCACTAAGTTAAAGCATGCTCTTGGTCGTATTTTGTGTATACAAAGGTCATGGCAACGAGTCTCCAGCAAGAAGATGAATAGCACTGCATGTACGACTGATTTAATGTGACACAATTAAGACATAAGCGCTAAACCAGTTTATCATCTAAGCGTTCAGGCTATCGATGAATGAGGTAGCCATTTTGTATTCCGATTTCAGATTCGTGATGTTTTCAAGTTCAACTGGAACAAATCATTAACATAACTCTGTCAAAAGTCCTCAAATAAAGTGATAAGTGCAGTTGCTATTCTAGTTGATGTTAGAAAAGTAGGTCAGACTATGTCCCTGGTCTAAAATTACACGTCTCACAATATTGAGTTGTTGCTTCATATTATGCACAACCCTTGTTGTATTAATGCAGGCCAAGACTGTTTTGGATAAAAGTGTTTTAGGTCTGTTTTGTCAGAGGTAAGCTAACACTTCTCATCCATGACAATTCATAGTGCTAAGCTAGCTAGCAGTTAGCTGGTTTCTGCACGTCTCAGCTCACTAATGCTCACACACAAGAGAGAAGGTTTTCTTCTTGTCTGGGGGAGGGTGTTAAAAAAGCAAATTTCGCCCAAAGTTGCTTTCTTCCTTTAACGTGATTAGGTGATAAATCTATATCCTCTTCATCTGAATCATGGTTTTACTCTACCTTTTCTGTGCTTTGCCCTTTTTAGGACAGAGTATGCCATCTGCACCTTTTCACAGAATCCTACGACCCCTTCTGCTCGGCACGTTCATACTGGGATGCTGTGTGACTCTGTTTTTGATGTATTTTAAACCGTCCACCAGCTGGTTATCAGGTCCTGTAGAGTCAACAGCATCAACAGACCGTGTCAAAAACCTCTTCTCCACTAAAAGCGATAAAAATGTGACCACCGTTCTGATCTGGCTCTGGCCCTTTGGACAAACGTACGACCTGAGCGTCTGCAGCTCTCTCTTCAACATTGAGGGCTGCCTCATCACAGCAGACAGGAACCTCTACAACAAGTCTGATGGGGTTGTTATTCATCACAGAGACATCTGCACCGATCTGTCCAACCTGCCGCCGCTCCAGCGACCATCCTTTCAGAAGTGGATTTGGATGAACCTGGAGTCCCCGTCACACTCCTCTCAGTTGCCTGGCATTGAGAATCTGTTCAATCTAACTCTCAATTACCGCCAGGATGCTGACATTGAAGTGCCTTATGGGTCCATCGTAGCAGCGGAGGGTGAGGAGGACTTTGTCCCACCTAGTAAGAATAAGCTGATCTGCTGGATTGTGAGTAATTGGAACCAAGACCATGTGCGAGTGAAATACTACAATGAGTTGTACAAGCACATTGAGGTTCATGCATATGGACAAGCTTTTGGGGAGTATATTTCTGACCAAGACTACTTCCCCACCATCGCCAGCTGTAAGTTCTACCTGGCATTTGAGAACTCCATCCACAAGGACTACATCACTGAAAAACTGTACAACCCTCTCTCAGTGGGGACAGTTCCAGTGGTTCTCGGCCCACCCCGACAGAACTACGAGAACTATATCCAGGGAGACGCCTTCATCCATGTGGACGACTTCTCCTCACCAAAGGAGCTGGCTGATTACCTGCTGCTCCTGGATAAGAATGAGGAAATGTACCTCAGGTACTTTGAGTGGCGGCGGCACTTTAAAGTGAAGAAGGCCTATTTCTGGGCAGAGCACACATGCCTGGCTTGTGATTACCTGCGTAGGCACAAGGAGTACAAGGCATTCAATAATCTTGACAAGTGGTACTGGGGTGGATAGTGCTTTCGAAGGGCTATGCAGCGCTTGGTTTTTTTGTTGTTGTTGTTGCTGTTGTTTTTTTGAAGGCTTTAAGATTTTGATCCCTCAGTTAACATAAAGGTTCAGTAAAGTTCTTTCCAGATCTCCTAAATGAGATTTATTTTATTGGTTCAGTGGCCCAGTGAGAGACCCATCTTGTTTTTAAAGCCAATTTTGCTAAGCCTTACTTTGCCTTTTGCATTCTTTATTTAATTTTCTTTTTAGAATTACACGTGCACATTTTTTAAAACTTTATCATCCACGTTTTGCTTCATGTGACCTCTTTTGCTACTTACTTGGTTGTATCGTTTTTGTTGTTTTTATTTTGTTAGTATGAATGCTTGATTGTATGACCTGTAAAACAGATAACACTGATGTCAGTTTTTGAAGTGGCGCAACGATAATGAGGGAGACTGACGTGAAAATATATGTTATATTTATTCAAGTGAGGCATTATATGATAAAAAAAAACCAATCTCATTTGTGCTAGTGATGCAGTCACCTATGCAGTGTTTACTGAACTCAAATGTGAAAGTAGTCCAACTATGTCATTGTACATATTGCGTATTTTTTTGGAATTACGTAGCTGTCTTCTTTTGTTTTATCCTCATCCATATTTTTCTATGATGCACACGTTACCCAAATGTACAGTGAGACAGACGGTTATTGTATGATGTGGTGGCATATGGTGATCATTAGCCCCCGTAGCCTCTGACAGCAGATGTGACTGCTATGTGAGCGGGAGGTTACTATTTTAATCATGTTGTGAATCGTTCATTGTCACATGTGTCAGTGCAGTTGGACCCCATGTGGATGGTAGAACAGCGCAGTAGCCAGCAATATGAATCTCCCCCACACCTCATTATGCATTCCGATCTACAAAAGTCAGTTATATATAATTGAACAGAGCAATGGCACGGAGTGTAAAATTAACATTTAACTGGATCTTTTTCTTCATGCTGTTTTAAGTGTACATTGTACTCTCATCCCACAAGGTGACCTTACACTGATATATTCAACTACTTCATCCGATGTTAGTGAATGTGAACAAGGATCCGATCAGCTGTTCTTATGTTTATTAAGAAAAAAAATGTGAAAATCTGCTGCAAGATCATGCATATTTCTGTCTTTGGATCATCACACCGCTGTGTTGCATGCAAAGGACATTTTTCTGGATCTTTTTTTTGTTTGTTTTTTGTTTACACTCGTGTTTACAGTCTTGCGGCTTGCCTGCCAACCTACGACCACTCAAAATAACACTACAAGAACTTTTTTCTTTTTTTTTCATCTGTAGATATCACATCAAATTCACTGAACAAAGCACCTGAAACAGCACTCAGCAGCTATTGACAGGATGGGGACGTTTTTACAGAAAGTAACTGTGCAAATCCATGTCAACATTTTATGCAAGATGAGCCTGCAGCTTCTTGGTCAAAACATGTTTCAGGTTATTGTCATTTTTATATTTCTTCTCTGTCAAAAGGGACCACTGATGTAAATCAGGATGAACTGAATTATTATTTTTCATATGGCGTATGGTTCCAAACACAATAGTGATAATAATCTGTGTGCGTATGTATGTATGTATGTATGTATGTATATATATATATATGTGTGTGTGTGTGCGTGTGTACTTTTCATCAGACTTTTCATCTGATTCACACCGGTCCATCAACACAAATCACTCCTGTACGTGCACAAGACTGAGAGCACAAGAGTGTTTGCATTTATGATAAAAACGTGTTGTATATATTTTTTAATGTTCAAAATCTCTTTCTAACATGCAAAAATGTCGTCAGGCTACCTTTCTACGTAACGTTGGTGCTTGATAAAGACTGTGAATCAAGACGACAGGCGAGGGAAAGAATAAGCCGTGGCAGTGCTGTTGTATTTCCATTAAGGGAGGCAGATGTTTTTTTTTGTTGTTTTTTGACGAGATGGTAATTCTATTGGTGTGACTGAAATGAAAAGAGTTGTGCCAAAACGCAGCAGAGATATAGCACTTTTATTCATGTGGAGTTGTGTGACTCATTGTGCTGGTGGCTGTCTTAGATGGAGCTGTTGTCAAAAGATCTCTGCTTCCCACAAATTTACTATGAAACTGCCATTCATGGTCTCATATTGTACTGTCAAATCTTATGTATGAAAACAGTTTCTTGTTCACTGTGGTTGGTATAACTTTGAAGAATGCATTTTTGGGCTTTTCTGTTTATCGTGTCTTTCATCCCACTTTTTTTTTTTTTTTTTTTTTAATTTTTGCACAAAAATCAACACGGGAAGCTTGGTCTGCTCAGTCCCCTGTCCGAGTATGTGAGTGTCCCCGTACCAGAGAGTGAATCAGGCAGGCGCTGACCTGGCACTGATATTGCTGATGTCCTTAAAAAAAAAAAAAAACGTGTATGTGGGATGAAATCTTTGCGTGTGGGTGACATGAGATTTCTCCAGAAATGCTCATTTTCACTGAGTAAGTCAGTGAGTCAATCAGTACAAGTTTTTTGCCAAATCACTGTATTTTGCCAAAATGTTGTGTTTTAATTGTGGATGTCTAATAGTGTCAAAGAAAATAAAGATATGGACAACTGAGCAAACATGAGTGAAGCATAAAGCACTTTTATTGTTTTTACAAGAGACACCTGATGTTATATTTGACTGGTTACATTGCCTACCTTAAAGTCCAGCTAAAACTGCATTTTGAGTTTCTCTGCTGTATCGTGTCCCATTGTATAGATGTAAATATCCCATTTTCCCCTAAATGAATAAATTCAAGCTAACGTGTCCATAATTGTGGTATTTTTGGGGGGGAGAAACAAGGTCTGTGGAGGTGAAAAGCTGAAGACACATGGATGTATCATTTCTTCTTAGCTAGTTAGCTTATTCATTTACCTGGTAAACAGGCATACATGATGCTAAAAGTCTATGATTGATGGATGCTGGATGTTGTGATAGATGATTATGTAACCATGCATCAGATTTTGTCGTGCAGTAGGAAAATGGCTTGGATTTTGATGTAAAAAGAAATTGATTTTCAGAGGTATTTTTAACATACATGTTTGAATAGGTGAACAGTATGTCCAAGAATCTGATCCAAGCTCAAATTTAAAGCAGGCTCTGTAGTGATGTATAATTATCATTTTGACAATGTGTAATGTGAGATGTCACCCATAGTGATGAGCCTATAGAGAATTCTCGCCCAACTCAGCAGCTTCCCTTGGCTTTATGAAGCTTTATAGCTTGTCAGCTCATTCTTTAGCTGCCTGACCCTCAACTTAAGTGTTTCTTTTCACTCTAAGCACCCTCACAATGTCCTTTCATACGCACGTATTGTACATTACCCACTCAACAACAAATAGCATGACACAGTTACAAAAAACAGTGACACAGCAACAAAAAAAGAAGCTGAGAGTGAAGAACTATTTAACATAAGAATGGAAAGATGATTATTAGAGATGGAAGAAAGCAGAGCTTGTGACCTTTGGACAGAGACAAGCGAGATGCTGCCCCTGCTTCGAGAATCTACTGTATGCAAAGCTAAGCTAAGCTAAGCCTTGCTAAACTAAACTTTAGCCGGATTTGGCTCTTCACTTCACAGACATAAGATGATATCTACAGTATTATCTCTTCAAAAAGCAAACAGATTTATAAATTCAGGCTATTGCCCTGAAACAATTGAACTATTCTGATAAATTTGTTCAGTCCAGATAAAGGGAGCTGGTTGTGGCACATTTTATAGTATGCAGCCTAAAAAAGTGTTCTTGGATCTATATCAGATGTAATTTTTTCCACAATTGTTGCCCACACGGTCATACAGTACCCTGCAATGCAGGCAAAGGTATAAATAGCTATACAAAATCCTTGATAAGTGATTGATGAGAGCAAGGAGAGTGTGTTGTGGTAGTTACGCCATGATCCTCTGGCTGTTGTTAGTTACACTATATCCTCACTTGCTCTTTGGTATTTCCAGTCATATCTTTTGCCACTAGAGATGAATCACACATCTTTGTCAACTGCTTTCACTTAACACTACAGGTCAAATGGCTAGTGTGTGTGTGTGTGTGTATGTGTGTGTGTGTGTGTGTGTGTGTGTGTGTGTGTGTGTGTGTGTGTGTGTGTGTGTGCCTCCATGCGTATGTGCATGCGCGCGCATGGTCAGTGGTATAAATAATCCATCAGTGTCATTTGGGGATTCAAGTGAAAGTTCAGTTGTCAGGGGTTGTCCCTCCAGTTAACAAAACTCAAGAAAGTGTCAGAGGAGGTTTTTGTTTTCAGCTGTGGAGTTGACATTTACATAGTTAAATTTACAACAAATCATCAGTGTAAAGCTTCCTTTGACAGTGTCTCTGTAGCTTAAAGGTACTATGACAAAACCCCTGAATTATCCAAGGATATATAAGCTACCCATTGTGGTGACAAATCTACAGAAAACCATGACCTGAAATTGTTTTGGTTTTCCACAGCTTTACTGTTCGGACTCACTCTCATGCTGCTGTTTTCCACTGACAGGCTCTAAAAAAGTCACTCTACACTACCTGTCTGATTAATATTAGGGGCTGGCTAACCCAGAAAGAAGTAGCAGCATTGAGCTAAAACACAGTCATATTTCCCTCAGGGGTTACTGGAAAAACATACTCCAAAAGGAGGTCTTGGTTCTTAAAAGTGTGCGGACTATACTATCGGTCTAAAATCTGCACCAGGCAAGCATGAATTAAATTTAACCCTGTTTGAATGTAAGAGTTTATGTACTAACATTTTAGGGGTTGTTTAGCAGTGGCCAGTGGCTCCTCCCTCCTCAACACCTTCAGGGATATACTGGCTACAGGCACTAGCGCCCACGGGTTTTAACTTTCTTGCTAGCATATCTGCCTTCTATGTCATGGTCATGAAGTACGTCCAGAGTGGGATGGCGCTTTTCTACACAACACATATTACTGCTGCACCTGCTAACATAGATTAGAAGCAGCATAGACAGGAGTTACAACAAGAATCTAAGGGCCAGTTTACACCAAAGATTTCCCATGAGGCAAAATAATTGCAGGGAAAGTTACAGTGGTGTAAACTGTCAGGTCATAAGTGATAAACAATACACTGTCTCATCTAGCTGTGAGCAGGTTTCAGATCAGTATGTTGCAAATTACGCTTGTCTTGTTGCAGATTTTTGGTGTGAACTGCCTTTGACACTTTAAACTCAACGGTGGAAAGTTCTGAAAAACACCATGAAAATGAACAAATTATAATGGACGTCTTGTACTGTTATTTTCTATGAGAGAGGATATTTTTCTTGTGTAGTTTTATTGATACAGTTTGCAGTTGTTAAATGAAAGCTACGTTATACGTACAATCTGTTGCTTGATGACTGTCAGTACCTGCGATACACATTGTGCATCGATTAGCTGCAATGGCATAAATGTCATTAAATGTGACGATATTTTATGAATGAGCAAAAGTAGTGTCTTAACTGAAATTCAGCAAGCAAAATATACGGTTAAGACGGACTTACAAACCCAAACTCATGATTAAACCTGTACTTTGCTGGTGCTGATGAATCTCAGTAAACTTGTTTATTTGTTCTACACTATTCTGGACCTGTCTAAGCACGAGGCATTGAGAGTGTAGCGGCAAAAGGTTGTCAGATCTCACAGCTTCAGAGGAAAGGAAGATCTTCTGAAGCTGTCAGAGATTCAGTGTTCCAGGGTTGTTTTGCTTTTAAATACTGTCTCTGTTTTGCAGGCTGTGAATAATTGATCAAAATTCTTGCTGTATAAAGTGACGTAAATGGGAAATGTGTACCTGACTTACCACTGTCACCCTAAGGTAACTTTCTCTACACAGATGATGAATATTGCACTAATGAGAGGCTCGGATGAGAGGATTTTAATGGGTTGTGCATTCCAAGGAGGAGACAACTTTCTCTCCTCTTTAACAGCAGAGATCACATGTCTGGATCTGTGACAGGACTCAGGACCCACTCATACCATGACTCATTTTGGTGAGAACTCGGGGCCTCCCTGAAGGGGTGTAAGGTTTTGCGAGATTGCAGCCTTTGTGGATTGTATCTTCTTGCCCCCCCAGCCCCACCCCCGCAACCCCCTATGTGGCTATCCTGTTCAGATGAAAACGCTACATTGAAATCAAGCTGTCCATGTTGCAAAGACCTGCTCAAAGGACGAGGTTTGTGTGTGTCCTCTCATTAACCACTAGAACCTCCCCTCCTCTCAACCTAATGGATCCCACTTATGCTGTCGTCATCGCCATGCCAACCAGCTGTCAACTCAGGTGCGGTGAGGCTTTTGTGCTTCATAGAGATGCAACTGTGTCATGTTGACCAGTCGACGACAAATCACCACCTCAAAGGAGCCACCTAAGTAAATGCTTCTCATCTTCTCAGGGATCTTTTGATTAAGGGGGAAACAAACGGCCCCTGACACCTGATTATAGAGACTGAATACATTATGATAAGAGCCCAGGTCAAATAAAGGCTTATTTATTGTGGCTAGACAGACAGCGTATCTCTCAGCAGCTGCTCACCTGTTGACTTCAGAGGATTAAGCAGGTAAAGGAATATGTGGGATCAGCAAGTTTTTTTTTTTCCACTGTCTAGTGTAGAATAATAATACTAGAGCAACTTCTGTTGAGACCTGTGTCTATCAGATATGATACAAATCAATTTATGACAAGCTTCAACACACACACACACACACACACACACACAAACGCAGATAAACGCTGACAATATATAAACAGCAAACAATAATCTCCACTTTAATATCCGTTGAATAATGTGGTCTTTTGACATGCAATTTGATTTCCATGACTTCCACATCACGTGCTCCAGGAGATCAGAGTTGATTTTTTTTTTTGTGTGTGTGTTTCGGTGAATATAGGTCACCTCCACCCTTGCTTGATGTCACATGACAACAGACATATTTTACGGCAAATGCAACAGAGATTAGAAGCTTTTGAGAAACAAAGACTATATTTGTCCTGCAGTTGTTTCTGGGTTCATTTGAGGTCTTTGTGGCTTTGTGATTTGCAGTTGTTGAACTGGACACAACAAGAGTACAATACAGTAGTAACTTAATCCAGAGCAGCAGATAACCCAGCATAATCTGACAAATCCACCTATTTAGATAAAAGTAGAAAAAGAGGGTTGGCTTGAAATCAGAACTATGTTCTACCCTACGTTTACGACATTTGAATACCTGACATAATAGAGTTCTGCTGAAATCGTAAAATACATTTTTTTTAGATCACAAATATCACCAAATCATCCCTACTGGTTTTTAAACATGTGTCATCGTCACACATCCAAAAATGGATGACACGCTACTGTATTTTATTAATTACAAGGGAATGTTTTCTCCATAAGGAAGTGAAAAAAATAACAGTTGGGAGAAGACAGGAGGGAAGAGAGTTCATCTTGCATTTCTTTCATCATTTCACTTCTGTCACTGACCTTCTTGTGTGTGTATACGAGGGATTAGCCTGTGGTCTGGCCTGGTGGTCTTCCCGGGCTATTTTTATGAAGATGTCCACCCCTTGATCCTTTTGGAAAATGATATGAGCACTAGATTCAAAAGTAATTAGGCAACTGTCAATCATAGATACTTGTGCTGCTTAAGAAGTATTTTTTTGAAAGTTGCAGTACATGGACAAACACTTCAATGAAATGTTAAAATGTAATGATCTGAGCATACCAAGAAACCAATCAAGAATGTGCTTTTAATTAGATTACAACAGTATCAGCTCGATGGTCCCCATCAAATTGTGATTTCTGTTTCTTCTCCTTTGATTTGCGGTTTGATTGAACATCCACACAGCTTCCTCCTTCTGAAGTGCTGCCAAGGCTCTTTCAATTGCCACTGAGAGGTCCTGGCAATATAGTTCAGTACCTGGCAACGCAAAGCTGCTGGCACCTACATCTCATAAGCCATCTGCAACTGCTTGTGAAGGTAGTGGGCATGAACAAAGGCCACAAGTGTGTCCAGACACGTCACAGCACCCAAATGGCCCCACTGTGTAACAAATGGCGAGTCTGATATTGGAAAAGAAGAGGATTTTGCAGCTTTAGACTCATGTTTCATACTTAATTGAAGTTAAATGAATGGTCGCTTACGTGAAATCCGGCTAATAATTCATCATTCATCCCTCAAGTGCATTTTAATTGCTTTTCTACATTTCTGGCTTAGTGAGTCGAGCACCAACAACTCCCTTAAAAGGTGTAGAATGATGCAGTGGAGCACGCCCATTCTCCCCAGAGATTACTGCTAATAAGAGGGGCAGTATTTATAGAAGACCCCCCCCCCCCTTCCAGTGGATACCCATAATCCATGCCTCACCCCTTTTCATCCCTGCTTCATCCCTCTGCCTGGACCACTCACCCTGCAGCCCCCAGCTCATCCTCATCCTCACTTACTTTCAACTGAGGTAGAGAGACGACTTTAAAGCGTTGCTTTTTTCTTTTCTGAATCTTTCCAAATAAGAGACAAGCATTGTGTGACATCTTAAAACTGAAATTGAAGAGAAGTAGGAAAATTGCCTGGACTATTACTCTGCGTTTTCTTACGTCCTTTTCTTCTTTATTGTCCAGTTTTCTTCCTCTTTCGACCTGCAGCTAAAAAAACTAAACAATGTCCAGAAACGAGCGCTTCGACTGCAATTACTGCAAAGAATCCCTGCTGGGGAAGAAGTACATAATGAAAGAGGACAAGCAGTACTGCACTAAGTGCTACGAGAACTTATTTGCTAACAGCTGTGAGAGTTGCTCTTTACCCATTGGCTGCAACTGCAAGGTAAGGAAGCAACAATATGACATTGAAAGCTAATGCTGAAGAAATGCTGCTAAAAAATATGGCTGTTACAGTGAATGATCAGACTGTGAAACTAATAGAAATATTTCTATGAAGAGTTATGAAATAGTGTTAGAATAGCCCACCCTAATTAAATGCTGCACTAAATGTTGGCAGGACCTGTCCTACAAGGATCGCCACTGGCATGAGGAGTGCTTCAAATGTGCTAAATGTAGCCGTTCTCTGGTTGAAAAGGCCTTTGCTGCTAAGGATGATATGCTGCTCTGCACAGAGTGTCACGCCAACGATTACTCCTCCAAGTGTACCACCTGCAAAAAGACTGTCATGCCAGGTATGCACTGCTGTCATATTTACCTACCAATAACAGTCTTATGTTCACTATTGAGATCAGAATAAAGAAATCACAAACTGCATTTTTGCTCTCTGTGTTAGGTATATTTTCTTATCTTCGTTTTGATTCTTGATCCAGCGTCTCTAGAGACTGTTAATCTTCCATCACTAAAACTGATTTGTCACCTTGGAAACTGACAAACTCACAAAAAGTTCCATTGAACTGCTTGGGAGCATTCACTCTCTCACTCTATAATATTCCCAAAGTCTAGAATGAGTGTTCAAGCGCAGAGGCTCTTAAAGGTGCTATTTGTAAGTTTAAAGCCCAGCTAGCAGTGGTCTGTGGTTGCAAATGAGCAGAAAGTTAGGGGCTCCAATCCAAACATAACAAACAAGGAAATGATACAAGCCATCTTTTTAAGGAGCTCAAGTATCCTGACATCCTGGCTGCCCATCCCCCTCTCATGTCTGCTAGCTTCTCATAATGTCTGGAAATAGATGAAAATGAGTGTCCCTTAGCCTACTAACACATTTTGAACGTAACATTGCGCAACTATGTTTCGTTTGCAATATCAGTAATACTTGAGACAGGCGTCTTTTTATGGCACTTTGAAGATTTCCTTGTCTAACATAATTATTATCATACAAACCGCATGATTTTTTTCCAGTAGCATCCATGTCACGAGCCCCAGTAACTCCAATTCAGTATCACTACAAGACTGGAAGATTTTCTCTCATGTAAAGTATGGGATGTACAGTATGTGCTTTTGACTTTGCCCTCCTGTCCTTCCCATTTTGCCATGCCTTCAAAATCCTTTGGCAAAAACCACTTGGGCTCAGTGCTTCAGTTATTTGCTGCATGTGTGGTAATAACATTACAACAACATTCAACAGGCTCATAAAGTTATTTTGGTATGATTGTTTTGTCCACAGCCTTCCACAACTAAATTTGCAAGATGACAAAAGCTGTAAGGTTCAGTCGGGTCATCTGATGATAAACGAGCAAGCTAGCTCACATTACTGGTGGCTTATTCATGACGAATAACATTGTGCATTGTGAAAAAAGTCGCTAAACATGAGGTTAATACCATATCTTATATTGAAGGTACTTGTCCTTGAACATGATTTTTGCATCACATCAGATTCACACAAGACTACATCAATCCCACCCTAATTCATGATGTTATCAAACACTTGATAATGGTAACATTTTCAGTGGGTAAGGGCTCGTCAATGCTTGGTTATTGAAGAGTGCTGAATAATCATTACATAAGCATTAGCATAACCTTTAGGACCCTTATTATCATTAAGGGGGGGAACATGAAAAATTAAAGTAATACCGCAACCTACGTGGAGCCCCCCCCCCCCCCCAGCTTTTTTTTCCCATCTTTGCTGGAACCCTCAGTAAATGATTATCAGATGTGTTATTGGATTTAACTAAAAGACAACTAAGTATTAATCATCATTAATTAATGTACACTTATTGCAAAGAATTATATTTAATATTTCAGAAAAATTTTGAGGAGAACGCATCCATGTTGGCTTAAGACATGTAAAATTCTATGACAGCTGGTTAAACTCCATCTGCTTTGGATGATATAATCAAATTCTCCAGAACGGGGACCGGTTTTGGCAAGCTTGGCAACTATTTTGGCAATATAGAAACAACAGTATTTTTTGTCATGTTCAGATATGATGTGTAACACCCTATATAAGTGATCCATATACCACAAAAGAAATATATAGGACGCTGGACAAGAAATGAATTATCTCCCTGCCCTAAATACCTTCTAAGATTATTAAGATTGCTTTGTCCTCTCCCTTCAGATGGGACTATTTTGAGCCGCAGTGATTCTGTCATAAAGGTACCATATGCTGACTAAGCTGCTCTCATCTCTCATGCCAGGTTCCCGCAAAATGGAATACAAGGGGAACAGCTGGCATGAGACCTGCTTCTTGTGCAACCGCTGCCAGCAACCAATAGGAACCAAGTCGTTCATCCCCAAAGATTCCAGCTACTTCTGTGTGGCCTGCTTTGAGAAACAATATGCCTACCAGTGCTGTGCTTGTAAGAAGGTAAGTTTACAGATGAATATTTTACTGCAGCAGTAAATCCTGCTGATATTTTAATGTTAGTCACACTGGGGCTGCATAATAAAGACACATTTGGATGTGATTGATTTTCCTCTTGCCTGGCTTGTGTTACCTCCAGGCCATCACAACAGGTGGGGTAACCTACCAAGAAAAACCCTGGCATCGCGAATGTTTCCTGTGCATTGGATGTAGAAAGCAGTTGTCAGGCGAGCGCTTCACCTCCAGAGAAAACTTCCCCTACTGCCTTGAATGCTTCAGTGACCTGTATGCAAAGAAGTGCGTGGGATGCACAAAGCCCATCACCAGTGAGTCACAAGCTGTGCTCATGTTTTCATTCATTGTGACATTGTTCATGCAGCTCTTCAAACTCATGCCTTTATTGATGGAAAATCAGAAGTGAGTATCTCACATTAACCTTAACATTGAATAAACACGTGGATCTTTGTTGGATGTCTGCAGGTCTGGCGGGGGCAAAGTACATCTCCTTTGAGGAGCGCCAGTGGCACAGCGAGTGTTTCATCTGCATGCAATGCTCCGTGTCGCTGGTGGGACGCGGTTTTCTCACCCAGCGTGACAACATCGTATGCACCGACTGCGGGAGGGAGAAATGATCTTTCAATGAAGCGGTCAAGGCCTTATCCTAATAACGTCAAGAGCCCGTGTTCTGATGCAGATATTAAGGAGTGATGAATATTTGTTGTTAGCATGGCTCAAGCATAAACAAATTGAGGGTCAAATGCTTCTTTTTGTGTAATGAATGACCATTAGATCTCTGCCACTGGCAATGCTCACACACATGAAACTGGGATGTTTCTTTGAATTGACATGGATTGCCATTGCCAGTCGATGCTTTCTGTCTTTTTTTTTTTGTTTCTTGCTTTTGTAAAAAAAAAAAAAAAAACAACACAATTACAATTTTATCCTAATATTATTTTTCTGACATACTTTCCCTTTCGAAAAGGATACAAATCAATGAACTGATTAGTCAATTGATCAGCAACTTAATTAACTTTGAATAATTAATGTAGTTTTTAAAGCAAAATTTTATTATGTAAGAGAAAACATCTTTGGATTCCCAAGCAACTTCAAGATGTCACTTTGTGGGTTTGGAAAATATCAAGGCATGTTTTAATTTTAAAAAAAGAAAATAAACATTTGAGATATATATATATAAATATATATATATATATAATTTTTTTTTTTTTTTTACAAAATAATCAAATAGTTGCCGAAGTAAAATATACTGCTTCTTCCTATGGATGTACATCAGCTCTGATTGCCTATAAACACGGGGGAAAAAAGGAACTGAATGATCTGTCTTACTTCATTGAGAGTGTTTTAATAAAGATCTTTCTGTCTATTATGTCTATCATTATGTGTCTTCCATCTAGAGGAGGAGTGTGTATAAAATTGACTTCTGAGAAGGGCAGAGGGTTCAGACAACACATATAGCTGTGATGATAGGTTTGAAAAGCCGTTATATTTTTATGGCCATACTGTCCCCTTTCAGTCAGTCTTTAGACAATCATTCCTTTAACACAAACCTCGTCTGTGTTGCCTCTTGACCTCATCACACCCAGCTCATTCAAGACGCACGTTGTAAACAAACTAAGGACAACCGTATATGGTTTGCTTTTCTACCACAGACCAAAGCCACACTTTGGTCCATGTGCACGCCAAGAATACAAACGTACGTAACTGTGGGCACCTCAAAATATCCGTCCTTACCATACATTGTTTTGATACTTGTAAAAGGGTTTTCTTGGTGAAGCTGCTAGAAGAGTTGTGTAACTGTCCTCACATGGCAGGATGAACAGTGTAAAATGCTGACTTAGGTTTCCTGTCAGGATGCAGTCACATGGGGAGGCAAAACTACTTTACACTCCTTAGACTTGTGAAGCAATCACAAAGGAAGAGTGAGCGGCACCGAGGTAGGGTGTTGTCTTGTTTTATAGTTTCCACTGAAGAAAATCTCTCTAAAAGTACGACTCATTAAACTGATTTCTCTGCCTGCAGGTGAGATATTACTGGGGAAATCTAACCTTCTGCAATGGCTTTTAAAGCATTCACACAAACACATGTCTATGAGAAACAAGCAGCACCTAAAGAAAAGGACAGATCCAACATCCAGTGCCTTGAGTGCTATGATCAGAATGTGTACATCGGAACCAAAGATGCTACAGTCCAGCACCTCATTCTTCCCATACATAGAGACCTTAGTCCTGGCCAGAGAGAAAACAGAGAAGGTAGGGCAAGAAAACTTGGCTCCAGCAGCCCAGTAGCCCAAATGAGGGCAGTGGCAGTTTTCAACCATCTGCTGGTTCTGTGGGACCGCAGCATCATTGCCCTCAACATGTTCTCCTTAGAGCCTGTCCCCCTTCTGAAGAAGATCCAGCATGTATCTCTGTTTGAGCTATGCGACTCAGCTCAAACGGCATGCGTGGAGATGGTGACTTCCTCAAGCCGCAAGAAGGTGATCAGGATCTACGTGGTGGGAGTGGACAGGTGGGACGTTGTTAAGGAAGTCCCTCTCTTCCAGGAAGCAGTGGCCTTGGCAGTGGATGGCAAATGTGTGTGCGTAGCCACAAATGACAAGTATATCCTATGTGATATAGAAACTGGGAGCTGGGAGGAGCTCTTTCCTCACAATCACAGCCGGCAGCGCGTCATCGTCACCTCAGTGGGACGAGGGGAATTCCTCCTGAATGGGCCTGAATCTTTAGGTAAGAGCTGCCAAAAATATTTGTGGCTTGTGTGGTACAGTCATTCATTATTAAAATCTTCCTCTCCAAAAAAAAAAGCAACATAGGTAATCATCTCATATTGTTTCATATAGCTTGGAGATATTTGTTTTTCCTCTCCTCATCCCTCAGGCATGTTTGTGATGAAGACAGGGATATGCCAGCGCCCTCCCCTGCAGTGGCCTCAGGAGGTGCTGGCAGTCGCAATATGTTTCCCTTACATCCTAACCCTGCAGTCCCATGTGCTGTCTGTCTATAGCATGTTAGATCAGCAGCACAAACAAACTCTGAGTATCAATGCAGCAAAAGGTCTGCTCTCCACATCAGGTAAACTCAACCTAATCCTGGCAAATCAAATGAAAGTCTGCCAGACGGTAGCTCTCTTTCAAAAGCCTTGTCTTTCTCACTTCGCACTGATTCAGTCATTTTCACACCTACTGTTCCTACATACTGAGTGTGTCCAAAAACCTAAAAACAAATCTCCCCTCAGATGGCGTGTTAGTGTTCACAGAGAGAGACATTTTCAGCCTGAGTCTGGTGCCGTTAGAGGAGCAGATCCAGGCGCTCGTAGGGCACCAGAGGGTCGAGGAGGCTTTATTGCTACTGGATGGAATTCAAAGCCGTTTTCCACTTGACTCATACAAGGTGAATTACAAGTTCTACAGTATACACACACGGAAACGAGCAAACATGTCCCTGCAGTTCATGATTGGAAGGAAGTACATTCTTCAAGGGTTTAGAGATGACATTTCTAAAGAAACAAAAATGACACGTTCATTTTTGCATATTTCACACAAAATTTGTAATCTGTTTACAGAGTATCGTGCTGTTAGATATTCTGAGTCATGACTTCATAGTGAATGAAGCAGAATTAAGAAATCACCAGCCACGCGCTTGTTGCTGGAAGCTACTGGTGGCCGGCAAAACTACACTAAACATCCGTTTGCAAACTCTCAAATGCAGACTTGAGAGGCAGGATTTCAAATGAAAACACAATGTGGTTACACTTTTGCTGTAGAGTGTGGAACCAGAAATAGCGAGGTCGTTTTTTTTTTTTTTTTTTTGCTTAAACCATAGTACATGTGAATAATTGAGCATATGACTGAATGAGGACGACTTATAATATGGGTTCATTTCAGAATTTGTCAACAAGCATTTTGTATTATTTTGCTGTTGCTGATCTTTGGTCTCCATTAACTTCCAGCAGCAGGTATGTGGCTGTTGTTTTCTTAATGCTGAATTCAACAACAACAACAACAAAAATCATGCAGGGAGAAAAAACTAGCAAATGAATTCGAGACATCTAACGGCAAGATCTAATATTTGGGGGAATTTTCACTTTAAAGAGTAATTTAGCGTCAGGCTGGAAAACGTTTTCAAGACATGCGTCATGGCTACTTGCTTTTGGTTTCAGGGGTTGTACATTATGAGTACTGCTTATCCTACACCCCCATGCATTTACGGCAGCGTGTAGGCTCTACTTCTCTGTGTGTGAAAATGTGCTGTGATGCTTCAGTTTCATGGTAATTGTGTTTGTGACATCGTACATCAAAATCACATTTGGCTTAGATTGATTACAGATTGTTAAAATTTACCCGGCATGACAATGACCTTTTCTATTTTGGTGGACTTTTCACCCTAACAAGCAAAACAACAAGGTTTTGCACCTAAAAGCTGCACACAAAAATTGAACTCTAAGTTATTTTCTTGACTTAACTCTTTCCTAAGCTGTCTGCCTGGCGGCTATTCATACTCGCCACTGACGGGTACCATAATTAGCGCTGCAGAACAGACAACAGGCTGAACTGAATACATTATCGTCAGCTCTTAATGTAGCTACATAGTCCAGTTGGATGAATACAACTGAGGACAACAGATGGTATCTGAGATGCATCATATCTCACATTAAAGATGAAAATTAATATTCATTCATTATATTGTTTGTTTTCACGCTCTGTCCAATATCCTGAAAAGAAGCATATTGTCCTTGACATTTCAGGATATTCACACTGTTTTCTGCCTGAACAATTTCTATTTGTAAAGTATGTAAAAAGCAATGTGTTGAAGGAATGTCTCTTTACTGGCAGGAGCTGCAGAAGGCCATCTCTTGCCTGGCTGGCTTTGTTCATTTTTACCAGGAGGGTTTTTCCGAAGCCATAGATCTGTTCATGTGAGACTAACCCCCCATTTGTACGACACTCCTAATTTAAAACTACATACATCACATGAACCCGTACAGTAATAGAATTTGAATTTTGTGAATTGTACTGAATTGTTAGTAAATCAATCCTTATTGATACTCATTTTAACAGTAATGGTGAGCTGGACCCCAGAGAAATCATCCGCCTCTACCCCAACATGGAATCTTGCCTCAGCAAGGACTTTCAATCCCTGCCTGATCAAATGAACAAGAGGAGGGATCTCCAGGCGCTCTGGCAAGAGGACAGGAACACATTTCATCATTACCTGGCCTTCCTTGGAGATTTTCTCAGAGCGGTCCGGGGGATGGAGCACAGCCTGAAGTGCAGTAAAGAGGTGGACTGCACCCTCTTGAGGCTGTATGCAGAACTGGGAGAAACTGAAAATCTGCAGCAGCTTGTGGCCTCCACCAACACGTGCTGTCTGGACCACTGTGTTCCTGTTCTAGAGCAGCACAACAGGCTAGAAAATAAATGATCTTATATCGATTAGAGGTTAAACGTTGTACTCCTCGATGCATCATTTGCTGTTTATATCTCATTGTATTTTCAGATATTTTGCCTTAGGTTCACTCTATCAAAGCCATGGACAGCACATCGATGCAGTAAAGGTATAATTCCCCTTAAACGTCACAAACGTCTTCTTACATGGAATGTTGTGTAGTTTACCCTGTTTTACTCCTTTAGACATGGGTGAAGATTGCAGACGGCTTCCACAAAGACCCCTTTTGCGTTGATGTCTTTGGGTACATCGTGTGGACTCTCAGTCAGCTGAAAGACAAAGATGCTGTGTGGACATTTGCAGACTGGATTCTGCACAGAAACCAAGAGGTGTCTGTTTATTTGTCATGGTTTAACTGCAGAGGGTAGAAAGATTTCCACAAAATCAATTAACCTGTCAAAATTGCTTTATCTGACAAAGATAGGTGTGCAGATTTTCACCAAGCGTCCTCCCGGTGATCATTTTGGGACACAAGATGTCCTGGGTCTGTTGGACAAGCATCCTCTGGCGTTGCTTTTATATCTTGAGTTCTTAATCAATGACTTGAAAAGTGAGGTGGGTACACCTAATTCAATAGCCCATCTCCTTTATTAAATGTACCTAAGCTTGATTGTTGTAATCCCCCCCCCCCCAGGATGAGAGACATCACACCCACTTGGCCCTGGCGTATGTTACTCAGATGCAGCAACACTGCGAGGATAAAGATCTGAGGAGGAAGTTGCAAGAGCTGCTGTGGGACTCCAAATTCTATGACGTCTCAACTGTATACGGTGTGTGGAAGCCTTATAAGGAAATACATCATTACTGTAAAGCACATTATGAATTTTGTTTACTTTTTTACCACAGAGAGAGTCGCAACAACAGAGCTGCATTTAGAGAAAGCTGTTCTCATCGGCAAAACTGGCGAACACTCTCAGGCACTGCAGTTGCTTGTACACAAGACAAGAGACCCTCAGGTTGCAGAGGATTACTGCTGCAAGGCTTCCCGAGGCCAGGATATGTGTTTCAGGAAGGCCCTGCTGCTCAGCCTGCTTGAAACGTATCTCAGCTTGGAGGATCAAACCTCTGCTGCTGCGGATTTGCTAAACAAAAACCCTCAGGTCTTTGCTGCAGAGGAGGTCATCCATCTGCTGCCTGAATCCTGGTCTCTTCAACTTGTCTCCCAGTTCCTAGTTGGATCTCTTAGGGAGACGTTCCACCAGAGGCGGATGAAGAAGCTGTACAAAGCTTTGGCCCAGGCAGAGCTCTTGAGGCACAAGGTCATTCGGGTGAGTTTAATGACATATTTGCTGCAGTGAGCAATGTGTGTATTCTTGTCTTGCTGTCTATGAACCCTGTTGCTCTTTTTCATACTCCACCTTTGCAGATGCAGGCCTCAAAAACAAAGTTGAAAGTGGACAAGGGGCAGGTCTGTAAAGTTTGTCAGAGAGACCTTGTGGAGCCAAAGTTCGCCTGTGACCTGCACGGAGAGGTGATTCATACAAGCTGCTCTGGTGTTTCAGCTTCTTAGAGACTCTTAAAAAATGTCTATCGTTATGTTTCTGTAAAAATATTTGTATTTTTGTTTCAGCTGGCTTTACAATCACATTCAAGTCCTTCTAGATACACTCTAGGAGCCTGTTTCCTTGGAGATAATTTTTCCAGATTAGCCCATGCCATCCCACTGACTACAAGGACTCGATTCATGAGCCTCTAACAGACATGTTTTCTTCTTAGAAAGAGAAAAAATACATTGTGTAAATAAACGGTTGCAAACTGTAAAAAAGCAAGCAGTGCACTTTTACAACGCGGCATGTCTGTGTCATCTCCTATAGAGCTGCTGCGGACAGCAATAGAAGTGAAATGGAGGAAACTCATATATTCATCAGACAGCGGCATTTTACATGAAAACCACCTGTGGTCAATCTGACGACCAAAGGGAATGTTACCACCCGCCATTGCTGTATATTGCAAGACTATCATGGTTTACACCAAATGTGTATATTTGTCCATACAGAACTGGAAATAGAACGTCAACAACTAAGAAGGCACGTGAGAGTTTTTGTGTTTTTTTGTGTGTTTTTTTCCGTTTGTGCATTAATCTACATTTATGACCAAAAAGTAATTACAGGTGGTTTTTTTTGTTGAAAAGAAAAAAAGAAAAAAAAGAAAAGTAAACACGTCTAAGTAGTGCAGTGTTTTGGGGTCATTTTTTGTTATAAGCTAATTTAGAAAGCAACCAAATGATATGTCTGTGCTGTGTATGGAATATGAAATCAGGGGCAGTTTTTACCAACGTCTACCTATATCATTAAGGATCACCACAGACATGTATTCTAAATACTAACATGCAAACTCCACTATGGAAATATTGTAAATTAGAATCAAACACATATCATTAAGTTTGATGACACTGGACGCGTGGTGTATGTGTGTATTTCTGTCATAAATGAGTCCCCGAGGCTAGGCTTAAGTCCAAGTATTACAGAGCTACAAGAGCAGGAAAACTAACTTCCCAACTCTGCATTTGGTCTGATGGTGAGGTTTATTTGGGTGAGTGACTATTGCAGTGTAGATAAAGAGTAAATTAAGACGTTAGTAGGGATTATCTCTCTGAGAGGCTCATGCCAAGCTTCATTCTTTCTTATCTAATGAGGTTTTGTGGCAGCGTTTCATTGTTCTCCCTGAGTCTGAGGACAATCAGTGTTCATTGAATGTTTCATGCTGGCCTTTCAGATACACTAGAATTAAGAACTACAATTATACCCTTGACTGAAGACTTTCTTACTTTAAATGTATAAAAAATGGCCTCTGACTCATGTAAATTAAACTGTATTTTTTCTCATGAAACCACAAAAGAATAAATTTATTCTGATCACATTTTTGCCTTTCCTGATACTGATTCCTATACCACACGTGCGCACGCACACACAAACACACATAATAATAGCTATATGTTGTAACCCGAGCAGTTTGGCTTGGTGTAAAGCTAAGCTAAGCTAACCAAAGCGTGTAATTCTGTGGCTTATATACTAACGTTTTATGGTATCAGAGGCATTTCTGATGCTGTTAACTTTATCCAAACAATTAAGAAAACAATTTTCTAAACTTTTTGGTTGCTGTCTTCCATTTTGTGTTTTTAAAAATCAAGGGATTAAATCAGATTTTGTCCTGTTTACTATATTAGTTGTTTGCTGTGTGGATGAACAGCTGAAGTCATGCATACGGCGGTGAAGCTTGTGTTTTTTAAGACGTAAGATTGATTTTATTTTTTCAGTCATCATAAACACGATCATCTAATGTATAAATGTAAAAGTGCAGAGAATAACAAGGAGAATCGACTCCTTCTCTTCTTGTTTTGAGACGTGAGGAGGCCTCTCACAGTGTGTATTGACTGGCTGACTGACTGCAAGTGAGAGTTAGGGCGGCTGCACTGTGACTGGCTGAGCGTTGGGCCGTGCCCGATGACCAGTGACCACTGACTGGACCTGAGCTGGGATCCTGTCCACTCCTTCCCGCTCATGGACATCCTCATGGAGCATTAATGTTGTTTTGAACATTTGCGGTTATTTTGTACTTCAAAAATATTTTTTTCTCATCTTTGATGTTGACCAAGAGCCCCAAGTAACCAGATGGTAAAAATAAACAGACACAAGGACAAATACACTTTCTACTATTTGACTTAGAGCTGTAAGGTGAGGTTGGTGCACTTAAGTATGTAGGCTTCTCATTTTGTGCCTAATACGCCTCTCTTGTTGTGTATAAGAGTCTCAAATGACAATGTGGAGTCCGGTGCATGTGAAGAGTCTGTAAACTGCTTTGGGGTCCTGGCCAGATGGTCATTTTACACGAGGTGAGTGGATTTGATGCAAAAATCAACAGCCATCCAGAGTATCCAGACATTGGTGTCCAATTATAAATATCCACATCCACAGACTCAGCGGAAGGAAGGAAAACAAGAACAATTTCTTCTTGTGCTTTTCTAAATTTAAGGGCAACCGTCTGGACTGCAGGGTGTAATCGTTTACATCCTAACATAGTTTTGTTTAGTATGGAGTATAGAAAAACATCATGCATGTAGAGCTTTTTTTTTTTTTTAAACCATTGCACTATTTGAGGTCATGAGAACCACAGAGTCAGAAAAAAACAAATATATTTGACATTGCTTTATTGGTCAGTTTAACACTTTATGACTACAGTGTCGAAGTGATCGCTGCCAAAGTTTGTAGTTCTTTGTTTGTATGCCTGCATCCTGGATTACAGGTTGATTTCATGAAGATTTGATCGAGGGGATCATGGATCAAGAAAGGGTATTTTTACCAATTTAGGTAACATTTCCCGATATTGCTTGTTGTTTTACTTTGTATCATTATCATTATTATTTTTACATCTATTATTGTTGTTGTTGTTGTTAACATTGTGAACAATTTCTCTGAAAATAGGACCTTTAGAGGACCTTTAGGGGAATTTCATGAATTTCAGTGTATCTGATGCCAATGCCTCGCCCTTAAGTAATCCACATTTAGTCTGGCTCCATCTTTCGAAACAAGAACACGTCCAGAACCACAATATCAGTGTATCAGAAGCCCGCGAGAATTTGGAATGAGGTTCATCAAGTCAAACTGGGCGGGAGAGCAAATATTAACACGGTCTATTGAGTTGCTTCGACTTCTTCATCATCCTCTCCTGGGATCCAAATGAGGTGCTGAGAACAGAAAGTAAATAATTCTGTTTTATTCTCATCATTGCTTAGGAAGTCTTTCCAGTTCTTTGTAAAGAAGAAACTGTGAAGAAAATTAGGTGACTGGTGATTCCAACAACAACACTCCCAAGGCCTACACACTGACTGGAACAAAAACTGAATTTGTTCTTCTCCCAGCAGGTCATTTGCATCCCAGTGGCAGATGCAGTAGTAGTTCTCTGGGAAAATGAGCTCATACAGATGTCAGATGGTCTGTTTGGGCTGTCCAAGTCACTGTTGGAGAGCTTTTTAGTTCTGATGTATGACAGGATGAGCAACTCCTTGAAAGTCAAGCTCTTTACTCAGAAAACAAGAGCTCCGGAGAACATTCTACTTACACGGGGAGCTGTAGCAACACATTAATCCCACCTATTTTTTGACTTAAGTCTGGCGTCATGCTTTAGAATCTGACCCTGAGCTGCTAAATGCTCCTGATAGGGGCTGGTTGAAGGAAGCAAGGATGGAGGCCGCTGTAGACCAGAAGCCAGCTCATCCATGGTGGCTGCAAGAAAAGGTGTGCTGCAGGTGCAAAAAGCCTACCCTCAGGCATGTTTCCCTTTCCCTATGCTCAGAACTAAAAACAGACACACACAACTGTGCTGAATGAATAATGTGTGTTAAGCGATGGCAACTTGACAAGATGTCTCAGCCAAATGTGATACATCAAATCTAGGGTGCCTTTTGTGAATTCCACTTTTGGGAGGGTTGTGTGTGTATGTGTGTGTGTGTGTGTGTGTGTGTATGGGGGGTAGTTCTACGTGATTTATATGTAATAAGAGAGTAATACATTTCAACAATTTATGTGTACCACATTTATGTCTTTGAAAAAATGAAAAATAAATAAATTTGACAGCCTGAAATTTGCTTGCCCTCAGTCTAAATCTGAAATTATCTTGGGGTTATAGTAACACTGGAGAAAATCTCATGCTTGAGTCATAAAACCCTACTTCCAAGCTTATTTGCTTCTTTTAAAAGTCATGTTAAACATTGGTCTATTCTCCTACTACTTTCATTGTATTGTCCAAGTGAAATAACTAAAGCTGATGGTGAGATGGTGGGTATCCAAACAGCCGAACATATTTCCACAAAAAAAAAAAACTCCTCAAAGAAGGGAATTCCTGTTCTGTCAAGTCCATTCACGTCAAGAAACAGAAGAGATGATAATGAGCTTGATTTGTTTATTATTGTACAAATTGGCGGTATGGCTCTGTTCAGAGCAGTCCCCTGATGATTTTTCATGAGCACCATGAAACAGGGGACCAGCAGCGTGAGGGAAGGTTCTCCCAGTTTAAGACTGGAAGAGCAAACATACCCCCATGAACAGAGCAGCAACATGACATGGAACGAACTATGCCATGTATACACGACAAGGTGGAGCTGGGGAGGTGGAGGGTAGCAAGTTGCGAGCAGGAGCAACTGTACAGCAAATAGCAGCGGCAGCACATAGCAGATAGTAGATAGCAGCAGCAGCAGATAGTAGATAGCAGCAGCAGGCTGCAGCAGATAGCAGCAGATAGCAGCAGCAGGCTGCAGTAGATAGCAGCAGATAGCAGCAGCAGCAGTAGGCTGCAGTAGATAGCAGCAGATAGCAGCAGCAGCAGGCTGCAGTAGATAGCAGCAGATAGCAGCAGCAGGCTGCAGTAGATAGCAGCAGATAGCAGCAGCAGCAGCAGGCTGCAGTAGATAGCAGCAGATAGCAGCAGCAGCAGCAGCAGGCTGCAGTAGATAGCAGCAGATAGCAGCAGCAGCAGCGGATAGCAGCGGATAGCAGCAGCAGATAGCAAATAACAGCAGATAGCAGCGATAGCAGCGATGACAGCGGTCAGAGCAGCATAGCCAGAGCTAGCAGAACGGGAGTTGAGGCTGGGTGACATTTAAGTTGAGAGGGGCCAATCAGAAGCAAGGGATTTGCTCAGCTGATGCGGGGCAGCTGTAGATCAGCTGATTGGTCAGTTTGATTGATAGACGGGAAGCCAATAGCGCTTGACTACCATGGCCTGACAGAACTAACGCTAACGCTCGATTTATGATGCTTTCATGGTAATCTTGTAAAACTGTAAGCACAGTACATAGATGGGGTTAAGACGACAAGTGTTTCCAAAAAATAACAAATGATGGCACAATACACGTAGCATTCAGCACATGAAGGAAAAGTATGTTTTAAATATAAATAGCAGGGTTAAAGTTACGGTATGCAGAATCAGACAGTAAACCACACCAGTCACACATCCGCCAAAGCTAACCTAACTTGAACTAGCTTATCAAAGCCCCATTGTAGCATGGCTACTTAGCATAATCCCATCACAAAAATATGTACAAAATTGAACAGACACAAAAAGTAACCCTCTGATGAGGTTAGCATACTTATCAGTTTGAGCTGCAGTCATACAGGCTGCATTAGCCGCCAGCAATGCAAGGAAATATACAAGCTTAGGGGCTGATGGCTGCAGACTGAACACACAAAAAAGATGAACCCACCTCCTGTCAGACAGGAAGTGAACAGACAACCTGGCAACCTCAAAGTGGAGCAGCTGCACATTATAGAAACCAATCACTTTTGTTAGACAGAACAAAAATCATAAAACTTTTAAAAGTCTACACAACAAACAATATTATAAAGTCTAGCCTTGGTTCTCGGAAAGCCTAGTTTATAGCATTTTTTTTTCCACGTTTCTGAATCTACAGTAATCATTCAGCGAACATTACAATCCTTGACATGAAAACATAGGGGTAGACATCACCTCTTCCTAGTTAGCATGTTTAGTTCTAGAGATATGATGCAAAATACATAATTCATATTATAATTCAGTTATTAAAGTAAAATGGCCACCTCAGAAGTAAAATCTGTCATTAAATTTCAAGGTGTATAGAAACACTGGAGAAAGAAACTGCGGTTCAATCCATTTTGCGTTTAAATGTGCTGTATTTGACACATTTCTCAAGTCACTTAAAGATTCACTCTTTGACACTCAACTCTGCAAAAACCACAAAGCAAATTCTGCCTCAGGCAAGCACAGTAAAAAGCAGCAGGTACCTTACTAAATAAAGCCTGTGGAAACATGAATACACAATGCTCTTCTGTGCATCATGCATCATATTTATAGTTGAAGCCACAAATTACTGTATCATGTCCCTTATGACGCATTTTTCAGTCTCTTAGCGGTTGCTGAGAGACAAGGAGAATCTTAATTTGCAACCCCCTTTGGTAGCAATAATAGTAAGGTAGCAGAAAACCTAAACGATTGAACTTTAATTTCCACTTTCCCCGAAACACAAATTCTATAGATATAGCAGAACGAGTATGGGAATAAGTAGCTGAAGAGGACCATCAAAACATATCTTTTTTTAACTTCTAACGCAACACTCTCATTTTCACAGCCTGCTACCTAGGGTTTTGGCAAAATTCCACTGGGAGAAATGTGTAGGGTGGCCTGGTGGAGACGTGGAGGGGCAGAGACAGTGACCACAGACACCCACCCTGCCCTACTGCATTAGTATATACATCTGACTGTTTGGTACAGAGAATTTAATACAAGGCCGACATTGTTCAGCCCGCCGGTCAACACAAGAATAATAAAGAGTGGCTACATGTGGCAGTCCTTTTTTACAACCTTTTGGTCCAGTAGACTTTAACATTTTTGTTTGATACCTGTGCAAAGTGTTCTTTTGTTCTTTATTTCAAATTCATCATTTAAATCGGCAACAGAAAGTACGATTAATTTATAAGTGACTTAACTCACCCTTGGAGCATGGGCGTTACCAAACAGCAATCTTGTCTTTACGTTTCTTTTAGAGTTGATAGGTGGGGGGGGGGGGGGGGGGGGGGGGTCCTGGCAAAAGTCTGCAAGAATGAGGTTGTGCAAATTTGTCATATGTGACAAATTACCCCAAAACCACAGAGACAAATTGCCCCACGCTGCCATGTTTGGTAATGATAGCTACATCTAAATTTAGTTAAGAGCATGATTGTAGTTAAAGTATATGATACTTTAGTCTGTCCTGTACCAAATACAAATTTATGGTGAATTGGTTATCAGGGTTTTTTTTTTCTTTTTAAGCTTTAGATCTGTGAACAATGCTAAATTACTGTTCCCCTCAGTTAACAGTGCGCTTTGCTTTTCCAAGACTGAATATTCCAATTTGAAGTAGCGCCCTCTGATGGTGAAGATATGAACAATATGGCAACTTACCCATGTGATAAGACGCCTCGTTCTTCCCTACAGCAAATAATGTTTTGCCCTCTTTCCAAAGCAGTGTCAGATTAACCCCCCCCCCCCTTCTCAATAAATAAATTATTAAACAATTTAAGTATTTGGTTTAATTATCTATTCTTTACAGAGCTAATAACTCAATTTTCAATAACAAATGAGAGTGAGTTTCCCAGGAAGTCAAGGGTTTTTCTGGCAGCGGTGAGTGTTGACGCTGCTCTTTTCTAATGAGTGTTTTTTAGGGGGAGAGTTAAACGCTTGACCCCAGGGGTTCTAGTTGTGGTCATCCACCTGGTTTCTAAATCTTTCCCCGGTCTAGCACCCCTCACCTCTGGACCATCTTGGTTTCTGGGAACAGAACCAAGCAGATCTGCTGAGTAAGAGGCACAAACTGCAATCTGTCCTTTGGATACTTGCTTGGTTGTTCCACACCCATTCATGTAAATAAACATATCTATATGGTGAAACATGCCAGTGCTGCATTTAAATCATATTACATGTCATTTAAAAAAAAACATCTCAGTAAATACATTAATCAAAGTTTCTACTTTTGTACATCTTAATTCTGACATTCAAAGAGGGCTATTTAGCAAAATGCAGGTGATGAAAATAGTTCCACTTCATGGTCCGTCCCATGTGAAACTAACATAATTAAAGCTCCGACAACGCGAGGACCCCGATAGTTTTTTGAGCTTTATCTGCAAGACTGTGTCTCATGTGGCGTTTGACATCTGTGATTACAGAGCATGTTCCACATTAAGTTACTGTTACTGTACCCTGGGAAAGTTGAGAACATAGGATCAGGCATAATTAGACATTTAACGCCAATCCTCCCCACAGATGCACACACCCTTCGCACCACAACAGAGAGCGAGTTAAAAATGTCCCAACGCCCCCTGATATCAACCGCCAAGGTCAAAAAACACCCTCCCTCTGTTATCTAGCTCTGAACTCACTCTAATCCACACAATAAAGGAGTCATGAAATCCAATACCAACCCATAAAAACTCTCAGCACTCAGACTTAGAGCTGACTGTTGCAAGAAACTCCAGCAATCTGTATTTTAGTGTTGAAAAAGTCCCATGACCCATCATAAAGTTATATATAGCAATCAAAGCCCCAGTCAGAGCTCAGGCAAATTAGAGGTATATCATTTGTTAGCATAGAATTACAATTCTATTTCTACAGATCGAACATCTCTGGAAGCGTCATGCGAAGAATTTTTCAAGGCTTTCATTAAATCTTTCATGAACTCGAAGCACCACAGAGCGTAAAAGAATAGAATGATTCTCAGCTGACATGAAGCTGCACGACAACTCTGCACTTTGTGGTTTTATGCACCAACACATACCCATACTTGAGGGTATTTCAGGAGAGCACCGGCATCATTTTGCCTCCAAAAAAAAAAAAAAAAAAAGGAAGTATAGAACAAGCCTAAAAGAATACAAGATGTTTCCAAACCAAAAATACACATGAAGAGCTTAATATCCGAATGAACTAATTTTGTGTCGTCCTTGTCCTGATCATACGCGGAAACTCCTGATGATGTGCTCCGTCAGCTACATGCTCCAACCTTGTGGGTCTAGATAGGGTGGTAAACCTCTGCGTTGACAGTGCACTGAATCAGTGTCCTAAATAAAGCTCGCTTTCCTTCCATTGTATAAACACTAAAACCAACTCCAGGCTCTGTAACATAACATAGTGTATGCTTAACATGTTGCCTAATGAAGCAAAAAAGAAAAACCATGGCAACAACCGCTAGTAAACTAGAGTACGCATGTCCTTTGGGCCCGTAAAAACTGGGGGAAGTACATATGCATGCTGAGTTTGGAACCAAAGTGCTTTGAATATTTCAGAATCTTTCTAAATGCTCACTTTTGCATGATGAACTTTCAGTAAATGGCACAGTGAATACCAGTCCATCTCTATACCTTGTCTGTCTGTTACTCAGCAGCTTTACGCAAAAACTACAAAGTAGCGAACTTGAAAATAGGTGCAGCATCAGAAAAGGAATGAAGCTTTCATTTCTGGGGCCGCTCCATTTAACATAGTGATAAATGGTATCTTTTTAAATTGGATTTGGCTGGGTTGTCCTTAGCTGACATGCGCTCTCAAGAGCGTTCAGTTTGTTTGCTAAAAATGTTGAGGGTAAATTCTGATTCATTTGGTCGTGTGATAGAATTTAGATTGATGAGCAATAAATTTGATTTTGGAATTGATCCTGAACTGGATAGGAAGGCATTATGCTGCCTTTGTTCTAACCAAATATGAAAATCTTTTTGACGGCTGTGACGTGGACTGTTTGAAACCAACATTTAAATCCAAACTGTAGAAAAATCAAACTAAAACTCTACAGGTGGAATATGAATAAACTGAGAACTCATTATTTTTTTTCTGCTTGTGGTTTAAAGCAATCAAAAAAACAAACCTTTCACCATGTTTTTTAAAACGAGTTTGACTAATAAAGTCTGTGCGTCTGCGCTTGTGTGCCTGATTGCTTCCCAAGGTCATTACTGTTTATTGCTGTATTTCATCACAGAGTAGAACGATGAAATTGTCTTGGTGTGCTCACCTCAGGTTTATTTCTCTGTGCGCAGCTGGAAACAGGGGTGTTACATCAGGATAGGTAAACCAGGCAATCCCTGATGAGGCCTCCAAGGACAGTTGATTACATTCGTCCACTGTAATGACAGCAGAAAACCCTCTTTAATTCAATAATTATACAGGAGACAGCGATGACACATCCAGAAACTCCCAAAAATTGGCCTCCACGCTTCTTGCGTGCTGCCACAAGCTCGTAATTTCAGAGCGACGACCTGCTACAAATGCATCAAACGCTTCAGGACACGCGAAAAGAAAGCCTAACCAAGAGGAGAAGGAAAAGATAATCAGTTGCGCTGAATAGTTTGGTGATGCCAAGTGTTAAATTTTTCCTGTAGCAAAAATGCTAGCAATAGGTAGAACTCGACAACACCTATGAGGGGGGATCGGGGATGGAGCATGATAACGGGCCTCTGGCTGGAACAAAAGTCTGTTTTTCACAAGCTGTAGTTCTGTGTTGTCACACTGGGACAGACTAACAGACTGGATAATCTGGGAAGCTTGTTACTGCCGAAAAGCTCCCCTGCTCATAATGTTAGGTTCTGGCACTTTTCCGACCTTTAATTAAGAGGGTGTTTTGCAGTCACGAAATTTTAGGCAGATAATTGTGAGTGAAAGTATAGCTTAGAGTGGCTGCTTGTGCACAGGCGTGGGATATAATTAGCTTAATTTCAATGAAGCTAACCGCTTGCCTGTGAGGTATGGATGGGATCAAACTCTGCAATCAACAGAGGGGCTTCACAATGTGTGCGTAAAGTGAAAGTGATGGGCTTTGAAATAAGAGTCCAAACATGAAAATAATCCCAGTTTGGTTTGAAATCTCTTATTTCAGGTTTGTTAGGAGAACAACAAGCGTATGCAATTTACACTGAGTTAACAACTAGAAAGGATAATCGGTCATTTGAAAGGCAAAGTAACAACCTACTTCAAACATCTCGTGTCTGGGTGAAATCCGCATAAACCGTGACCTCAAGTTTGAGGAAACAAACATACTCCTGTTTGGTGAGACACTGTTGATGAAATCACCCATTTTTCAGAGAGAGATGTGCATTTTTTTCACCTTGCTGTGGCCTTCATTGCTCAGACTGTCATCCATGTAATACTGAGCTCAATCAGGAAGATTCACAGGAGGTAATCCGTATCATATTTGTTCCAAAGTGAGTGGAAAATGTGTAAAATATCAAATATTTCTTGAATAACAGAACCTGTCATAATCGTCATTTCCACATTAACGATAACTCAAATTGCCCTGTATAACTTGACAGGACAAATAGAGCCGCCGTAGTTCTTATAATCACTCAGTGTGGCACTCATTCTTCCAAACCCCTCTTGAAAAGCGTCTCTTATGCTGCTGACCTGTCATGGTCAGAATCCGGTTAAGTTTAGACCCCAAAACATAGAAAGAGAAAATAACATTGAGTTAAGAAGGTGGTAACTACCAGTTCACATTTGAAAGGTTGGCTGACCCCTTACATCCTCCCCACCTGCATTTTATTGCCACTTTATAATAATATCACAACGTCCTCTTTTGCCTTTGTAAAACCCACAACCACTGTCAAGTAGAACAGACAATATAAAAGAAGTGCAGGTTTGCCAACAATTTAAGCCTGGCTGTTGTGATCCAGGGGACTTTTTAAGTCAAGAGTCAGTTGGTGGACAAGATGGTGGCACTGACTGAAATCAACTGACTTTTCAGTCACTTGGCAACCATGCCAAAAGCAAACCCTGCCACCAAAATTTAGGACAATACACTTCTTTAAACTGCATATTCAAAAACTGAAGCAGCAGACAGTACCTGTGGACTGGCCGATAAATACTTGTGGCCAGGGGAGTGCACTTCTGAAGGATAAATGCGTACCCATGGGTTCTATTTGTGCCCTTTTTGTTAGTCCAAAGATGCACTCGTGGAGACAAATATTCTACTTTTGGAGTAGGAAAATGCACTTTGATGAAACATTCTTCAAAATTGTATTTCTAAGTACAAAATCGTCTTGAAACTTGAAAGTTTTGAGTGGGTCGCGGTTGAGAGACCACAAAATCAGTAGGAAATTGCTCACAAGTTAATTAATCAAGTGCAAAATAGGGTCATTTTCTAAAGAGGTTAAGTGGCCCTCTGCTGAATATTTGACAGAATGAAGATTTAAGACACATTTACATGAGCTTCATTGTTTTTAGAGGTGACATCCACTCTTTTATACAGTCTATGTTTGTCTGTGGAATGTAAATGTGTGTCTTTCTTGGAAGGTTCAGTCTTGGAAGGGACTTTCCAAAGAAGTGTGCTTAGGAGTTTAAAGTCTTTAGGATGAGCGGTTCTTATTTTTGGTCACCAAAACAACTTCTGAGAAGGAGGCTTTGTGATAGGGTCAGAATTATGATACAAATTCGTACGACGGTCAAGTGTGAGTGGGTTCAGTCGGTGACGAGGCGTCCACGCCCAAATGGATAACCTGCTATATCGTCGACCGTATTTCACTTTACACAGAACCTGGGAAAATCAAGGTGATGTTGTTTTGAAGAGGATATGAAACTCACAGGGAAATGTTTATTGAGGCAATACATCAAGTTACATTTAATCTAATTTGTCTTGCAAGCACTTCTGTAGCGGCTTCTTTTTTTTTTTTCAGGCCTGGAGGCTTCAGGCACTTTTTTTTTTTTATAATGTCCCTGTTTGTCTCTTGAGTGTAAATAAAAGTCTTTCTTGGAAGGAACAAGCTAGCATTTTGGCATTTTCACCCACTATTTTGGATACATTTACAACTGATCTGTTTTGGTTTGCTCTCAAAGCTGTCATTGAGTTTATGTCTAGACAAGAGAGGAGGTTTAGATCAGAGAAAACAACAACTAACAGACACATTATACACCATCTGCCCATCACAAAATAGCAAACCAGTAGCATCTTCCCATCCGAGTTGGAGGACAACAAAACAGAACGAGACGACTCAATATTTAACTAATATAGTTGATATAATTTCCCATCTCAGAGTGCAATTAAAGACATGATTGTTGACAGCAGTGCATACTCTTACCCACCCTAAATCTAAACATGTTAAAAGCAATAAACTCTGCATCTTGTTCATCTTTATGAAAATAAAAAATGCTCTAAAAGATGCTGTGGCTGTCTTAAATAATTTCCTATTGGAAAAATAGAAGGAATTGATCCATGCATACGTTTGTAAAAGGTATCACTGCTGAACGTACAAACAAAAAGACCATCTCTAATGAATTCATTGTTATTTAAACCACAGCTGAAGTGGGTCCAGCTTGACATTAAGCTCACCCAATGAGATGTGCACAGCACTGTTTCCATTTCTGCCCCTTCATTAAACAGACAGAGAACAGCTGCCATTTAAATATGACTGTTGGAGTTTCCAGACACAGTCTGAGTCCACCTGTCTGTCTGGCGTAAGATGGGACTCAAACAGCGGCAGCCAGAGTTTCGGTTTTATTCAACCACAAGATGTTGCAATCTAACCAAACCCGACTCAACCAATGTAAATACGGTAGCAAAAAAAGTGCACCAGTATTAGTACTGTACCTCTCCCCTCCTTTACCACTGGACCTCAGACTTCCACATTTGGAGATTTTGTTTGAAATACAGACCTGTAAATAGCTGAGAGAAATACCATTTGGAAAATCTTCAAAGTCTTGTACAGTACGTGTGCCAGTCCGAAGAGTTGACAGTTGACCTTGCATGATCTACTGTCCGGCTCCAGTTCACCAGCGAGAAAGATTTAACGGTTTTAGAGACATCTTAAAGTAAAGCCCTCAACCTTGGAAAAATGATATTTACAGTAGCTGCATTATGCTGGGAAAAAAAAGGAGATTTGGTGCAGGAATTATAGATGAGATTAACAGAAGCTCTTTGTCGGGAAAGAAGGTCAGAGACCCAAAATAGTCATCAGGCCTGTCCTCTTCCAGCAAGCTGTCATTGTGCTTAAACCTATACATGCTGCAATTGAGGGAAGTGACATTACAATTATTATGTTAAGAGGAAAGGAAAGTCTTAGATGTGGATCAACCCGGTTAACAGGTCTGCAGCTGCGGTCACTTAAGACAGCTGCAGTGTGCTGAAATTACAGAGCACAATGACTCACTGGCTCTCTGTTTTTGAGACCACTAGGCTCTGCTCGGGACGAGATGAGCCCTCTCGGTGAAACAGGCTCTCCACAGAGAAACTATTGGCTCATCAAAATAACAAACTCTTTGTTCTGCTGTGCAACGTCGGCCTTGCAGACCACCTGGTAGCATTTATTATCTTCACCAGTTTACGCTGATCAGCTCCCACAAAAACGAGTTTGAGATAAACCATCTAGACCCCCCAAGATGTTACTCTGCATTTTCATTTATTAAATTATATTTCCATAGCTTTAATCTATGTAATGCAACCGACTCACATACATCATTAAGCAAAAACCAGACTGGATTCAGTCCATTAGACGCTGTAACTTTAAATGTCTTGAACTCAGAATTGCATATACATGTTAAAAGGTGACGATTTCACATTTCTTGTACACCATCCTGAACACCAGTTACCTTCTAAAAGGTCTTTTCCACAGCTCATTTCATTTAAATGCTCAGCTCTTCTAAAGATTTGTTCAACTGTGTCCTTCTTCGTGAAAAAGGTTGAAATCGCTTGTAATTCTGTCGCGTCCCGCAGCAACAAAAACACCAGAGTTAATTCACTGTGTTACTGTTGCATTTTTGAGGAAACGACCACAAAACAGTTTAGCCTGTGAGGTTTTTACACTTCAGCTTCACGTTTGTTTTGTCTAAACGGACAGTCTGAGATGACCTGTGGTCAGACATGTTTCCCTTGTGGTGGGGGTTCAAAAGATACACAAGAAGTTAAGAAATATCCCGGACCCATACTGTGCCAGACAGCTCTCCCCTTCCACAACTCTAGACCATGTGAGGAGGCCCAAGTGTTTTTGCTTTCAGGATCCACCTTCAGTGCGTCCTGCAAATGTGAAGTCCAGCTCTCTAAAACCCTTAAAAAAAAAAAAAACACTACCAACCATCAACCACCAACACACAAACCATAGGGAATGAACCTTCACTTTGTGTGTTCTCATCCGTGTTTATTTTGGGATGTTCCTGTGTCTGTGGATTACCAATAACAAACTCCAAAACATCGGCGGCGAGCCACCCGTCTGAATGATTGCGGGGGTTTTCTCTTTTAATATTTTCAGACAGTCGGCCAGTTGAGAATACTTTGGTGTTGGTTTCTTGGACATATATGTGGAGAGATTACGCCATGCTGGATTTGATTTGTTATGACTTTTCATTGATTTTTCCAAGCGCAGTTCTCTCAAATTTCTGATTACAAAACTGCTCTCAGAGAAAGCAGAGTTCAAACTGGACCGTTTGACGTGATTTGGAAGCCCCGGGGAAAGAGCAGTGTTGCTAATGTTAGCTAGCTAGCTTGAACTACCATGGTGGAGTCTTACAAAATTTCTTTTTCTCATCAAATCCACTTTAAAAACATTACATAGTAACAAAGATACTGACTTATCTGATGTTTTGTTTTGTTTTTTGCCTGGAAAGAGCTTAATACCCACAGAGGTTTCTTTTCCCCCACATTTGCTTGTCCTTATAAATGAAGAAAAAAAAGTGCGAGCTTTGAAATTGATATGGAAAAATTGTTAATAAATGCAAATATCAAACACCATGTGTCATATATGAAAATTATCATGCATCTGGAGGTTTTCGTCCAAAAAAAATATGAAAGAGAGAAAGAGTTTTATTTTTTTTCAAAGCTGCAAAAGTTACATTTTGTTGATATTATACAATGTGGAATGACCATTTCTATATAGTTAGGCCTGCTGTTTCGGGCTGAGCCCACACAACAAAATGAAGCTCTAAACCACAGTGGATGGCGCTTGGACCCCGGCATTGTCATGGACATAGTGCACATTAAACTCCAGCTGACTTCCTGTGGCCGTACCTCAGAATCCAGACCGGCATGAGCGGCGATATGTGAATTACGTGGCACTAACAACAGTTTAGCACATTTATTTTAAGACAGACTTGGCTGCAACCAAATATAGCGTGCAGAGACAACACTTGTTTTGTCTCTCCACAAGTCATTATGGTGCAACGTTAAGTGTCGGCTCCAGCGAGAGAGGTGACATTGTCTTATGTAAACATTGTCTCTGGGTTGTCACTTTGCATTTCAGATGTGCCATTTCTTCCCACACACGCTCGTTTAAGTCAAATGTAATTATGAAGTGACAAGTCAAATATAAATCCGCCTCTGCTCTGATGGCGTTTACTCAGTATTAAGCGAGCTGGGTGTATTTACCCTCCTGGCCCTCACAAAGACTTCTCCTCACAGGGTTTTTTTTGGCATTAGTCGTGAAATAGCTGACGCTGCCTGATACAGACAGCAAAACCTGAAATTTTCACAGGCTTGATGTCGCAGATTAGTCATTATCCTTAAATACAGGACTCCACCACCTACACTTAACTACCGAAAAATCCCATTAAGGTGGTTTTATTTGACTTTGATATCCTTAAAAGATCCCGCAATCAGCAGGGTGAGTGGATCTCTAACTCAGAAGGGATTTGGAAATGTCTCAGTCGCAAAGTTTGAACATATCATAAAATGCAAGGGTAGAGGAATACCTATACATTACTCTGACCTTTTTACCTTTCCAACACATTGTGCGCGCAAGTGCTGCTTTGCAATACTTTATAAACTGTCTGGCTGAGTATTTTTAGTTAAATTAGTTTCTGGCTGCAGCAACTCTGATTTCCTCGGCTGAACAAAGACCAAGAAAGCTGCCTCAAACCAGCACCTGAGTCAGACGTTTCCAGAAATAACCCATACAGCAGTTGAACCATGGAAACAGAAACAATCAAATCTCACAGCTGAGATAAGGTTGCACTTGACTTGGTTGACTGATAACACACAAGTTCTTGCTTTTAGAAGTGAGGCAGGTGATATCAATCATCTAGAGGAACCGATTTAAATGCAAATTTTCACCTATTTTAAGAAAAGCGACTTATTTAGATAGATATATATGGTGGTAAGCTATATAGTAAAACACCCTTAGGGTATTTTTGTCCGTTCAGTTTTTTGGCAGATTCACATCCATACAGTTATATGCATCCACGCCTGGGAGCTGTTGAAGCACATTTCTCATCCGTCCCCCGCCTTCCGTGCCTTTCTAGGATTTCAAACTGGTGACCTCCCATACATCACCACCTATGCTACCACCACCACTTTCCAGTTACTTTTACACTTCCGGCTCCATTTGGGTCCATGTTTGTTTTCAGGACCCTGTAATTTCCCCACCAATCAGTCACAAGGGCCCCCGTCAAGCGCCATTCATAAGGTTTAAAGTAGCTCTTAGTGGTCCGTGGACTTTATTGAAACATCAAATTTGTATCCCAGCCGTGATGGTTTATCTTTAGCGAACTCACGTGCTTGGATTGGTCCCCTTACATCAACCGCCAATTATGTTCTCCTCTTGGGTGTGGGTTGAGCTTTGGTCAGCAAAGTTGGTAAAAAAAAACAACCCAGAAACATCAATCCTTAGGCAGCAGAGCGAACTAAAACAGGATAATTCTAAACCTTTCTTCTAAGATCGTTGTAGAGTAAAACATGACTAATACTGCCAGTAACACAGTGTGAGGATTTTAGGAGGCTGGTGTTTGATACCGGTGAGGGCCTGAACTACACTTAAGTTCACCCTATACCATCCACAGACAGGTCAGATGAACAAAATCTGCACTGTCACCACTTCCCATACTTATTTTTTTATCTTTCCTATCCATCTACATCTGCAGAAACTCTGAAATATGAGGTGAGGTTTCAGGGGTTTTTTACGCGCAATAACTTTGGGTGTGTCAAGTAATTAGCTTTTGTTTTTGTAAGCTTAGTGAAAAGGTTTTTGTAGCATTTCAAGTGCATGACATGGGACTGGAATCGTATTTCACAGTGAGGGATGTTCAACAATATAGCAGCGTCATGGCCTTCAGCAAGCTAACTGTTAATGTTTATTACAATGAAGCCAGCAGACCACATCAAGCGGCTGTGGTTCTGTAATAAACCGAGCAGCATAAGCCTTCTCTCATCCACAGCCTACAATTCTGTCACCATACGCTCAAGTCTTTCTCAGATGAATGCTGTGGCATGTTTAGAAAATGTAGGGGGAAAAAATGCTACCCAGGTTATAAACAACATCCAAATTACACTGTTAAATTCAAAACTTCCTTAAGCCAAAATGTTCTCTGGTTCCTACACTCGACATGAACATCCCGGCGTCTTCAAAGGCTCACATGCCGATGCAAATTGTTCGTATTTTTTTATGCACGAAAAGATGAATCATTGTTCTAAGAACTATAAATGGAGAAGCTCTTTTACAGTGGTTTAGCCGTGTTTGAAAACATAAATAAACCAAAATGATTTGAGCCTTTAAACTCCACCCTCTCTTTGCTCTGTCATTTCATCTAAATGTGACTAAATCTGGTCTCCTGCTAAGGCTCAAGCTAAAAGAGATTTTAAAATCATATACTATAACTTAAAATGTATCAAAATTGTCAGCTCAGGAAAAAATATGGTGTTGTAGTTACCAGTAAATATTTGCTGGATAAACATGCTCAGATCAGATGATACAGCAACAGCTAACTTCCATTTTAGCTGAAAATGCTGTGATCCTTCTCTTGCTTGAGATTTACAACGCGTCTCCTGCCCAGGTCTTTAGTCTGCACTATCAATCTTATCTTAGTTATGATCAGAATCTCAAACATGTGGAAATGAAGATCACAATTTACCAGGATGAGCGTACTTGAATAATGCTTGGGAATAGAGAAGGTAGCATTTTGGAAAATTGCGCATAATTTGGTGCAGAATCTTAAATCATGCTCACAGTGAAATGTGGCTTGTCACAGTCACATGTTGTGTAAATTGCATTCAGCATATCTGCGAATATTCACACGTATACTCCATAGTTAGAACACAACCTAAATGCTCCCATATCCAAGATGCCCTGGGATGGGATATAGAACACCCTACACATTGTTTATGACTACTTGTGTGTTTTAGAACATGTGATTATTTGGGTGTATGCATTTCCTATGTGGCTGGGCTGAAATTGAGAAATTACAGTCGGAGGATCTGAACGTAAGCAAGTCAAGGTGGAGGGAGGATAATACTCGAGGAAGGAGCTGATTGAGGAAATACAACATCATGACAGAAACCAGCTGTAATTGTAGGAACAGGCCTGAAACCTCGGATGATGTATGCACTGGGAGGACCAAAAATAACAAGTGACCACAGGGCCATGGCCCCCTCTGCAGCAGCACCATCTGCCTCTGTGGAGAGGAGCTGTCCAACAGTAAAAACTGCCATCTGGTGTCTGAATATCATCACTGCACAAAAAGGGCAGTCGGGCACCAACTTACAAGACGGCACAGAAACAAGAGCAAATGTCTTTTCCAGCAGGTCTTTAAATAACTTTATTAGCTGTTTCGAGGGAGACGACACACAAAATACACAACTTAAGAGCTAAAAGTCCTGAAATAGTGACTTAAATGAAATCAACTCTGTTTTCTCTCGGCCACAATGACTAGCTGACCAAATAATATCCAGGAAATGAAACTGACTAAGAATAAATAGTGCAATTACATCAGGAATAAACATAATCACTATTTTTCAAACTGTAGCATCTAAAACCTCCAGTAACCTTTGTTCATGGATGTCTTGGGCACCTTTTCATCACTCACCCTTGTTTACCTTTTCCTGGTCAGCCCGGGGGTGTCCAGACAGTCAGGAAAAGGTAAAAGGTAGGTCTCCATAGCCGGCTGGACAAGATGTAAATATGGTGATGAGTCTGGTACTGTATATTCTCAATGCAGGCTTTGTATAGAAGTACAGGTACCACTACAAATCTGCTGCTGCTGTTTTTTTTCCCCCCAAAATAGATGTATAGCAGACTATTTTCAGATCTTGTCCAATTTATTCTGGGGGCTCATGAACACTAACTAATAAATATTTGTCTCAAGCAAAAAAAAAAAAAATTATACTTTAAATAAAGTTTGCATCAAATTCGTAAATACAAGCTCAAAATGAAAAGTTTTTCCTGTTCACAAAGCCGACTCGTGTTCTTTGTTACTTTTTTTTTTTTTGTACATGATTATTTTCTAGTTCAGAAAAAGATTTTTCAAAAAAAGTGATAATCATGTGTCTGGATATTCAAGACATGGAGGCACCCTGATGTGACATGCCCGCTTTGGGCAGATCTGTCTGCTAATTACAGCCTAGCTTTGGGGAGGGAGGTACTTGTGTGGTGGGGGCATTTTTTTTAATGATTCGAGGGGTAGATATGGTATAAATACTCACAACCTTGTACTAGAAAGCAGCATATCCTCAGTTGTGCTCCTACCCTAAGGATATACAGCAGCACCAGGAGCCCACTGGTGCTGAAGAGACTGTTTTTTTCCCCTTTTGGATCCTGGTATGTGTGTGTTTTCTCTTCCTTTCTAAAACAGATCCATCTCTGGAGGAGAGGGGTCAGCATCTTGGCTTAATGTAGGCCCTCACTGGGTCTGATGATAGTCTTGGGATGGGATGTAAAATACTTCTTCCTCGGAGCACCCTTTGGGTGGGAGGGTTTGCAGAATCCACACATGTCGAGGACTCTGACAGAATCGAGCATTGTTTAGGTGATGCGTGTATCTGCATTTAGAAAGTGCTCTGTAAAGTAATTGCAAAAAGACAGCAAGTTAATGCAAGCTTGAGACAGGCTGTGCTGACTGCCTACTTGTACCCCCATGCAGGTTTGACCTCGGAAGATGGACATACGAGTAGCATG
Organism: Aulostomus chinensis; assembly: GCF_037954235.1. Taxonomy (NCBI): domain Eukaryota; kingdom Metazoa; phylum Chordata; class Actinopteri; order Syngnathiformes; family Aulostomidae; genus Aulostomus; species Aulostomus chinensis. The sequence goes on along the minus strand of NC_141336.1, from coordinate 13,800,882 downwards.
CATCCTCCTCCTCATGGCAGCCTCAACTGCAGCCCATGGGAAGGGGTATGTGGTGAAGAAGGTTGTGCCCTTCGCTGTGAAGAGCCACGGTAAGAAAGCACAACCTCCTGCTCTGCATACAATCATCATTTGACAGTAGGGGAAGGCAGCTTTGCGTTCTCAAGGAAGTTTCCCCATAAGTCTTTTGAAACAAGTTTAAAAGTGTTATATCTCAAGCTTGAATCTCCAACAAGGGGATTGTAAATGTAGCAGTATTTCACCATGAAAAAAATGAACTTCACCTGCTCTGAATTCATCTGTTGCTCTGATTGGCTACAACAGCATGTGCGTGCGCACACTTCTCCTCTCACACAGTACATCTCAGACTGACTCAGCTCAGAGTAAAGCACTGCAGTTTTGTTTGTCCTGAAGTACTAATATTTGATTTTCTGAAGTCTGTTTTTTCACTATTTTTGTAGTTCAGACTGATGATTATATAATGAAGTCGAGCAGTAACAAATCCAGCCTTTTTTGATGGAGGTGATATGGATCTTTTTTCATTTTGTTCTCTGATTTTTGACAGTTAACAGAACAGACACCAAGTGGAGACAAGCAACATATGCTCTGTGTCTAGAGTGGCTTCGATTTTTTTTTTTTCACATGCCATACTTTAAATTAACCATTTTCTTCAGTTATATCTGACACTTTTTTATATGATGATTGGTGTTAAATTTGCACATTCTGCTTGTTTTATGGACTTTAAGAAACCCATCAAGATAAGGCATTATTCTTTAAAATTCATTGAATGTTATTCCTGCAATTTTCTATGCAAAACCAAAAGTATCCATATTTCTGGGGAGCTTCTGCAAGAAAGTCAAATTTGAAGTTGACTTAAATGACTGCAGCAAAATGTACAATTTACTATTGTGAGATAAAAACATGTTCCTATTTTGATGTAGAAAGTGGCTGTTAAGGAATTATTTTTAGTTTGACACTGATAATTAGAGTCCAGTCACCCAGCAGCGTGGTTTGTGTGGGTGTGCCTGCTTCACACAGAAGTAGAAACATCTGTTCAGCGTCATCTGGATGAAGCTGCAGCGAACTGAGGACAGACTCCTTTACACTCAAACACACTCAAAAAAGAAAGGTTCCCTGTCATTTAGGCCTGCTGTTTCCAAACCAGTCACGCCATTTCTGTCATCTATGGAAGAAATAGCAATTAATTAAATGGCTTGAAATATTCATAAAGATTTTTTCTAATCCACTAGATATAAATAATCCAATGAATCTGGCTTTCATGGTGAACACGTATTTTAAAAATGAAATCAAGTCTCACAGTTGGTGGAGGATTTGTTTGTTTTCGTTGGATTAAGGAATGGCATCCCTGACTCAACACTGGTCATTCCCTTCTCAACAATACATGATGACCTCATGGGAATAAAACCATTGGGAATCAAATATCAATGGAGTTTAACCCATTCGTTGTAAGGTTCTCACCATTGTTTCACCAACGAAACAGATCAGAAGAATAAATGAGGGAAATCTGATGATTTTTTTTCAGTTTTGTTTTGCTCAATCTAATTCGTACTCAAACCCTGCCTATATTATAACTTATATTTTAACTGAATGACACAAACAGAAATAGTAGAGATACTAGACTTTGTGAGATCATAATATGTTTCACAGACAGTCACATTTACCTCAGAGTTATAGAATTGTTTTGTTGTTGGTTCTTTGTCAGAAAAAATACAGTTTATATGTAACAACATTGTTTACTTGAGATTTCACTTTGTTTTGTTCGTGTTTCTGTTCCGGCCGCTCTGATCATGATCACCGTTTCTCTTCCACAGTTGTGGCAGGTGAACCTGGTGCTCCAGGTGAGCCCGGCCCTGAGGGACCCCCTGGCCCTCCTGGCCCCCAAGGTGAGACTGGTGAGGGTTACCCCGGAGCCCAAGGACCACCTGGACCACAAGGACCTCCTGGCCGATCCATTGCTGGCAAACCTGGAGCCCCAGGTGGACCTGGCAAACCTGGTGCCCCCGGATCACATGGCGCTAAAGGAGACACTGGAGCTCCTGGACCTCAAGGACATAGGGGAGCCCCTGGAGCTACTGGAAGCCCTGGACCTGCTGGCCTCTCAGCAACTGGCAAGCCTGGACCAGCTGGTATTCATGGAGCAATGGGACCTAGAGGAGAGCCTGGTCTGAAAGGACATCCAGGTGTACCTGGTCTGCCTGGTCCTAAGGGTGATAGAGGGGTGGGAATTCCTGGAGCTCAGGGTGAGAGAGGACCTGTTGGACCTACGGGAGCTACTGGAGCCCCAGGTGAGCCTGGAGTTGGCAAGCCAGGAAAAACTGGTGTGCCCGGTGAGCCAGGAAAGTCAGGTAGCCCAGGTAGGGATGGTGCAACTGGTCCCATGGGACCAATGGGATCCAAGGGTCACACTGGTGCCCCTGGTGTAGGTCTTCCAGGAAAACCAGGTGAGAATGGTGCCCCAGGTATGCCTGGTCCAATTGGCCCTAAAGGCCACCAGGGTGCTGCCGGAGGTCCCGGAGCCCCTGGAGTCCCAGGATATGGAAAGCCAGGTGCAAATGGAGAGAAGGGAGACAGGGGAGCTCCAGGTAGCACAGGTGCCACAGGTCCCAAAGGCGAGCAAGGTGCAACAGGATATACAGGTGCAACTGGTCCAACTGGGCCCCTTGGTCCTGTTGGACCACAGGGTCCAGTTGGTTTCCCAGGTGAGCCTGGTGCTGCTGGTCCTAAAGGTGACACAGGTGCAACTGGAGCTCAGGGACCTAGGGGAAGCAAGGGAGATCAGGGAGCACAAGGTTTCCAGGGTAAGCAGGGTTATCCAGGTCCAGCTGGTCCCGCTGGAGGCAGAGGAGCCACTGGACCTGCCGGTGAGAAGGGCCATGTTGGTGCCCCAGGTACTCCAGGTGCCCCAGGTATTCCAGGCCCTGCTGGTCCCAAAGGTCTTCCCGGTCGTGCCGGTGAGCCAGGTGCTGCTGGTAATGATGGTGCTCCAGGTGCTAGAGGATCTACTGGTCCTCAAGGTCCTGCTGGTGCTCCTGGTGCTAAGGGACACCCAGGTCTCCCTGGACCTGCTGGCCCTGCTGGCTTGGCTGCTAAGGGTGTTCCTGGACCTCAGGGTTCCGCTGGTTCACCTGGTGAACCTGGTTCTGATGGAGCCATGGGTCCACCTGGACCTCCTGGTCCTCCTGGTCCACCTGGTGAGGTTGCTTTTGAGAAAGGTATGGGCATTGGTATGGAAATGGGCGAGGTTATGGTCAAGTCCCCCATGTCTGCTTTCACTGCATCTCTGGCCACCCCCTACCCTGCTTCTGGCAGCCCCATTAAGTTTGATCAGATTGTGTACAATGCTGAGAATCACTACGACCCTGAGACCGGCATCTTCACCTGCCAGGTTCCTGGAGTTTATTATTTCTCCTACAGCATCCATGTTAATGGTGCTCATGCCCTGGTGGCTCTGTACAAGAATGGTCAGCCTGTTATGTTCACTTATGATGAGTACAACAAAGGCTTCCTGGACCAGATGTCCGGCAGTGCTGTCCTCTTGCTCGATGAGCAGGACACAGTCTACGTCCAAATCCCCGATGAGGAGGCCAATGGCGTCTTCGCTGCCGAGAATGTCCACTGCTCCTTCTCTGGGTTCCTCATTGCTTCTACGTGATACGTTGATGCCGTAGTTACCAAAAGCCAACCAACTAAATTTGCAACCTATTTCTCAAATTAAAGTCAACTCCCTGTTCATTGTTCCCTCAATCAAACAGACAGGCAGTTCACTCCCTTTTTTGAGGAATAGTAGCATATCGACTTGAAAACTACAAGAAATAGGTGTTTAGAAGAAGGAAAACTAATTTATAAAAACAGGTGATCAGGGATGGGGAAAGCAATTCACAAAATCACGAGTGAGCTTTTACAAAGGAGACAACATGTGAAATTGAGGTGTTTATCTGTGTTGTGTCCTGACTTTTTCTTTTCCACTCTTCCTTTTATAATGACTTCAACTGGTGATTCTTAATTTAGTGTTTGTCTGTTTTTGTTTGTTTTTGTACAACCTTGGTTTTTTTTTTTTTTTTTTGGTTTTGTTTTGTTTTGTTTTGTTTGGGTGACCAATTATCTTATTAAAAGTATACAAATACTTTCTGTGCAACATGTTGTAACTGTTGTCCTTGTATGTGACTTGAATATTGTGAAAGGTAATGGTCAAATTGACTATTATGATGAAATAACTTACCAGATTATTGTCATACAAACACAAACTGTTTACCAGAAACATCATCATATCCCTGAACATGCATTATGTCATGAAAAACATAATGACTAAAATAAAAGATGTCTTAACAAATGCTTTGTCTCAGGCGCACTTTTTAACAATTTACTTGAAAGTATTAAAAGGCAGCAAAATAAGAAGTCTTTATTGTTTAAAAATCCAACACTTAAGATTTGAATTACATTTGAATGGTAGAGTGTTCTTGGAAGTGGTTTGGGATCTTACAGTCAAACACGACTGCAGTGTGCTACACAAAGTATGAGTTCCTCCAACTAAAGTTGGACTTTAGCATTTTAGCATCAGATAACCGCATAAATCGATCATCGAAAAGCTCCTACATGATAACTTAAGAGAGAATTTACCAAATAGCTCATTCTCAACCTCCAAAAGAGATCATTTTCACTTAAAAGTAGAAATATTCCAATGTAACAACTCCATTAAAAGTAAAAGCTCTGATTCACAAGTTAGTAAGCGCTGACAGCCGAAAGGTAACAAATCCAATACGTCAATGGGCAGTGGCACATCTTAGAGAGATATATCACATGTAAATATTATTCATGACCCATACTGCATTGGAAGATATTTTTAAAAAGAATGTCTCAGGCCCCCAAAGCTTCTTTCAAGACATTTATCTATAGAAATACACTGCTAGAGAAGTATAGTGAATGGCATCTAAAACATAAACGTTGCAGATTTGAATTTTGACAATACGTTTTCTTAATAAAGGACTAACAACTCTGAAATGACCTCAAGATGTAAAACAATAATACTGCAAGGTTTAGGTTTAGTACTGGCGACAAGAAAACCAGACCTTTACAGAACAGTTGAAGTTTGAAATTACTATTCGTATACAGTATATGTACATTGGTATTTCGGGATGTATTGTGGTATGTGCATTTTATGGTATCTACATATTTGTAGTGTACAGTGGTTTTATGATTACATGTAACATCCCAAGTTTGTGCTGCATTTTTACTATTACAAAAAGAAAACAAAGTTGAAAGCTGTGGAGGAGAACATAAGATCTTTTTCTCTGAAGTGTCGTTGGATAGATTTATAGATAACATCAATGTAAAAGCTTAACTATAGAGCTTGAATAAATGTACTTTCCTTTACTGGTCCCTCAGAAGCAAAGATGGATGAGCGTGAGTGAAATTATTCCCCATATGATGGCCACTGGATTGGCTCTGCTGCCAAAGTTTACAAAAGCTACTCTACCATGCAAGCCTGAATGTGGCTGTGCTGAAAATAGTTAGCATGTGGGATGAGGTACAGGGATGGTGCTCTGGCAGCTAAAATGTTTGATCTTCCCTGGGAAGAGGGTGAGATGGTGGTTAGGTGATGGGCCCCCGGTGACAGAACAGAGAGGAAGCTGGTGGAGGAGAAAAAAACCCACTGGGGATGGAGGCGACAGCCTTTCAGAGACACTCTGTGGTTGGTGCATGTGGAGGGACAGACAGGAAGAAAGATGGAGCAGTGTGTCTGGTTAATTCCACAAGCCACACTCCAAAATTATCTGCTGCAATGACTCACTTTGATATATTTGTTTTTCAGAGAGCTCACCTGTTATGTAGTCCTGTTGTGTACAACGAAAGAAATCAAGAGGATGGAGAATCTTGTGTGGCTAGATGGAATTCTTCCTGGCTGTTAGGCGTACTGGGCACAAAATTAGCAGCAAATCCCTCAGGAACCTGACCAAGATGGACATGCAGACCAACAAGCAGAAATAGAAATATTATGTGTAAAACACACCCTTCTTGTGGCAGCTGAAGTTGCAGGGTTACACTCGGAGCAAAGGAAATAGATGGTTTGAAATGTGCGAGGGTGCAGCTGTGGGTAGATATAAACACCCTGAATACGTTTGTAGAAATTCCGGTGTTTTCACAAATGGAACACATCTACGGCGTGTCTGCACGAGTCTGCGCTGCATGTTTGCAGTGGATGCAAAAACTTAACACACTGTAAAAATGTTTGTCTGACACGCTATCATTTATGGTACAAAACCAGAAGTTATGTGATAGGATCAAATGCAACTTGCCCTGAATCCTTTCACATAATTATGTTGTGGTTGCTCCTCGGGCGTTTTCCTAAAAATACGGTTGGGCAGCAAGCACATCTCACTTTGTCTCCTTGCAAATTAGGATGGTTTGGAGAGAAAAATGCTTGCGGTATTCCTACACGTTGTAAAATATGCTCATAGCAGCTTCAGGGATGTTATAAAAGAGTTGAAATAAATTTAAGGGTCTATTTGGGCACTATATTAAATAATTATACCTTTCTCTGTCGCAAATTCTGCCTTATTTGTGTAATAAAAAAAAAAAAAGACTCCTTGTGCATGAAGTGAGTTCTCCCAACGTTCCACATGTGGGCGCTGTTATGCAAATAATCTACAGTCACATTTATTCTAGTTGAAAAGAAAAAAAAAAGTCAGTTGATGTTTAAGTGTAAATAAATGAACTGAGATTGCCAATTCACACTTTCCTTTATTCTTCAGTGCTCACAGAAAATAAACGGAACACCTCAATACCATGTTGTAGCCAATGTTACATTCCATATTAAAGTGAAGCCTTGTTATATACAAAAAAGATGCCCTAAACTCTCAATTGTGTAGTAAAGATATGAAGTATTGTAGTCATCACAGCTTGATCAACATTTGCTTAAAACATCTCCCAATTTTATTCAATCTTACAAATGGTGAAAAACAAGAAAACTTCATTTACAATGGGTAATCTGTTAAAAATGTCATTTAGGTACATTTCAGTCATAAAACCAGTAATATCAAAGTCTATACAACGTGCATTACTACCGAGTTTGGAAATGTTGGATTCTAATGGAAAGTGTTGAGCACCTACTGTTTTCTTTTTTCTTTTTTTTTTTTTTGATAGTAACTAACTCTAGTTCATTCAGGAATGGTTTAGTCCACAGGAGTGTTGAGCTGGAGTTGTAAACAACAGTGCACTGCAAAGACAACATTTAAGACGTAGTTTAGGGCATTCCCTTTAAATATCACCATGTGTCAAATCTTGCAGACACAGCTTTAGCTGCTACATCCAATTGCCCAGCACCAAAGACTTCAATTAAATATGTCAAATTCAGCATTGTGTCAACACAGTCATGGTTTCATGTAGAAAAGCATTCACACTCACATTCGCGCCTTCACACTCACCCACGTCACAAATGCAAGCACCAATGAGCAGTGAGGAAGCAGCACACTCTCCAGTACACCTCCTGTCCATCACTGCCACGGACATTGCAGTCATTATGGATGAGATGGTTGCAAAATAGTAAACAAACACCAACAAAAAAAATAAACAAAAAAATCCCTGGTTTCAGACAAGTCCTCGCATTCCTTCAGATAGGCTCCGTCGTCTCCTTCATTCCGGTGTCTTGTTCAGCAGGATTATTCGGCGGCAGCAGCCGCAGCCTCTGGACTAGCTGCGGACTCTGGTTCAGCAGGTGAAGCCTCGGCTGCTTTCTCCTCGCCCTCCGCGGCTGCTTCCTCCACCTTCACCTCCTCTTCAGCTTTTGGCTCTTCAGGTGCGGCCTCCTTGGTTTCCTCCTCGCTGGCCTCAGCTGGCTTGGCCTCCTCGGTGGGAGCCTCCTCAGCCACAGCCTTCTCTCCCTCTGCTGGCTCTTCTGCAGCTGCCGCCTTCTCCCCCTCCTCTGCTGCCTCCTCAGATTCCTTCTTGGTCTTTTTAAAAGAGAAGCCGCTGAGCTTGAAGGAAGGCTTCTTGAAGGAGAAACGCTTCTTTTTCTGCTTGCCGTCTTCACTGGTAGACGGGGTGCCTTCGTCTGGTTTGGCGGAAGCCTCTCCGTTTGTGGCGGCAGGCTCTTTCTCTCCATTAGCCTCAGCACCCTCTACTTTCTCACCTTCCTCTTTCGGCACCTCCTCAGTAGGAGTGCTGCCATTGGCCTGCACATCAGCTTTGTTAGCCTCTTCTGCAGCTGGGGAGGCATCTCCATTGGTCTTGGCATGGCCGTTCTCCTGCAGGGGAAACAATACAAAATGTCAAAGTACTGTTAAAATTTTAAGAAGGAGTTACTCGTCTCGATTACATCCATCTATTGAGGGGAGAGCTGTGTGACAATGTGAATGGAGGACTATAAAATATTGTCTTGTAGTATTTAATCAAATTAATTGTCCAGTAGTATCCAATAGGAAAATAGCTCAAAAAATTGCAGCAACATCTGTTGCTATGAGAGTGACGACAGATCAGGTTTTCAGCAGAAGGCTGCTCGGTTAGATTGCAGAACCAACCACATCCACCAGGTGGCGTTGAGTTTTAGAGTAAGTGGAAATAACTGGTATTTTTTCATGTATTTTACTCTTTTTAATGGCCAACCACTACCTGATAAACATTCCATAGTTATTATCTGATCAAATATTTATCTTCTGCTTTAAATCAATTGATTTTTTTGTGATATGTGTGTGTGAACAAAACATGGCTCCTTTCTTGAATCTGGCAACAAAGGCGTGGCGTTTCTAAAATGGCCATGCCACAGTGTGAGCGCCCACAAACCCCGCTGAACACATTTCAACCAAGAAAAAAACCGCAATGGTAGACGTGCTAAAGAGCGGCCATGTCTTGGTGCAATAAATCAAAAATGCCATTTTCAACACTTGACATTCATTTGATTTATTATGTCCATCGAAAAAATAGTCAAATTCCACGTTTAAAATTGGTTTTAATTCATACAATGTATCTAAAATGATGATAGTGTGAAATGTTTGAAAAAAAGAACAATGGATTTGGTTGTGGGGGAAGGATGCATATGTGGCCACTTTCCCTGGAAGCCGGTGAGCATGAGGATGCGCTACATACAACATGGAGCACGCCATTGACGCAACACATTGCTAGACCATAAATTCCGCGCGAGCAATTAAGACTTTAATAATTTAAATTCAATTTACCTGTCCGTTAGACTTGGCTGCAACAGCTGCACCGTCGGCTGCCTTCTCTACCGCAGCTTCCTCTTTTCCAGCGGTTTTGGAGATTTGTGCTCCCATGCTTCTGGTCCAACAAAGGAACCCGAGCGATGAAATGAATGAACAAAGACCGCAAGCCTCCTTCCAAAAAATCCTAATCAAACTCCGAAACCTCCTTCTGCAACCGAAGCCGAGGAATCAGCACCAAACCCAAATGACCGCAAAGAGACGTGTGAGAATTTACAAAATGTGGCGAAGACGCAAAAGAAATGCGAATTCTTTCAATTTTTTTTGTCGAGCAGAGTTTGTAAGCGGAGAAATTGGCCCCGCCGCAAATGAGATGCTGAGTACAACGCCCAAGTCCACTGATGAATGGGCACTGGGGCTATGACGACAAAGCGACCCCGTCTCAGCCAATCACAAGTCCGCAATCCAAAGAGGAGGGAGGGAGGGGGGTAATGGATTGGGGAGAGGACAATGGGAGAGAAACAACAACATGGCCAACTAGGCTACTTGGTTTTATATCCACTTTATTGTAGTGAAACCTGATTTTGATTTATTACCAAAACAACGGCTGAGATGTTCTTACACTAAATATCTTATTTTTTCCACGTCATGCCGATTATATGGTGGCTCATAACAAAGAGATTGGCCATTTTCTATTTCACTGCTGAAGTAACCATGATACAGGGTTTTTTTTGTCTACAATTTATAACTTTAAAGAATATTACATCAACATTCATGACTCAAAAAGCCTATAAGTGACATAAAAATGTCACAAAATTATTTTATTCATGATAGATAAGATAGATAGAATTGCGGATAGATGGATTGATGATAGACAGATGGATAAAAATAGGAAAAAATACGGATGTTTTTGTTAAAAAATTAACAAAACAACGAATAACAGCATGCAAAGCTGTAACACATACAAATGTGTCTGCCGAAATAAGATGGCGAAAATTTAAAATACGCTGTAAATAAGTTACTTGAATAGATTAACACATCAAATAATGCAATGATGACTAAAACATTAGCACTACCATGAGCACAGGGTTTAAACACTGAGAGAGCCCCTATAGACAAACTGAATTCAGGTACATTAATATACAAAATAGTTCCTTATTCATGTAGATTTATATAACAGTACTCACATTTTGAAAATAATTTAGAGTCAGATGTATTTATTGATAAACGATGCTACAATAAATTGGGCCAGGGAAGTTGTTTATCACACCTTTTCTAATTAATATATGCATGTACCAAAACAACAGCATGTGTTGGACAGCTGAGCTGACAAATCAGCGCTCGGCATGTTATATCATACACGCACCCTCCTGACATATGCCTCGCTCAGAAAACAGACGTCCCCTGTAACCATAAGCCCCTGCGCCCACAACTTCCCTCATCCCTCTTCTTGCATAATAGCGTCTTGTCTGCCTGTTACAGCTGGAGCATCCCAGTGACCCAGATATAACGAGAGTTTATGGCCCTGTGCTGCTGCCTGCCCAGGCAGCCTGCAGTGCTCTGACTACACCAGCAGCCACAAGTCTTTTCACTCTTCCATCACTGCGTGACCCACATCTCCATGGTAACAAGTCCAAAATGGCTTCAAGGATGAGGTTGAGGGGCTTTAGCGGTCATAAGTCTCGCTTATGAAGAAGTAAGGTGAGAGTGAGTTCAAAACCAAGCAAACACCAGACAACAGTTGAGGATTAGGGTGACTTCTTCCACCCAGCCAGCCAACCCTCCCTCCCTTCTTCAGGCTAACTAGGCCACGCTCATTGTTGTGATACTCTGATTACATGCAAAGCTGCCATTTTTACTGAGCGCTGTCATGAATATGGAAACTGGGGGACAAAGACAACAGAAAGCACCAATTCAGACGGACAGATTACACCTGTCAGGACTGCTGAATCATGTCACTGACCTTGTGTGTGCGCGCGTGTGTATGTGTGTGGGTGCACGCGTGTGTGGGTGCGTGTGTGCAAAAGTGAGTGTGAGTAAGAGGAATTTGGAAAAATAGGCAAACTAGCATCATGAAAAGCCCTCAAATCAGTACTAAAAACATATAAATTGGTAACTTCATTTGATAGATTTCTCCATTAATTAAAAAAATGTTAGCATAATTTAAACATAAAGTTGTTGTTGTTTTTTTTAATTCATGAGTGAAGCTACAGTCCGGTCCAGTCTAACAATCCTCAACAGATACTTGTTAGTATTCCATCAGTGTGCCCTCGACAAAAAGCTAAAAGAAAATGTTGTCAGCTCCTGGGATAATGATCATATATTTTTGACAGGAAAAATATGCACAGATCCAGAAAGAGGTTTGGATTAAAAAAAAAACAACAACCAGAGAGCATTAAGAGGTGTCAAAAAAATCATCAATTGATTTTTTTTTCCATGAATTAATCAGGTTATACATTTAGAGGTGGAGGTGTATTTTTTTTTTATCTTGTAACATTTCTTTACTCTTACATGTCCCTGAAAACCTATTTGATTTAGTCTGAGCACCAAGTCAGGGCTGAGTTCAATGAACAGAGGTCAGAGGTCAGCCGTGTAATTAATAATAACATTCCTGAGCAAACCCAAGTTGCTGTAAATCCTTGTAAATGTGGGTTTGTTAGGATTGTTTGGCTTTGATTAGAAATATATTTCACCTGCATCTCCCTCTCCCTGTTTGGCTTCCACTGAGAAATGATGACCCCACAAAGGTCACTTCAAGCTGCATCATTTGGACCACAACGACTTCTCAACATGCTATGGAGGGCTTGTATCCTGCTTTAAACTCACCCCTGCAGGTAATTTCAGTAGCTTTTCTGGTAGAACAGGTTGTCACCTGTCGTTGCTATTAACTGCAACAAAAACATAAACACAGGAGAATTTGTTGGAAGACGACACTCAGTGGATAAGAGCCTCAGCCCACTTTAAAATTTGACTCTAAAACGTCTGTTATGGGGGATGAAATCTCTTGAGGTTGTCTCGGTTTTCAAGGAGTCCGCAACAAATCACAATGCAAATCAAAAAGAAACATATGGATTTCAACAGTGCATAAACAGACAAAGAATTTGCAATACTTTAATTATCAAAAATAACAAAAAAGTGGCAAATAATAATCAAAGTGTAACTGGATTGTAGACCAGAGGGTAATTCATCTAAACCTAGAGGGGGAACCTTCCCTTCTCAGTCTTCCTCATGTTTAAAAACCAAAGATGGTATGCAATAAGACTCTGACCATTTAAACAAGAGCAGACAATTTGCCAACCCTGCCCTGTTTTTCAGTCACTCCGGCGATGAGGCGGTATCTCATTATACATTGTAACCTTTCATTGGTTGAAATTGATGCCAATCAAAGCTGCTGGTTGGCGTAGTTCCGCAATCACAACCGCAGCAAGTCAATCAGAGATAAACCGGAAACCAAAATCGAAAAAATAAAAGCACAAAGTAGCTTTGGAAACAAAATATAGTCTGTGCTAACCTTAATATTGCATATCAAGTTTTATCTGAATTTGAATAAAGATATATTAGATATATTTTTGAGTATTAACACATTTACACTTAGACCGGCCCTTTACTACGGAACACTTTCAAAAACAATATTTTTATTTTGAAAAGTTAAACGGAAGCTTAGCTTAATATGCTTGTTAGCTTAACACCATCGTCGCCTTCGTCATAATCTGTACACACGGCGGCGACAGCAGCTCCTGAGTCGGCAGGGACGGGCATCCTACCGCTATTCTCTGTCTTTATCAAAGCCAGAAAAGAAAAACACTAAGAGAGAGAAACAAAACACCGGCGAGTTTTCCTCCGCGAAACTTCCCCTGGAAACTCCGATGGATTAGCTTGATTTTAATGTGGTAAGCACGCTTTTTTTTTCTTCATGTGTTGAATTTCAATTGGTGCAGCCGCCTTGTCCCCTGTTATGCGCTTTGAGATGAATTCATCTCGAGAGAGAGAGGGAGAGAGAGAGAGAGAGGGAGAGAGAGCGAGAGAGGTGAAATATAACATTGTGGGTCGCTGCATTCAAGACAGAATCTATCCTGCACATCCTGCAGATGAAGCTGCTTCTATTTGACGGGTAACTTTGCCCTCAGAGGGGGGAAAAGAGGAGGGGGGGGGGGGGGGGGTGTAATGGACTCGTAATTGTGGATGATGTTTTGCAGTGGTGTGATTCCAGAGAGGGGCTCTTCTTGTATTGCAGTAGCAGCAGCAGCAGCAGCAGCAGTAAGGATGGATGCGCTGCAGCTGACCACCACTGAGGCCACATCAAGCCACAACAGGCCTGCAGACAGCCTCCTGTTGATTGAGCGCCACATAATTTCTAATTGTCATATATCTAATTAAAGCTGGTAATCTGATGTGTGTGTGTGCGTGTGTGTGTGTGTGTAGAGTTGCAGCCATCCATCTTGCAGCCAAAACACTAGAGATGATAGACTTGAGTGTGTTGCTTTACACTAATAGTTTGATCGATAAGTCAGGCATTTAAAGCCAATAAAGTGTGTGAATATGTACTCTGCAGCCCGAAGCTCTTAGTATTCAGCTTCAGTCCGTGAGTGACTGAACAATGGGAGTGCGTGATGTGTATCAAAGTTGAATGAAAGGGATGGCACATTATGGTTCATGTGCATTTACCCTCAGGCTCTTTCTATCCTTACACACTCTCATCAGACAACACATAGGGTTAAAGTCCGCACTCTCTACTTTTAACGGTACAAACAGAATTACATCAGTACGACACAATATCGAGTCACATTAAATCAATCTGTGGCATATTTCAACACGTGAGAGTTAAGTACAGTTAGAGAAACTAAGCAAGAGACCCTGTGAAGTCATGCAATCAGGTTTTCAAGCTCAATACATACACGCTCACACACACACTCTAGATTACAGTGAGCCAAAAGTGATGTCAAGAGTGGTTACACTTCTAACTACACGACACAGACAAACACTCTCTGCATGATTTAAGATGGCAAATGCAAATCTGGCCATAGAAAATGTAAAATGCAACACGTGGTCAAACACAAAATATTTCTAAGAACGGAACTGCGGATGTTGCAGTTGCAGCTAACGTTAGCAACACGCCTGGAAACAAAGATGTTTGCAGCTGATATGATATTTTTTTAATATTGTGAGAGTAAAATATCAACAACAACAAAAAGTACAATGGGGTGTCTGTACTCACTTCCAGGTACGGGTAAACGCAGACGTTCACCAATTGTGTGGTTCGGGGTTCATATCGACACTGATCATTAAAGCATAAATTCGGCTAACAGCTGAGGCTAATTGTTGTCTTAATCTTTTTTTTTAATCATTATCCCACCCTTGGAAACAAAATTATCATCATCATAAATAATTTTCCATGTAGTCCTTCATCACACCAACTTTGAGGACTGATTCATTCCTGCACATATTTGAAACAGTATTTAATACAACCTTTCATGTCAACAGTTAAGCAGCCACTGTCGTATATAAATGTCTTTTTATATGCTGATGTCAATCAACATGGAATATATCAGCCGAAACCAACACTCCACCGATACGTCGGCTGAAAAGGGACCGATAGCTCATGATCTGACGGCGAATGTGTCGTGTTGACGCTTTTTTTTAACTTTGTCACTCCTGCGTTGATTTGAATTCATTCAGTTTACACAAGGGTTTACCTGCTCGTGTATCAGATATCACCTACAGCGCATTGTCTTAATTTCTGAATCGGTTTGGGTTTTCCGCCAACTCAAAATCGTATCGAGTTCCACCAGAAATCTTCCAACCTCCTCTGCTGCAGTCCCACCGCACGCATCAGAATTTCCAGTGAATTCTCACAATGACAATCGCCCTCCACTGGCAAAAGATTTGGAAAGAACCACGCTGACTAACAAGTAGAAGTGGCTTCTACGGGAAAAGAACCCCATTTTTTTTTCTCTCTCATTAAAAAAAAAAAAAAACCTTCCGCGTACTGGTTATAAACCTCGCTGTGTGAATGGCCGTTCCTGTTTACAATAGCGATTCAACAACAACATGACTCAACACACTCAACAGTGTTCCAGTTCCACACGTAGGTACTGTATGAAGCTCAGCTGTGGGGTTTTCTAACTGGCTCTTTTCATTGAGAATGAGAAGAATGCTTTGAAAGCGTAACACTGCGTTGCATTGTCCAGATAATCTTGTAGCAGAGTGAAATGTAGCCATTGTCTTGTTGTTGACCCACTGAATGAACTCACTTGCCTGACACAAGCAAATATTGTAACTATTCAGTGAATGGCACCCAATAAGAGAGAGAGAGAGACTCACTGTTGTATCCAGTAAACACACCAGTGGGTTTCAGTCCATCATTTAAAAGGCACACAAGTTGAAGTGACCTTTTTTTGTTAACCTATCCAAAGAATGTCTTATTCTTCAACTCCTATTTTGGCATTGAAATAGATCTAGTGTGACTTCAGTAGAACGCGTGTGGGAGGTTTGATCTCTCTCTCTCTTGCGCGCACACACACACACACTTCACACTGAAAAGGCTTCTGTTGTTGCTGAATTGTTCTAAAGAGATTTATAAGTTCACTGGTGTTGAGTAGTGAAGGCTTCACTTGATTCGGTGACCATCTGAGAGCAGTTTATACGTCAAAAGGTTCAGATCTCTTTACAAAGCTGACAGGACTCTTACAGAAAATCTGTCCAGTGGAATAATCACTCATCTCATCAGCGGCTTGATAAAATCAGAAGCTATTGTCACAAGCTAGCATCGTTTGGCTGTTGGATTTTTTTTTTTTGGCCAACATCTGTTATGCTGAGACTTTAAGACTGATTTGGCCATGAAGTGATATTTAACGATGTCAACAGCTTAACAAAAAGGAAGTTCCTATCATATTTATATGTTTCACTTACAAAAAGAGACATGTAAACATTGTGAATCCGAAAATGTACAACTTTTCTTTATTTCCAAAACATTCGGGAAAGCCCGGAAATCATGTATTTACCTCAATATAGAACATACATATTTTGAATTTTCAGCTTTTCTTTCATTCTGTATGATGACATTTTTGGACTGATGGTTGAATGCAAACTCAAACAAAAGTTACAGGTTAATGTTAGATACAATAATCGAGAATCAATAATGAAAATAATCCTAGGTTGCAGGTGGTTTCCACGGCGACTGCAGAATGAGATAGAAACATTTGGAAACAGCAGAAGATAGAGTCAAGAAACAGGAACACAATTTGAAATAATAAATACAATGTAATGGAAATAAAAGGTTAATTAAAAAAGCAATATACATAAGAAGAATTATAAGACTAAACACTCGGTGCATTATAGCTGACGGAATGTGGAGATGTAATGAGTGTGGTGGCTTTACTCCTCAGGGTTTATTAGAAATAAATTAATACCAGCACTGTCATTTATTTCAGTCACACACACACACACACACACACACACACACACACACACACACACGTGCAAGTACGAGTGTAACTTTTTTTATACTGTATACATTGCACAGAATGAGACGCCGCCATGTCTGCCGTCTCCGTCTTGACTGACTGTCTCCTGTTTAATCCATCAGCTACACTCGGCGACCCTGACATGTCTGTCCTTTTAATTTAGTATATTGATCTTGCAGCTTTACTATAAATGGCTGTGTATTTCATTACGGCTCCCAGCAGTGTGTGTGTGTGTGTGTGTGTGTGTGTGTGTGTGTGTTTGTGTGTGCGTGTTATTATAGATGATTAACATTTATGCCTGTAGAGTATCCAAATAAAGCTCTTTGTTGCAGTAAATTAATTTCCAGATGAGCCCAGTATTTGTGAGTGATGTCATGGTGGTTCAGGACCATGACACAATACTATCATAGTCTGATGTAGTATTGTGTTTTTTGCAATGTGCCACTAAAAGAAAACTGTTGTATCTTCTGACCTGCGTGTTTTACACAGCTCAGTGTAAACACAACAGGCTGAAGAACTCTTATATATCAGTCCAGCCGCTGATAAATCAGAGCTACTGTGCTGAGGATGTTGTGTCATGTAAATGTGATTAGTGGTATGGTATGTGTTTGGGTTAAGAGTTTGTGTGCGTGTGTGTGTGTGTGTTTTATTGGTTTGTTTTACCAATGATGTAATGTTATGAGCATCTTCGTTTTTAATCTGTATATCATTTTCTTAATGGAGCCCCTCTGTGAGCACAAGACCAACTTGAATGACGTCTTGTCTCATCTCATCTCCTCTGTCAGCAGGATGACTCATTTATGGATGGATTTTGGTGAAATGTGTACGATGATAAGTTATCAAACAGCTGATTATAAATCAGAAATGAATCAGAACAGTGTCTGCTGACATCACAACTGCCTTCGTGGAGCTGTGCACAAAATGATCGTACCAACTGACCAGCACTGTAGCCTCCCCTCCCCCCCAAAAGAACTAAAGAACTTGTCCTAAATGTTGCATGTGCCTTTACAGTTCACATCAGATAATGCTGATATTTGACGTTCATGTTTTAATAGGAATTCAGCAGCCAAAATATCACCATACTCTACTTGACAAAGCTCCTGTTGCTTATGCTTAGATGATATTGGCCTCTTCACTCTTTACTTCCTGCTGTGAAGGAATCTCGCAGCAGCGTTGACAAATGCTCTTCAACAGATTTGGCCAGACATCAAAGTCGAATTTCAGACACCATCTTGAGTTGATCAAAACGACGAGGCTCTCGTGTGATTGGGGTGCTGTCTGTCTGCCTGCGTGTGTGTGTGTTTGTGTGTTTTTGGTATGTGTGACTGTCCTCCCACTCACTCCTGGTGTCTCTGCCATGTGCTATTAACTGTCACAACACAAAATCAAGCTACCATGTCCCTGACAGACTTTCCTTTAACACGCTAGCAGAGCCAAGCTGTTCATCGGGGTTTGAAACCAACGTGATGAGGGATCTTGCGATAGCCAGGCGCTGGCACGGAAGGGACGAGGCCGACAGCTACAATACTATCATCTGCTTTTCCTTTTTTTTCTTTTGATGGTGGTGGGGGGGTGGGGTTAGGGGTGCAGGGGGAGATGTGTTGCAGATCAGGTGACTAGCAGGCTAGCTCTCTCCTGCATGGTGTGAAACTCTATTAACACCCACCTAAAATGTTCCATGGCTTTTGTCTTGACATTTCTACACTAATGATCCATAGTGTCAGTTCATGCGTGTAATTGAGTAACAGAATAGCGGATGTGAAAGTGATGATGAACGCTCTCGGAACGGTTATTATATTAGTGGGTAAAAATGTGATAAGGCTGCCTGTTGCTGTCTAATGTACTTTAGCTAAACCTAATAAATCTGTTCATCTCCTGAAAGCAAAGCTGTCCAAAAACATGCCCGTGTTTGTATTTAAGACCCATTCAGCAACCACAAAAGTGAACACAGACTTGATTCATATGCAAATGTTTACAAGTCAACTCTCAGCCAAAAAAACAATGCCGCAAAGGGAACGTATGTATATAAACAATACAAGATGGCCTAGATTCTGTGCAGCACAATGGTTACAGATCTATTAAAGCTATGGTAGTCCCTGGTCTTTTTTTTTTTTTTTTTTTTAACTTCAAGAGCAGGAAGATTTTCATAATCCCCGCAGGCAGAGCTACGACGTGAGATCTCCCCTCATTTACTCAGATCCCTTCAGGAGTGCAGGAAGAGCTATTTCAGTCCCCACAGTTCAGGAGAAACACACCAGAAACCCTACACGCTATCTATGTTTGTATTCCCTCAACACCAAAGGGTTTTGACATATTCACACAACTCCCAAAAGTCTTTTATTTTGTATATTATTCCATTAAATACCCACCTTAAGTGCCCTTGAGCCTTTTATGCTGCAGACGTGATTAGAAAGGTACTTTGGAAAAGAATTTCCTAAAATTCCCCGAAGGAAAAAAAAAAAAGAAGCCAGAATGTCACCTGTTTTGAGCATTAAATGGCATCAAAAGCAAGAAGAAATCTGGTCAGTGGATTTTTGATGTGTTAATTTAAGTCGATTACAGCCAAAACGCAATGCAAACACAACAGCGGGGTAGTGGTCGAGAAAAATAGCGCTCAGATTATGATGTCATCAAAATCAGCTTTTTTTTTTTTTTTTTTTTACATTTGAGTTTACAACATTTTTTCAGCAAAGCGTAAGCAGGGCACTCAGGACGGGAGATTGAGAGAAAAATAGAATTAAGACAAAAGACCTAGATTTACAAAATAAGATAAAAACAATAAAGGAATAAGAGCAATAAAAAAAAAACCCGCCTCAGATACTTATAATAAAAAAGGATAAGAGCGATTAAAATGATCAATATTTAATGAGACTCTATTGCACTTGTTCAGTTATTACCCAGGCTAGTGTTCCACACACAATACTGCTTCAACTCAGAGAGCCGGTCAGCACAACGCTGCTATCTTATCACCTTCTCACGTGGCCTATTATTTACATTATGGCTTAGCTCGGTTTTTACAAAGGAAGCCGCCACAACAAAACCATTCATCGACGTCGATCGGAATGTCTGTCAGTACAGTTTGTGTTGCCGTTGGCCGCGGGTTTAAATTGTCCAAACAAAGTCGGAGTATATTCATAAAACAAATCTGTACGTCTATTGTTTTAACTCTGCTGCGTCACCATGAAAAAAAAAAGTCTTCATTTCTAGGGTTCTGAGGAGGCTGATACATCACCTCCTTAAATGGATATGAAGTGTTGAGAGTGGATTTTTGCTTCCTCGTATTAGCGGAGAGTGCTGTAAATACCTGAAAATGGAGGGGATGTGAATATAAATGTCAAGGAAGATTACTTGATATCTTGACTATCAGAGAAGCAACAGTCGGCGAGTCTGTGGTCTCAGCTTCGGTCCGGGCTTATGTTGTAATGCTACCCCTGGGCTTGTTTCTTCTTCTGGATATTTCATGGGCTTTTATTGGCAGCAATGAATCTCCATCATCCCCTTTCTCTCTCTTGTTCCTCTGTTAATCCTCGTGGAGAAAAATAAAAAAAAACTGGACGAACTGGAAATGATACAACGGTGACAACTTGTCATACTGGGTATCTTGGCATCTATTTTCGATGATAGATTCTCCCCAGCCCCCATGAACAGGGGTGTTTTGTCATCATCATTACACTGTTGACAGCAATCAGATATCTGGAATTATAGAAGAGGTAAAGACACCGACACAAAACTACTGTTTAGTGTTAATAGAGCTGGTCATAGTGCACTAAAGTCTTTATAAATGAGTTTGTGCACTTAATTACGGTGTTAAATCACGGGTATCACATTTAACTACTCACTTCCTGGAAAGATCCAGTTTATTTTAAGTTTCTCTTACTTTTCTCTCACATTTACTCTCAAAACATTTAAATGCAAGTTTCCATGATATACTGTATACCCCTTTTAACCCCTTTACATTAGACCCTTATTGTTCCCCTCTTCAAAAAGAGATGGAAAAAGGTAATTACTTCATAATTATTTACATGGAAATCCTTTTTTCTTTCTTTCTGTCAAACAAAATACGACACGTTTACATAAGGATACCAACCCATTTCAACCAGTTTCAATGAAAGTCCTCCCTTTTTTCCCTGCTTCATTCACTGATACACCTTGCAGCAGTTAGATCCTGCAGTTCCAGTTGGACTTCAAGCAGGTTTACCTCCTCTACAATATATAACACACTGCAGTGTGCAGCAAATGGCACAATGTACACTTTGTGTGTGTGTTTTAATTTATTTCTATATTTATTTATTTATTTTTTGCTTTTAAATGCGAAACTGGACTAAATGCATCTAGTCACCAAAAGGCTCCAGTGTCACTGAGGGCATACCTTTGATTTGAGCTCATTTAGTATAGGAGGTGGGGGGACTAGTTTCCGAAGAAGATCGCAAAACAACTCAGCCTATCATTTTCAGATATTTCCTCGGTCTGCCACACTGTTGGATGAGCCAGAATTGCGTAAATACAATGTTTCGACAGCATTTCAAGTACGTCAAGAATAAGATGGAATGACTCCTGCAAACTTGAAAATGTACGCTGATGTTTTTGTCTGACTCAATGGGAACAAAAAAAACAAACAAAAAAATCACTATTTGTTAGACAGCCACTAATGCTGATGAAAGACAACAGTGGCTTCTTCTTAGCTGCGCTGAACCATCTTCATAAGCTTAAAAAGGGGACTGGGGGGGGGGGGGGGGGGGGGACTGAACCGTGCATTAGTTTAACTGGGTCTTTAAAGACGTACGGCTCCTTTTAATTGGTAAAGCAGATTGCCTCACTCATTACTGAAACTGGTTTAGCTTTAGTGAGGCCAAATGCTTCGTCAGTCCTCCCTCATGAGACCCGGCGTAGAGCCAGGGAGCGTGTCTCTCTCTCTCTCTCTCTCTCTCTCTCTCTCTCTCTCTCTCTCTCTCTCTCCCCCCCCCCCCCCCCCTCGATTAAACTCTGAATCTGTAGACGGGTGTGTGGCTGCTCGTAAAGCAAGCAAAAATAGATCTCATGCCAACTTGTAAACGCCAAAGTCGGGGTGTCGTTTCTTCTCACGAGCGTGGTCGTACAAGTCAACGTAAAAGCACGACGAGCGATGCTGTTGAAGTATTCGCGGGGTATTGTCAGCGTAAAGTATCTCAATTCAGCATCATTCAAATGAGCCACACGCTGCAGCTCTGTCACATTATGTTCTTCTGTGTAATTAGTTACGGACTTTAAAGTATCGTGTGTCATTTCAGTCTAATTGAAAGATTTTTCTGAAGGCTTGCCCTAACTCTCGGAGGAAGCGCTGAAATAATGGAACACTGAATCATAATTTCCCCACTGGAGACGGCTTTGGAGCTATTATTTTACCTACGTACTAATTCCATCTCTGTCTCTTTTCTCTCCATCCACAGAAATTAGAGGATGGGCTGTGTGCAATGTAAGGATAAAGAAGCAGCGAAACTCACTGATGACCGCGAGACCAGCCTTTCACACAATTCGGGGTACCGTTATGGGTCTGACCCCACGCCGCAGCACTACCCCAGCTTTGGGGTCACCACCATCCCTAATTACAACAACTTCCACAGCGCCGCCACACAGGGGGTGACGGTGTTTGGCGGAGTCCACACGTCCTCGCAGTCTGGAACGCTTCGATCCCGGGGAGGAACAGGTGACCTTTCAATAACTCTTGTAGACAAATGAGTTGACCCAGTTGTTGAAAGCTGTTTCATATTCTGGGTCACTATTTAATACCATACGGTTTTCATACCACACTTACATGCATTTAGTTTATTGGCACGTTGCTGTTGTTGTTTTTTTGTTTTGTTTGTTTGCCCACTGCATTATGCAGTTACTGCATAAATGATAAAAAATGCTATTAGTGCCGTATAGTTACTCTTCAAGCAAGCCGCATTAATGTTATGGAATGTTAAGCTAAGTGCTAAGCTTGCTAATGCCATTTCCCACTACACAAGTGCATGTGTGGGATTTTAAGAATAAGAGGAAGAGAAAAAAAACAAACCTCCACCAGAAAAAAACACGTTTTGCAAACAGCATAGTATAAAGCATTATGGGGTGTGTGTGTGTGTGTGGGGGGGGGGGGGGGGGCTGTAGAACCTTGAGTAGAACTCAACTCTGCTTCTAAAACTCAACACGGAATTTGTTGCTGAGAAGACAAAAAGTTGCAGAAGTTACATGCTTGAAAAAGTCGAAGTAGAAGCGGCACGTTCACATCAACGCTGAGCGGAGCCTGAGACGACAAACAGCCCTTTCTACTGCGGGCTCATTTGACCTGGGACTGAATGCTGTTCAAACCGTTTCCAAAGCCAGATATTAGCAAGTGTTAGCAGAGGGTGTTTTGCCCCTTCTCTTTTTGCTCTCTTTCGCCTCACCTGGTCGAGGCAGATGGCCGCCCACACAGACCATGAGTCCGCTCCAAGATTTCTGCCTGTTAAGAGGCAGCTTTGCATCACCGCTGTCGCAGAGTGGGGAACTGTTAGGCTCCTTTACACTCAATCAATTTAGATTGATACTTTCTCTTTTTTCTCTCATGTATATAGAAATAGAATAGACTTGACCTCTCATAAGGAAAAAAAAATCATCCACAATTCACCGATCTGTTTGTGTTCCATCGCTCTCCCTTGGTTACATGTTTTGCAACCAAAAGAATGAGTAACATCCTGGAAACAGCCAGTAAGTTTAGTTTCCTCTGTAGGGCTGCTGGCGCTGCTGCAGGACACACACTCTCAAGGTACAAGGTGATAGTAGCAGATGGGATTGACTGGCGCTCACTGGTCAGCAATTTCACATACGCTACCTTTAATTGTCGCGAGGACGTCGTCTTCTTTTTACACAGATATTTTCATTAACATTTTTAACATCGACAAGATATGAAAACGACTCGGGTTTAGATACTAACATTCATTTACGACACATGACATGTGTACGCTAATATGATCATAATAATGCTGCGAAGTTTGGAAAAACACTTTTCCCAGGTCGCATTTTCCCGGATGTCTGTTTGTCCAGCATAAACTCAGTTGCTCTTACCCTGGTAATTTAGCTGAGTATTTATTTCGCACTAAACACACTACAAGGAGGAACTCGTCTAGTTTTGCCACCTGACAACACCGCGACATAAAGTCCCTCCTGGAGAAACTCTGTCCTACGTTCCCTTTTGTACTTTTGGTGATAAAGAATGATCTGAAATGATTTCCATCACGGTTGAAACTGTCATCAGCTTTCTCTGTTATTTTCCTTCTGTATCCTCAAGGAAATGTGTTATTCTTCCCCAGTATGTGCTCATATTGTGGTGCTGTCATACATTAATCTTGCTGCAGAAGATGAATGTCCACTAGCTGCAAGTTAATGGAAAACAGGGTGACCTAAATTATTGCTGCTGGCACATCTGACGTCCAAAAAGAATAGCTGTTGTCCTGGATAGTGCAAATGTGTTTTGAAGGCAAGTAGTCAGTTTGATAATCTTTCACTTCATAATTTAAAGAGACATACAATGTGAGGTGCATAAATTAAAAGCATCCCTCACTTTGATATCAACTGCTGAGCTGTTTCTCTTTTCTTTTTTTTCTGGAGGTAGATCCCAGCGCAGATAAACACGCTGCATCTGTGGAGTCAGCATCAGCCGCTCATATGAATAAGAAATTACTTGAGGAAGGCAGCAGCATTCAGACCCAAGATCGCAACAAGAGGCAGCAGAAGTAGTGCAGAAATCTGACTCGACAACCCCCTACTCCCAACCCCCCCCCCCCCCCCCCCCCCCCCCGTTACCACCCTGGGCTACCAAATTTATGTTTTCGCTGGAAAATGAGCAGAGCTTTCACAATGCACTGTGTGTCTGACTGTCCAGACAGGATGCAGATCAAATCACAAAATGAAATCAAATTTTGCAATTTCAGGCTTATTAACAGATAAAGGGACTCTTGGGTTGTTTCGAATCGCATATGATAGATTTGATTTGCCTTCCTAATGTAGACCTTGGCAGCTCATCATTCCTAGAGGATGCACTGTGTGATAAAGAGAAATCATCCTTTTATTTTTTCATTTTTTCTTTCGGTTTTGTCACATTAGATCTACATTTTTTGATTTTACTTTTGTGTACTTTACCACTGGGAGGAAGCTAGAAACAGTATCAATATCTCTTTACCTACAGGAAGGCTCCTGCTTGCGTTTTGGGACAGGCCAGGTAATTTACTTTGGGAGTATTGCTGCTTTTTTTGGTAGTGCTGCTGAAAACACCTGCCTGTTGCACCTTAAGGGGGGGGGGGGGGGGATGGGACTTTCAAGTTGCGTTTTTTGTAAAACCAAAACGCTGAGCAGAAAGATCCTGAAGTGCTGCATGGAGACTGGAACTGAGACGGGAAAATCACTGTTTGCAGGTTCACCAAAGGGACACCTTTTGCTATCAGAAATATTCATGCATGCAGTCATTAATCCAAAAACACTCATTAGCACAAATCTCCAATGAAACGAATCATAGAGAAATGAACTGGAATGATGCAGAAGGATAAGAGAACAGGCCAAAAAAAAAAATAAGTCAGTCTCAGCTGTAAACAGAAACTGTTCACTGTTTATATTTTGAGCTTCATTTAACCTGGTAAAATCAATTGAGAACCAGTTCTCATTTGGCTAATTGGATATTCTTGTCAAAAGTTCACACTGGAAACCAGCTGTCTTTATTTAGGCATGTGCTTTAAGGAGATTGTTGTAACTTGATGAGAAAATGTGTTTCATAACTGAGGATCCCATTTTGTCCCACTGAACATGTTTTGTAAATGGATAACAGATAAACAGCAGTGACTCAACGTTACAAAAATCACAGAATACAAGAAATAAACATTCCAGTCCATGTGTTGAACATATGAACGAACCCCAACATAAAACCGCAAAGAACAACCCGACAAGATGTTCGTATTCTCTGCTGCTTATCTGGGACGGGGTCATGGTGGTGGCAGATTGAACCCAGACACCCCTCTCCCCAGCAACGCCCTGCTGCTCCTGCTGGACGATCCCAAAGCAGATGAGATATAGAATAATCGGAACCTTGCTCCATTCAGGGAAAAAAAGAGCTCGATACACTTCCACGAAGCAAATGAAGCAAAAACCAGCATTTTCCAGCAGACATAACATTCATGCAATTAGCATAGCATACCACCTCTGAGCACCGCATGTTGACCACATTACTTTCCTGCAGGGGTAACTCTGTTTGTGGCTCTGTACGACTATGAAGCCAGGACCGAGGATGACCTCAGCTTCAGAAAAGGGGAGAGGTTCCAGATCCTCAACAGCACGTAAGTTTGAAAACATGTGCATGACAGCATTAAAGGGTGGGGGTCGTGTTTTCCCCCATTTTGCTGTGAGTGATGAATCTGGAATTAAATCTTTTTGACCCAGTCTGTTTAAAATCAGTCAAAGCTCATGAATGTATTTCTTTTTTTGATAAATAAAGTGTGATAGATATGTCTTGTTTTTGGTAAAAGTCCGATTTTGCTCCATACATGTCTCCATTGGTGGTGTTTTATGAATCGAATATTTTCTTTTTAAAGCCATTCTTCATCATGTACCGTTTCTTTGCATTTGTCCACTTTTAGACCTTAAAACAACTTGAAAAATTGATGGCGTTTTGGTCAATAAACTTTTATATCTCAGCCTCTGTAGCAGATAGAAACATGAAGTAGAAATAAAAGAAATGTTGTTCGGACCTTTGGCTTCGTTGTAAAATCGTGTGCCTTTGTTTAACCGTGGATGGATTTTTTTTCATGTGGAGCATCCAGGCTTAAAGGGAGAACAACCTTGATTCCATCAGATTTAAATGGATGAATAAAATGACTCACAGAAAGGAGTTATTAGAAAAACGGCTTTAATTATTGTTTTTATACTTCTTAGTATTCACTTCTTCAGAACCGCTGACTATATAAATGTTTATCCCAACCTGCTTCCCTCTCTCTCCTTTTTCCTCTCCTCAGTGAGGGAGACTGGTGGGAGGCTCGCTCTCTTACCACAGGTGGAACTGGTTACATTCCCAGCAATTATGTAGCTCCAGTGGACTCCATCCAAGCTGAGGAGTGAGTAAAAAAATAATGTTATATGAACAAACACACACGCACACACACACACACACACACACACACACACACACACACACACACACACACACACACACACACATTGTCTCAGCAGCATGGCAGCTTCATCAGCAGAGAGCATATCCATAAATATTTGAGGGCTCATCTCACTTGCCTTTTGTTAAATGTGGCATAGCGGCATGTACAGAATAAAAGAATACATACTGTATGTATGTATGTGTGTGCGTGTGTGTGTGTGTGCGCGCGTGTCTATATATATATATATATACACGCGCACACACACACACACACACACACACACATATATATATATATATATATATATATATATATATATATATATACGCTATACACTTCATAGTCTTTTCTTGCTCTTTTTCCCTGCAGCTGGTATTTTGGTAAATTAGGCCGAAAGGATGCAGAGAGGCAGCTGCTCTCCAACGGCAATGCCAGAGGCACTTTCCTCATCCGTGAGAGTGAAACAACCAAAGGTATTTAACACGCTGACATGTTGAACGCTTTTAAACTTAAGGAAAACTGGCACAAGGTTTTGGAAATTTCAGAACATTTCTCTTTCATATGCAATGCATTAGAAGTGGTTTATTTCTAAACAATTTGTTTCATGCCTAATGTGCTTTCTGCTGGATGAATACATTCATTAAAACACGCTACTTGTTCTTTAGGAAAACCCTTCATGAAGCTAAACTGTTTATGTGGCTTTGACAGCTTGAACCTGCCAGGGTTGTTCCTTATCAGTGACTGGTCTCTGTTCCAGGGGCTTATTCTCTCTCCATCCAGGACTGGGACGATATCAAGGGCGACCATGTGAAACACTACAAGATTCGTAAGCTAGACAGCGGAGGTTACTACATCACTACAAGGGCCCAGTTTGAAACTCTCCAGCAGCTAGTACAGCACTACTCTGGTGAGACTCTGCCACAGTTATGTAGAAAAACACCCTGTCATGAGAAGTCTGTCTTACGTCCTGTCCTCTAAAACGAATTTCATATGCTTCCGTTCTACTCTAATATGGGTTTTAATTGTGCGTCTGGTTCAGCCAGGGCTGCAGGCCTGTGCTGCAGACTGATCGTGCCGTGCCACAAAGGCATGCCTCGTCTGACTGACCTGTCCGTCAAAACCAAAGATGTGTGGGAGATCCCGCGGGAGTCGCTGCAGCTCATCAAACGTCTTGGCAACGGCCAGTTTGGAGAGGTCTGGATGGGTGCGTATCTTTTTGGCATCCTTTTGTTTTGGCACCAATGAAAAAATGTACAGCTGCTGCGGAACATAATGCACATGTTGGCTCATTTGAGATGAAATCCAACTCAGTGCTACCCATCGATCGTAGTTTTGTTTTGTAGTTGTTCTACCCTAAACGTGGACATGAATTGAGAATTTGATTAAGTGATTTTTAACCTAATCATTTTATCTTACTGTTTCTGTTGGGATGCTGGTTTTAAAAAAGGGCCTGCAGCAGTAGTTGTGACGTGTGTTTTTGTTAGCCCTATTCAGGTTTTTGATGATGCATACCTTTGGTAACCCTCAGTACCCAAAGACACGGCTTTGTTCATTTCCTGTAGGACTGTTTGTCTGGTCAGCAGAGGTCTGAAGTCCAGATCGATTTCAACTGAAAACAGATTTGCTTGAAGTGTAATAAATACAGACAGAAACAGTATGGCTTGTTACTGAATAATTGGGTTCCAGAATAGATACAGCCGTGCCTCTAAACTACCTCATATAAATACTGTATCTGTAACCTTCATTCCCACACCATTCGCCTGAACAACTGTTCATGCACACGAGTGAGAGAGGCAAACCATAATCTCTCTCTAAACCCAACCAAGTTCTTTTTGTGTCGAAACCTCAACCAAACCTTAACCATCACAAAACATCATTATTGTAAACAGTGCATTGCAGCGATTGTGGAGCATGACGCAAAGATGAGGAATGTCAGGATAGTAAAACCAAAGGATTGCCCCCCCCACCCCCCACCCTCACCCCCGGTTGTGGTACCCTGGCTACTCCGATAACAACAAAAATTCATGCTCCAGCGTCCTGTCATTACCATTTGTGGCAGCAGTGGTCACTGTTGCCCCTGGAAGAGCAAATGTTGGATTTCATAGCTTAGGATTTCAATAAAGAGGGAGTATAGTCACACAGTTTAACTTTGGATATTTCTGTATTATAAGCATCTGTTTTTCAATTTTAACACATTTGCCTCACCGTGCTCTTTCTTTATTTGTTGGCTGGAATTTGCTTCATAATATATTCACCCCAATACACAGGATTGTAAGTAATAATCCCAAGACAGATGTTACATTTTGTCACAAGTTTTTCCCTGCTGTGTGTTCGATGTCTTTTGATCTCAGCTCTCATGATGTCAGACCCTGCTGGTGATGATCAAATCCTGTTGAAATGACACTGGCTAACCTCTAGAGAATTGCCCTTGAACAGTCTCTTTGTCTCTGCAGGCACGTGGAACGGCACCACCAAGGTGGCGGTGAAGACTCTGAAGCCCGGCACCATGTCGCCCGAGTCCTTCCTGGAGGAGGCTCAGATCATGAAGAAGCTCCGACATGACAAGCTGGTGCAGCTTTACGCCGTGGTGTCTGAAGAACCCATCTACATCGTCACAGAGTACATGAGCAAAGGTAGCACTCTTTCAAACGGACACTTAAAAAGACACTATAAATATTACATACATGCATCTCTGCTCACACCCTTGCAGCGTATGCATAATTCATGCACCTGCATGGACAGTACACTCCTGCTTCCCCGCATGGCGCTCACACCCACGGCCGCATTACTATACTGAAACAAACCCAATCTGATGCTGTCATAATTGTGGTTTTACAAGAGTGATTTTCCTGAAATCACCGAAAACATGTTACCACAGCAATGACTAACAAATAAATATCAGAGCAAAGTGTAATGTGTGGCAGGAATCCCTGAACTGATGTCACATTTGCTTCAAACATGGTTTCTTTTGTAGTTTTAGGGTCAAAAACGAAAAGGCGGGGGGAAAAAAACTAAAAGCCCAGTTCTGAAGCAACAGATCTCATCATTTTAGTTCAGGCTTTTATATTACACCTTTCACACAGGTTAGAAACAAAAAGCTGTATTATTAATAGATCAAACTCGATAGAAAATAAATTTAAAAAAGCTAACTTGGTTTACATGGAAATACGGTAAAACAGATGTAAAAGTTATTATAATTAAAAATGATAGTTAACAGAAACCTCGACTGGAAACTGCTTTGTCAGTGTGTTGGTCTTGTCGGAATAAGATGATGTTCAGGGGCTGATGTTTGGCTGTTGAAGTTAAATTAAAGGTTGTTTCAAGAATCTCTTTGTGTTTCTACTAATTCAAAGAGGACGTGCTTTAAGAGTTCAGTCAGTTATTTTTTGAAAGGAAGATGCTGTTGTTTCCTCGCCTAAAAGAACACAAAAAAACCCCGACAAAATCATCCTTAAAATTGAAAAAGTCCCCCCCTCCCCCCAAAAAATCTGCATCACTTGATGTTTGAAACAAAAGTTAAAGGGAATTCCACTATCTCTTGATTCTAAAAAAAAGAATGGAAAGTTTAAATAAAATTAGTGAACGATAAAAAGATCTGAAGATCTGTTTTTGTTTGGTTTGGTTTTGTTTGTTTGTTTGTTTTAGGGAGTTTGCTCGACTTCCTCAAGGACGGAGAAGGACGAGGCCTCAAACTTCCAAATCTAGTGGACATGGCAGCTCAGGTACAAGGTTACAACGATCCAGTGCTCTTGTTACTTGTGCACCGTGAAAGACAGTTTTGTTAAAGCTTAACTCACTTTAATCATCTCCAGCTGTATTCTGCAACTCATGTGCTTTGCTACTGAATTTATAATTTGGCAACTCCTCGCTTCCTTAAAGCCAAAAGGTGGTGAGCAGTGTTGTTTACTCAAGCAGTGGATCTGTGGTGGCTTTCTGGTGTAATCATGTGGACATCAGAGACAAAGTGGTAGTATAATGATAGTATTTACCAGGATGGATCACATGATTTGCTTCACTTAGCGTTTTATTTAGAAGTTTTGGTTGATTCCCTCTAGTGGGTTAGTATGTAATCCTACACACTCATTTAAAATAAAAATCCTCTTGATTTATTGTGTTGTTCATTTTCTATTAAAAACATCATGCCTAGCTCTGCTTGTTCGCTGATATGATGTTTAAAAACCAAACCTAAAAAAAAAAAATGACTGAAATTCCCAGGTGGCAGCTGGCATGGCGTATATTGAGAGGATGAACTACATCCACAGAGACCTTCGCTCTGCCAACATCCTGGTCGGAGACAGCCTGGTGTGTAAGATCGCTGACTTTGGTCTGGCCAGACTCATCGAGGACAATGAATACACAGCACGACAAGGTACCGGTCACAGTTGAAGAGAGATTTCATAGGGCTTTGTTGAGCATGGCATCGGTTCTCCACCATCCTTTTGGGGAAAAAAACAAAACAAAACACATTGTCAGGGGAAAAAGTGTGCGGGCTGGCATCTGAATTTTCCATTTTGAAAGAGTCCAAGACCTTTTTACACACACACACACACGCGCGCGCGCGCGCGCACACACATGCACACACACACACACTTGCACAATAAGTACAGCAATTGAGCAGTAATTTCTCTTGGTGACACCAGTGGAAAACAGACGCACATGTGGTTACAGCATGGCAGCTCATTTATAGGGAGGGCACTGCAGTGCAGGATTTAACACAGCAGGTTGCACATATCTGTGTCACACACATGAATTTCCATCTGTCGCTGTGTGTATCTGGTTGGAAGCACAAGGAATACGCAGCTTTACACTCGACCAGTCAAACCTCGTTAATGCCTGAGTTTGTGTTGGCAGAGATGAGCCGCACCAGGTCGTTCAGACTCTCCATCGCTCTATCAACATGCTCAGTCACTCCTTTGTTTGTCATCCAAACGTTTAGTTGTTCAACCTGAGCCAAGTGTAAGCTGAGAGGCAGAGAGGTAATGGAATAGTTTCAGTTTATCCCAAGTGGCGTGTCGTCAAGACCTTTGCTCTAATGAAATAAAACAAAAATCAAGACAGCGTCTTAAGGGTTTGATAAATGACTGTTGATTTATGCTTGGTACGACTGAACGATAAATCATACTTTGATTGTTATTTTTTTTTAGACATATTGTGATATGACTAGAAGGAATCAAGTTATTTTGTGGTTTTTTTTTTATTATCTGGGGAAAAAAAGCATGCTCTCTTTCATCGGGGGAATGTGATTTGTTGGCATGTTTTGACACACGTCCTGCAATTTGGATGTACTAGCCCTGTTTCTCAATATCTCCGGTAAAATAACAGTGGGAAAAAAAACAACAACAACAACAACAAAAAAACGGAGCCTCAGTTGCTTTTTGAACCTGTTAAAATCTCAAGCCTCTAAATTATTTTCAGGTGCAAAGTTTCCCATCAAGTGGACGGCCCCTGAGGCTGCGCTCTACGGTAAATTCACCATCAAGTCGGACGTGTGGTCGTTCGGCATCCTGCTGACGGAGCTGGTGACTAAGGGCAGAGTTCCCTATCCAGGTGAGGGAGAGCTCACCATTAAATGAACGCTTGTTTGATCGATGTACCAGAGGATACTGCGCTTTGCATTGTGCATCACGGAGGGAAATGTTGCCAGTAAACTCTGCGAATATGGGAAATATGTGTTTTAGGTGTTCAAACTAAGAGATGCAGACAGTTGCAGAATAACTGGAGTAAAAGAAAAGCTGGATGTCCTGGTTAAGATGCATACCGCATATCTACAACACTGCAGTTTATCTCATATCTCTCCCTCGCCCTTTATCATCTCTCTCACACGCACACACTATCATCTCTCTCTCTCTCTCTCTCTCTCTCTCTCTCTCTCTCTCTCTCTCTCTCTCTCTCTCTCTCTCTCTCTCTCTCTCACACACACACACACACACACGGGTGTTTTTAGCCACCCAGGCTGATTATGTTCAGCTAAGACTAAAATAACATGACATCACCAAGATTTCTGCGCTGGAGAGAACGGTATTTAAGTGAAACCAAGAGAGAGGGAGGGAAATGTCAATCAATCCCAATTAACAAGGGTGGTCTTATCTAGCTCACTGTGGCAGGACCCTGCATGTATAACATTCTTCTCCCTTTAATACTCCTCGACTTCACCCACTCACCTGAACGTCAGCGCTCTTGTAGCATTTCACAAGCCCCACCCCCATCATACTGTAGGCTCGGTTTCCCCCAGAGAATGAGTTGGGGGGGGGGGGGGGGTTATTACCACACCCCAATTGCTGCTTTGCAGAGCCTGGTGTTCAGTATCCCTGTGGGGACTGATGTGATCAGACCTTAGAGGCCAAACACTGTGTACACACTCAGCATTCAAATAATGATCTAATTCACGGGTTAGGTGACTGAATGTCGGCCAATCAGAAGGTTGTTCCTCTTGAAGTGCAAGTTTCTGTCACATGAAGAGATATCACCACCGCTAGGCTGACAAAACCTTCAATTATTAGCTTTTTGTACAGTGACTTAACAAACTTTTTTTCTCTACTTATATATCATTTCTCATTTTTCTTGCAATCTTATTTCCTAATGGCTGACTCCACATTATGAACTACAGGAGTAAATATGATCCACTTACGAGCTTCCTGAGCTTTCAACCACATCTCAGAATGAATTTCATCAAACTATTTTGGTTCTACGCTTTAGTATTTTTCTTTCCGCTATTCCTGCCAAGTTTAAAAGGTCCCAGCACTGTTTCCATGTGGAAAAAAAAAAGGTTAATGTGTAAAAATGCAGAGCTCAGCTCGAGAGAGATAGTTCAGTATTTAACACAAACTACGCTCCTACGTCTTCCACTCTCCAGGCATGAACAACCGTGAGGTGCTGGAGCAGGTGGAGCGAGGTTACCGGATGCCGTGCCCACAGGACTGTCCTACGTCCCTGCACGAGCTGATGGTACAGTGCTGGAAGAAAGACCCGGAGGAGAGGCCCACCTTTGAGTACCTGCAGGCCTTTTTGGAGGACTACTTCACTGCCACTGAGCCTCAGTACCAGCCAGGGGATAATCTCTGAGCGCCCTCACCTCATGTCATTTCTCTGGTTTACCACCAGAGGGAGCCAGACATCACCTATTCTCTCTCATCCTGTGGTTCTAACACTCTTAAAGCTCATTGACCGACTTCTTGACTTTAAAGCCTCATACACACAAAGACGGCAAGCTGACTATCAAATCAGAGGATGTGTTGGAGGGGAGAAATGACTGCCATGCATGGTAGAGATGAGCTGTGTAACTTGTATGTAATGTAAATATAAATTGCTTGTTTACTTATCTATTTTGTTCCATTTTACTTTTGATATTTTGAAAAATGTGTGGATTTTATTCTGTTTTGTTGTTTTTTTTTTTAATCCAAGGTCCAAGTTATTTCAGGATGGCGGCTCATAGGAAACAGTCAGTAACAAATTGTGACATTATAATCGTAGGAATGGTTCTTGTTAGAGATTGTGGACTGAAATATCTCAGAAATTTTTCTGGGAGTCCACTGACATTTTTTTACTAAGTTAATAATGTATAACGCTACTGCTCTTCTTCTCAAGGAACTTAGATGTACTATAACACCTGTTCTTGCCTTTTCATGTTTAGTAATACTCTTATAATGTAAGGGAATGCCTTCATGCTTTCTACAACACTAACTATAATTGCCTAATACATCATGATCTCTTCCACCCCAAGCGTGTACGAGATACGCACCGATAATGACGTGCATCCATTCAAGCTTCAGCCAATGATTTTAAGATCGGCTTAGATTTAGATTCAGCTTTAAAACCATAGTTCGGCTGCCTGCTTATCGTTTTCTACAATGTTTTAAAAAGGCTGTGTAACTTTTCTTTTTAGAGGCCAAGCAAGCAAAAAACTGCCACTCACATGAAGGAAACAAAGGATGCTCTGTTTGTCCCTCCATTCCATGTATCTGACGTTTTTGAGACCAAACATATTTATTTTTTAATCAAAGGTCTTGTGTGTGTTGTTGCTTCAAAGGACGCCTGCAGCTCTGAAATTGTGTCAAATTTCTCTGAAGAAGGTGCATTCTGTCACAATACACCAGTTCTGTGTGTATTTATGTTCATTTTTTTCTTTTCTTTTTTTTTGGAGGGGGGGGGGGGGGGGAGGGTGGAGAAGAATGAGCGAAACTCATTTTCTTTCCCCTACGCGTCTCTGTATTATTTATTGTCCCTGTCTGTTAATTGTACACAACTGGTTTTGAAATAAACAATCTCGCCATCTAGTGAACTGAACACTTCCAACCAACTGAACATTTGTAAGTTTAAAGATTTCTTCTTTAAACTTCTCGCATCAAGCACCACAGGCCTGTATTTTCTTCATCAGTTTTGTCAATCCTGTCAGAAGAGAAATCCATCACCGAGCGCACGTAAGCCGAAACGACGGATGTCTGTATTGAGTCAGTGTGTTTCTTTTTCTCCCTCAGGCTGCAGTTCAAGACAACATGACTAAACTAAGACTATATGCAAATCACCTCATAGGTGTCCGCATGGCAGGTAGAGAGCTGTGAGCGCTCTTCAGACGGCATGACAGAGAGAAGCTCTTTATTTTGATGTCGTCGAAGGATCTTCTCACAGCATTTGACTGTCTAGATTTGTATCTGCCTTTAACCTGTTGTCAACCCTTTTATTAACTCGCTGTGTCTCCCGCGACTAGAAACCTCATAAGTTTCGCCATTGTAAGCGCTTTTAGAGAGACCACATGGCGTATAATACACTTCGGAATGTAATCCACCTCAACTAAACTTTTCTTTTCTGGCTGGTCTGGCTAAGCAACACAAATGGTACCTTCTTGGCTCTGATTGGATGCAGCTGAAGCATGAAGAATTTGCATATAGCAGGCTCTAACACACACACAAGCCTTTGCACCCACAGGACTGTAAAGAATCCAGCAAATAACAGGTAGGTCATTGTTACGACTACTATTCACCGTGTGTCCTTTTTGACTGGTTTAAAAAAGAAAGACAATTTGCGATACATGTGCAAGTGGTGTGTGACTACGTGTGAATTACTTCCTTGAGAATAATTCTAATAAATAGTTCAACCCTATCCAAACCATATGGCAAATCTTCATTTGCGTATTTGTCTCCTCACCCAGTTTATTCACAAACTGAAGGTCAATTTGATGTTTCACCTCCTTGCTGCGGTAGATTCAACTTCTTTCATGGACGCAGAGCAAAGGTTACATAAAGGTGGACAAAAGGTGGAGTCAGCCAGCTCGTCTTGCACAGTATTTAGAGCGGATGTAGCAAAGACAGCTGGCAGTTTGAGAAAAGACTCCCTCCAGGATGAATCTCCATCACCATCGCCCTGATGGCTGCTGCCAGCAACCCGGTGCAGACAGAAGGCAGCTGAACCTTAGAGGACCAGGCTGCAGCTGGTACAGCTGTGGACACCAGCCGCTGGACACAACACAACCTGCATTTAGAAATACACAAAGGTAAGTGGGGTAAAACTTGTAGAGGATGGTTTGAATTATTTCAAAGGAAAATAATTATCTTTGCTTACATCTCAGAGGGAGCAACGACAACAATTATCAGCATCACAGTGATGTTGAAGAGGAACTTGAGGCTCCTTTGCCGTTGAGATCTGAGGACGAGCTGCAAGGTCTCGGCCTTCCTCACCACAACATTCACAACTACGGTGAGGAAAAAAGTATTTTTTCAGCTTTATCATATAAAGGTGACAGCATTCCTGAAGACATACTGAGGGTAAATAAGTAATGAAAGAGGGAGGAAAGGAAAAACAAAGCCTTATAAAGATTATTTGGTTGAAAAAATATGTGACATTTTAAAAATGAATTGACGCAAATAAATTTAAAATCAAAGATCCAGAAAATATTAATCATGTTGTTTTTTGACTTTTCTGTTATTATTTACTTTTTACACATTTTGTATCGGTAACATAAAATGCTAGATTTAAAATAAAATTGTATTTCAATGAATCACAAACAGGTGCCTTGAGCTGACAAAGAGGGTTTTTTTTTTGTTTTTAAAGTGCTGCCTCACTCGTCTTTGAGACTCTAGAAAGCAGAACGTGCCGGTCATGTGTATTTAGCTTGACGCTAATGGAGACCTGCTACTAACAAGAATGAAAGTGCCCTAAAACATCTTTAAAAACACCATCCACTATAATCCACGTCCTCTTTATCCAACCCTAGGCTCAGCTTAGACAAGTGTGTATTCAGTTGAATCAACTCGCTCATGCTGGTTTATGGTTCCAACAAACAGCAAATGTTATAGTTTGTTTGTCGTGTACTCAATCAGAGTGTTTGTGGATTATTGAGCATGCAGCTGAATATAGAGGATGTAAATTATACCAGACACCAGACTCAAAGTTTAGAATATAGATGTTTTGCTCAATTATTTCCTGTTATTAGTTGTTGGTTGTCAGGCTCCTCATAAGCTTCAAGATGCATGACTGGCTATTTCTGCATTCTGTGGCACAGCTACGGAATTAAAACCATTTTTGGGGAATATTTGAAGGCAAAATACACTTTTTTTGAGGGGGGCGGAGTTTTGCTTTTTGAGCTGTCTTAGATGTGTACTGCTACATCCTTCTCTCTGGTGTGTATTCCAGGTATTTACTTTCTTGTCGACCAGCTCTCAGAGAGCTTCATCGTTCATCATTGTCATGTTGAAATTCTCTGCACAGATGTTCCACACCCCGTGGATGTCTGGGATTATCTCTCTGCAGGAGAAAGACTGTACAGTGTCAGTCAGCACCATCGTCATCCATGTCACCACTACAGAGGTCCCTGCACGGACCAAAACTGGTAAAAACAAATCTACTTTGTTTCAGGGTGGAGGAGATAAAACACAGCCGATGTGTTTTTATAGGGGCTCTCCCTACCGAAGCCAGTAATTACCCTCTTATCCTTCAAACCCACTATTTGTGTAATGAACTGAACCAGGTGCTGTGCCACTCTCTAATTTAGTTCTTACTCAGATGCATCATGTTTCTGCATGACTGAATTTAATGGCCTTTCTCTTATCCCCGCGTAAGGCTGCAACTTCATGATAGCTTTGTGAACGACAGTGCCGCCCACGGAGGGGTCTCTGTAAATGTTCCAGAGTTCTCTATCCCACCTGTCGAGACCGTGTCACAGGTGAGCGTGACGGCTGTGAGCTCAGAGGCCTCGGCTTCACCTCCAGCAGAGAGAGGAAGAGCCATCAGTCTCCCTCATGAGTGTCGTGAGTAAGCTGTTTGAAAGAATTTGCATGCGGGTTCTGTTGGACAGCAGGAGGAAATTTCAGCAGCAGTGTTTCCATGGGACACTTATCTAATCTCTATAAAGGGAGGAGGGTGTGTTATGATGCCCTCACAAACCTGCTAGGCCTGTTTAGGAGCTCGGAGGTGAGCTGAGTTAATTTTGTTACGTTTTTTTTTCCTTCTATCGCCAAGGACGTGATGTTAACACCGGCGTCCGTCCGTCTGTCCGTACCTCTGTCTTGGATGTTGGAAATTTGTTGATGGGGTGTTGGAGGAAAATCATTTTGGTGTCGATTTCAATCAAGATATGCAAATTGGGTTTTTGGGGGGGGGGGGGGGCTTTCGTTAACTTTCCAAGGGCATGTAATTGACTGAATGTTCAAAGAGGAAACGGTCTCAAAAATGAACTTTCCCCTCACTTTATGATTCTTTTTCTCTGGGAGAATGTGTGCTCAAAATGAAAGCATCTAGACGCATTTTGCTCCATCAACCTTCGAGTCACAGAAGGAAGCTCGAACTGTAATTTGCGGTTGTTAAATCCTGAGTAATCGTCCGGAGGTCTAGATGTGTCTCTCAGCCGAATCTTTGTCTCATTCAATAGAAATTAAGCAGTCAGCATCACCACGGCAACCTCCAAGTGTAGTTGCAGCCCCTCAGCTGGATGACGCCGCTTCCCTGATGTGTGTGGCGTTTATCAGACATTTAACAGTTCTTTCTATCAGTCCAGCTTCTATTTGAACTCATTTCATTGTTGCAATACGGCGATAAACCAAACAGAGGGTCATGATTTATACATTTTCACTCAAATCTGAAACATACAGACTCTTTTTACATAAGGCTGACAAAAAAAATGACAGCATTGGAATGCGATCACAGATGATCGGACAGCAGTCGTCACTTGAGTTTAACTAACATAAAGAATGGAGACAAAATACTGAGTTTTATTTTGATTCATGATTTATTTTCTTCTCAGGAAACGTTTTTATAACTTATTCTTCGGATGCATCTTCAGAGATGGTTGCCCTCCTAGAATTTCTCACCAAACATGGTTTCCACGCAGCTGTAAGCTTCCTCCATATCAAAGCAAAAATCTTATTTAAAGCTGTTCTGGGTCCTGATAAAAGTGACTTTAATTTCACAGATTGACATATCTGACAACCCCAATAGATGCATGGACATTAACAGGTGGGAGGATAGTTTCCTGAGAGATGTAAGTGATGAATAACACAAAGTTTAATAACTCATCTAAGTTTTTAGGTCCAGACAAAAAAGACAAAAGACAGAAAAGACTAAATCAGCCAACGTGGCGTAATGGTGTGAGAGTTGGGTGAATGTTTTGATATTAACTAAGAGTTTTGGTCTATGGGATGTTCCAGAATGATTTAACCTGTTACTTTTCTATTGTCAAAGTTGTATTTCCAGTCTGAAATGTATGTTTTCTTAACAGCCTTCTACTCTGATTATCATTGCCATCAGCCCAAAGTATAAAGCTGATATTGAAGACTCTGTGGTGGACAATCACGGTCTGCACATTAAATATATTCACTCCATGGTAAGACAGTTCTTGCATAAATAAGATACGATTCTGAATCAAAGTGCTGAATGATCATTTAAAAAAAAAATCTAACTCTTATCAGATGCAACATGAATTCATCCAGCAAGGCAGCTTGAATTACAGATTCATACCTGTTCTCTTCCTCAACGCAACCCAGGTTAGAAGCATTCTAGCAGCATTTCTACATTCAAATGTTGAGTTTTATGTTTCTCATGTCTGTATGATGTATCTGTTTAAAAAAACACACACACACACACAGAAACACATCCCCGGTTGGCTTCAGAATACGCGTGTGTACCGCTGGCCGCAGGACACGGAGGATTTGTTACTGCAGCTGCTGAGGGAGGAGAAGTTTCTTCCTCCTCCTGTACCGATGGAGCTCACCCTCATCATCAGGCCTGCAGCCCCCAGTGTGGCAGCTACACCCTAAACCCCCAACCGTGTTTATGCATGTGTGTATGTATAGTTGATATTTTACCCAAGTTGATTATTTTGTCTTTGAGAGAAACTTGTGAACTGAGTCAATAAAAGCTCCTGTTATATGTACAGTAAAATATGTTAAAAGTTCCCCTCCGGTCAAACGTGTTTTTGTTCTTGGTCTTGCAGTCAAATGTTTGAAATTCGGTCTGCAGAACGATATAAAGGTCGACCCCAGAGAGCCGCGATGACAGTCGTCGATAAAGGTTACGATACTTTCTAAAAAGCGACTGGATTAAGAACATGATCTGTGACATCACAAATAGTCCTGAAGCCAAGTCCTCATCCAGTTTTCAGCATACTTAAGTCATGAAATATTTGACTTCATACTGAAGAGTGAGACATCTTGTGCCCATCATTTAAATGCATTGAAATGAAAAATATTTGTAAACACATATAGATCTCAGAATTGCCATTTTGTATTTATCAGGGTATTTTAGAATGCCTCAGTTGGTGTATTTTCCTTGTTGCAAGCAGTATTCTTTCAAGGTATATCTGTGTACTTGTGGTATGAGACGCAGCGGGTTAAAATGCTCAAGGGAGTGTTTTTTATTGTATACATTTATGTGACACGTATGAATGGATTTGTTTGTTGGTGCGGTCATTTATAATTCTGGAAAAAAGCTGCAGCTGCTGAACAAATCCAAACATAAAACCTTAAATTCTATGAAAGAAAAGGAAAAAAGCCTCTAATTTGCTGTGACTCATAATCCAGGTTTGGGTGGTTGTGCTGAAAGGAGAACTTTTACTGATGTCATTGTCCATTCTTGATCTTAGCAACCTGATCAGTTCCAGTTTGGTGGCTGCGTGCAGGCTGGTGCCCCACCAGTAGGGGTGCTCCGCTCAGCTAAACGATCTTGCACCCCCTCCACCCCCACCCTGAACTGCCAAAAAAGGCCTGCTAGAGCAGCTGGTGTACAGAGCTCAGCTAAGAATAACGCAGACCTTCAGGAGGATGAAGTTACCCCTGAAGCCCTCCTGTGCAGTGACCTATACCCATGTGAGGCACCAATAACGCGGGGTGGGATACGCTGTCGGTCCCCCCCCTTACCCCCAACAAGCTCCGTGCTCAGCTTGGCTCTTTCCTTCCTTGTGTTGCCTTCTGGTGCCACTGTTCCCAGACCCCCACCCCACCCCACCTTCTGCAAAGCTGCCATACAGGCAGCTCCAAATTCACCTGTGAACCAGCAGTTTTTTTTTATTTAATTATCCTTTTTTTGGGGGGGTATTTTCTTTTTTTTTGTCTCGTAGAAGTTCAGCCTGTGGATTACACTGATGAAGATACAAGATTGTGATTGCCAAGTAAAAATGGAATAATTTACTAACTGGCGGAGAAGTGGAGGCTGACTGGATCGACTGAAGCTGTCAGTTTCCAGTCAGTACTGCACAAGGAGGCTTTGCTCCTGAATCAAAGGATTATACCTGAACTTGTTTCCACATCATGGCTGAAGGTAGGAGCCTACACATTTGCTGAAATGAGCAACAATTACAGGTCAATCCTCAACTTTAAATGCTTTATGATGAATAAATGACAGTGTTTTGATGGGTGCCTCCTCTACAGAGAATGTGTTGAAAGTCGGGAGCTATAAATACAGTATATCATGTAGCACGAGTGCTGCCCTCCTGTGATATGAGCCGTGCCTGGAATTAATCTCTCACAACCTCTCATTGCTCTATGTCATGAGACTTCATATGTAATTTTAACAAACAAATGACACGTTACAAGCAAATCAGTTGTCTTCAGGGCTCAAATAAACCAAGCTCTTTCACTTCTGAGGAGATTTGTCTTGAAATAGTGACACCAGCTGTCTATTCTGAAAAGTTCAGCTCAGCAAAGGACATGCCGTGGTTTTTAATGCAGTATTTGTATATGAGGAAACTGCTCACGAGTCAGGCACGCTTAGAGTTTATTTACAGTTGGCCGTAGATTCCAGTTGAATAGTAAAACCAAGCCGCGACTTTCACGCTTTTAGCCGTTGACGGCGAGGACATGGTTAAATTTCAGGAGGACTTGCTCAGCAACAGTCCTTCATGTAAATACGCGGTGAGGTCACCGTTCAAATCAGACAGCTGGGCCCTGACGAATTTATAATTTTCATTCTGATCC
Source organism: Aulostomus chinensis (assembly GCF_037954235.1). NCBI lineage: Eukaryota > Metazoa > Chordata > Actinopteri > Syngnathiformes > Aulostomidae > Aulostomus > Aulostomus chinensis. The sequence continues at coordinate 13,758,721 of NC_141336.1, read as the reverse complement.
ATCAACATTAGTAACATAATCAACAGGGGATTCATTCCATTAGTGATCCAAAGTTCCCCGATCAAGCCAGACACCATCTTCACCTGTCTGGATTTAGCTGACAGGTGAGACAACAACGAGAGAGGAAACAAGACTTTGGAAGACAACAGTTGTCTCCATGTGTCCTGCAGTTACATCCTGATTCAGAGATTTGACAAAGCCATGATAATAATAATGTTTTCAAATTAATATGAAAGCAAGCGGTTCCGTTTTGTTAAAGTTCAGTGAACGTTCCCTCTTTGTCATGAACAAGATGACATCATCAGCTACGGACCCAATATGTGTTTATTTGTTATTCAAGCACTGTGCTGGGATCTTCTTTTACCTTTTTAAAGATTCACTGAGCGATAATAAGAAGGACCCACCGACGGCAGGTCAGTGGACTGGATATGCTCCTTTGTCAAACTGTAATGAACGATTCACAAAACAACAAGTTTTAAGACCAATACATCAAGATTTCCCAGGTTAAAACATTCGATAGAAATGAAAAAAATAAAATCGGATTAAATTTGTTTATCGTCACAAATAAATGTAGTGCCTGAGCGGAACATTTACAGAAATAGATTTGTCTGTAATTTTTACATACTACTTTGGAGTGAATGAAATATGATATCTTGTTACACAACAGGTGGCTCATGCTCTAGTTGTGTAATAATAATGATAATAATGATAACGATAATAATAGCAATAATAGAAAAATGTATTCACGCAGCACCTTTCGAAACACATTGCAAAGTGCCTTAAAATAATAAAACCAAATGCACTTGATGAATAAAAGGAGCGAGGAAAATCTAAAAAAAATATATATAGAATCTAAAGTATATCCTCAGTTATATAAAATGGATACATTAAACAATTAATAGTAATAGTGTGTTTTTTTTTAGCTTAACATAAACATATACTAATATACAGTTTGCAGGCCACAGTGCATTTTTCCACAGAATTTCATTGAAACCTTTCCAGTTGTTTATGACTGCTGACAGAGAAACAAAGAACCCAACAAAATGGGAAAACACAGCCTGATTAGTGGAGGTTATTAAGAGCATTTTCCGCCAAAGCGACTAAACAGCAATATCTAATTGAAAAGTTTTTTAAAAATGAGGTCACAACTATCAAGTTTTCAGCTTCTTTTTGTTTCCCCCACCCTGAAGCAGCAGGTGAATCCAGAGCTCTGGGGCTCCTCAGGAAGGTGCGAGTGTCCGTGGAGCTGCTGGTTGCTCTGGTTGCTCTGCTGTCCTGGCTGGTCGTGGGTGTGGTGATGTTTGACTTTGTGGAGTACAAAGCAGTCCCAGGTGAGTCACCAAAAAAAAAAAAAAAAAAAAACAACCCCAAAAAACCCCACTTGTTATAAATGTCTTTTCTTTTGTCTTCAGACGTGGAGAATTAACCAAACATTTGTTTCTCAGACATTCAACAAATCATCACCGACCCTGTGCAAGCTGTGAACGATGCTGTGGATGAAGTATCCAGTCTGTTTAACAAGTTTCAGGGTACACATGTGGACTTATTGCATGCATAACTCAAATAAGACTTATATTTAAGTGAAAATACTGCAATAGTTGACTCTCATTTCTGGACCCCTAGAATGTGCCCCTGATCTAAGTGACCCCATGGCAGCTGCCGCTTACACAGCAGAGGAAATAGCAGCAGCGAAGAATGAATTTGTTCGATATTTTTCAGATGAAGAGGGTATGAAAAGATATTCTTAACAATAATGCGCAATTCTAACAAGATAATAGATGCTGACATCTTTCTCGCAATCTTCCAAACCCTGCAGGAAACTTCTACCTGAGTTATGTTGACCCCGTGGTCATTGGTAGACGAGCTTTCCATTCCGCTAACGACTTGGTGGGTGGAGTGATGGGGTCTTTCAGGAAAACACTTTGTGCTATTGTGGATGCTACATTGGATGCTATAACGGACATAACGAAAGGTTTGTAATCTATTTGCCTTCCTCTTTTCAAGTCCATAGAAATAACTTAAAAGTTTTGTTAATTACATGAGTAAAAAGACTAATTGTTTTTGTTTTAAGTCAGATTTTGTCTGTGTTTATGTACCTCCTGGTTGCCTGCTTTAGTATTAACCCCTAATTATTATTTTTTCCTCTCACAATTTTCTGTGTTGTTCTCAGGAAAAACTGACCTTAGCTACATTGACCCGGTGGTAATAGGCAGAGGTGTCTTCAGTTCTACTAATGAGTTCATGTGTGGAGTGGGGGGCTACATCCAGGATGTGCTCTGTGACATTTTGGACACTATTCTGGATGTAGTTAAAGGTATTCAATCTCCTAAAATGTTGCCTAATGTGTAACCTCTTTAAGGAAAACACCAACTTTTTCAGGAAATATGCTCATTAGTCATCCTCCCCAGAGCCAGACAAGAAGATAGACACCCTACTCTCCTCTGTTCATGAATTAGGGAGTCGAGATCAGCTGACCTCTAGTTAGCTTAGCATCATGAATGTTATTGGAGGGGAATTATTAGCAAGCATATCTTTTTTAAAAGTCATCAAATAGATTAGGTCATGGATCTTGATTACACTAGAAGTAAAGATATAAAGTGGACTATGATTAGTAGCAGCAGTCACCCTTCAAGTCACAAATCACCAGTTTTATTTTGTTGGCTGAAGTTTGGAGGCACAGGGTCAAATCACTGCGCAGAGTCAGGAAAGTAGTTCAGACTACGAATCTGATTCTAAAATTAAAATGTCCCATGATTTTGAATCATATTTCCTAACAAAAGTTTGAAGTTTCAGTGAAGATTGTATCGGATGACTTTGACAGATTTTACCATTAACTATGCTAAGCTAACTAGCGGTCAGCTAGTCTCTGGTCTCTAATGTATGTGCACAAGACAGGAGGGTTTCTGTCTTCTTGTCTGGCACTAGGGAGGACTGCAAAAATAGCTTTATTCCTCTCAAAATTGATGTGTTCCTTCAACAACAAACATCAACAACATGGCTGTGACAAAGCAGTCAACACTATTTGTTTTACATATATGTTCTTATCTGTTTTATCCTCAGGAACCACTGATATTAGTTTCATGGACCCAGTGGTAATTGGCAGAGACGCCTTCAGTGCTGTAAATGATACTTTCAACAAAGTAGGGGGCTGCATCCAGGACATGCTCTGTGTCATCGTTGACAGCGCACTGGATATAATAAAAGGTACCTGCTTTATATTTTGTATTTATTTCTTACATTAAAATGCTCACTAGAAGTTACTAAAGTCACTGATTGTTACGTAATCTTTTTTAATAAGCCTTATAATGCATTTGCGGTGGGCTTTCACCTGTTTGTTTTCTTCAGGAACTACTGACATTAGCTTCATTGACCCTGTGGTACTCGGTAGAAATGTCTTCAGGGTTACTAATGACTGTATGAGCAGAACAGCAGAATACATCCAGGGTGTACTATGTGCAATCTTGGATGTAATACTGGACACACTGAAAGGTACCTTATCCTCTAACAGCCAACTACAATACTTTAAATATCATTGGATCTAAATATTTCGGTGCGTCTGTTGATCAGGTATCCAGCGTGCTGTGGGATTCAGTCCCATGACAGTTGTGACGAGAACAAAAGAAATCACCACGGAGCAGATAAATCTGCTTGGGAGCTACGTTTCCTCTTCTCTGATGGGCGAACAAGGTCTGGCTTGATGTCCTACTGCACATTAAGAGGTTAAAAATGTAAAGAGATTTGACTCACTTTGATTTTTTTTTTTTTCAGGGATCTTGCCGGAAGTATCTATTGACCCCATGAAAGTCGTCGAAGATGCTGTGCTGGAGTTTACAGACAAGAAGGATTTGTTTCTGGCTTACATGTCGAGCATGCTCGTCAGCGATCAAGGCACGTTTGTTGGCGTTCCTTATGAACATTTTTTTAATAAAGTCAAGTGGTGCCACAAGTGATTAAAAAAAAATAAATACTTTGACTATAAAATCTTTTTTTTCCCCCCCTCTTGTTTCAGGTCAACCTGCCACACCAGTTGTAAATGTAGTGAATGAAAAAGGTTTCACTTTTAAAATAAATTTCTGAACTTTTTTCTGAAGGGAATTTCAAAATGTGGCGAATACAGACTTTGTTTAATTTGTCTTTATTTAGATGAAGCTGCAGCTTCTCCATCTGAGATCAATTTGGTAAGACGAAAAGGTACGTACCGATATTCTTTTTTTTTTTAAATGATGTATTGTATAATTTCCATTGTCATTGATTTGTTATACCTTCTTTGGAATGTAGGTGAATTTCTGCCACCTCAGGAAAAAGGTAAGAGATTCCATTTATTTTCCATGTACAAAGTTTCTACTGATCCCTTGCGTGCCTGCTGCAACTACTGTAGTGTGCATAGATGTTTTAACTGCCTTTTCTCATGAAAAGGCACCTTTTTTTGTTTTTGTTTCCATCTTACCAAGCAAACTGCATGCCTGCAATACCATGTATGTAGTATATGTCGGCCTTATTTGAATAAAGCCCATAAAAATCCTTCTGCATGAATAAATATGCATTACATCTACCGTGTATTTCGTACTTTCCTTTCTGTATGCATCTAAGTTCTTCTGGGTTTGTGATTACATGCATTCTCACACTGACAGGTCTTTGAATTTATATACTGAAATGAAACTCATGTGAAATGTGTCTTGACGTTAATTTGTTTTGTTTCCAGTCATAATGTTTTGTGAAGAAGTTGTAAACTCTGTGTCATATGGAGCATGGACATATTTCTTTTGTGACGGACATTTTAATATCTATGCAATGATGCTCCTCCCTTCATTGTCTGAGCACCGTTTTACGAATGACTGACTCACATCTGTATTCTAACAGTTTCAACATCTATCATACCCTGTTACTTGAATTGTCTGTACTGAATCACCTTTCGTCTGAGCATAAAAACATACACCACATGTATCAAAAGTTGGCATTTATCATTTGGGATATTGAAGAGTTTGAGTTTAGGAAGAAAAACTGGGAGAACAGGTGGAAAAAAAATGTAAAAACCTGAAATGGGAGCCATCAGTAATTTCCACATGTGGTGTGTGTACAATATTATGCTGTAAAAGCTTCCCCATTTTCCATTTCATCACATCTTATCTTATCCCCAGTATATCTTAATGACTTGTAATTAAATTGCCAAAGATATAAAGAAATGTAGAGGTCACATGGCTTAATGATACAGTTACAGAGATGACGTACTCTGCTGTTGATGAAGCTGCTCCAGAGTTAAGTGAAGCCCCACACATAAAGATGGAGGAGGAGGAGGAGGAGGAGGAGGAGGAAGAGGCCCATGGTAGTCATGCGTTTTTTCCAGTATATTAATCATGAAATACACAAAATGAAACAAAAGAGAGATTAAATTTGTCGCTATCACATCACTAGTGAGCCATGAAAACATCGAAGATGCAAAACCTGAATCATCACCAGATGCTGATCACAGTGCAGAGGATGAGAAACAACAGGAGGCAGAAGAGGTGGCTGATACTGAGGAGGAGCAGGAGGAAGCAGGAATTAAAACGGGGGAGATTGAACTGCACATGGAGGATGAAGAGCGAGAGGAATTACAACTGGAGGATGATGGCAAAGATCAAGAGGGAGGGGAAACAGAAGAAGATGTCGTGGAAGATTCACTGACCGAGGTGGAAGAGGAGGAGACAGATGGACTAGAAGATGCGGTAGAAGAGGAGGAAGAGGAGCTCAAAGATGCAGACATTTTGTTGTATGATGAAGAAATAAAATTAAAAGATGAGGAGGAGAAGGAGGCCAAAGATGAAGTTGATTTGGTGCTAGAGATGGAGGAGTTGACATCAGAGGTGTTGGAGGAGGAGGACGAGGAGGAGACCAAAACAGAGGGTCAGTTGGCAGAGGAGGTGAAGGAGACCAAAGACGATTTCACACTTCAGATGGAGGAGGAGATGAAAATCAAAAAAGAAGAAGAAGAAAAAGAAGATGACGATGACTATGACGAGCAGGAGGACAATAAAATACCAGAGGTTTTGGTGGCTGATGTGGATGAGCGGGAGAAGACAAAAAATGAAGATGAAGTGGAAGATGAGGACGAGGATGACACCAAATTGGTAGATGTTTTATTGGATTTGGAGGAGCAGAAGGAAGAGACCAATATGACCGAAGCTGAGGAGGAGGAGGAGACCAAAACAGAAGATGAAGAGGAGGAAGGGGAGGAGGAGGAGGAGGAGGAGACCAAAACAGAAGATGAAGAGGAGGAAGGGGAGGAGGAGGAGGAGGAGGAGACCAAAACAGAAGATGAAGAGGAGGAAGGGGAGGAGGAGGGGGAGACAACAATGGTAGATGCTTTAGAAGAAGATGAGGAAGACAAGGAGACCAATATGGGTGAAGTTCTACGGCAAGAGGAGGAAGAGGATGCCACAATGGTAGATGTTTTGGTAGAAGATGAGGAGGAGGGGGAGGACGAGGAGGAAGACGTGGAGACAAAAACAGATGATGAGGTTGAAAATGAGGTGGAGGAGAAAGAGGAGAGGAAGGCAGAGGAGGAGGAGGAGGAGGAAGAAACCAAAACAGAAGATCTGGTAGAAGATGAGCAGGAGGATGAAGAGGCCACTGAAAAAGCTATCGTCAATGAAGAATATGGTTATTACCATGAGGATGATAGAGAGAAAGACCTCCATGGAGATGAAGATGCTGGTGTCAAAGCTCAAACTGATGATGAAGCTCTAGAAGTGGAAGAAGAGGGAAAACAGGTCAAAGAAGATGAAAACGAAGGAACGGAGCCGCCAATCCAAAACCTTGATCTTCTGTCCTCTGAAAACCTCAGTGATGACAGCTTCATACCTGTACCCCACGACGAGGATGACAAAGAGACGGTGATTTTAACACCCATTAATGATGGAGATGAAAATGCTGACATCCCCGATGATCACGATGAGAACAACAACAATAGTGAGAACTTAAAAAGTGAACCAAATCGACAGAGGAAGGTTCATATTCCCCTTAAGCGAGTCAGAAGTGTGGGATCCAGAGCCGCATACAAAGAAGGTATAATACTATTTATCATCATCATCACTCACTTGTCATCACCTTTACGTGTTTTAACTGGTCATGAAAATGTTTGGGAATGTTGGATTGACATTGTGGATGTTTAGCATAATCCACTTAATCTGACAGTTGTGATGTGACTGAAGTTATTACAACCTAATTTTCAGTAGTGTATGGAGTATTACTTAGTTTCATTACAGTGCTCTGACTGCTTTTGAGTCCAAATAAATAGTTTTTAATACAGTACAGTTAAAGCAGCATTACTGTGATGCTAAAAAACTAGCTTCGCCATTTGAGTTTTTCTTAAATAGAAAATGAAGACGGACATAATGAGGAAATCCAATTTTATTTCAATCTGAGGATGATGGCGATGGTGAAAACGCCCTGATTTAATAGCCCTGTGAGAGGTTCTCCACAATATTAAGTTCCAGCGCCTGTGAATCATTGCTTCTCACTGTTGGTGTGCTAACTATGTTTGTATAAGTGTTCTTTTTAAAGGACACAGTCATTGCCCCAAGCAGGCAGGCGGGTGAAGTCATGAACAGAAAAAAGAACCTCTGGATGAAGACATTAATCAACATACTGGTGTATTGCTGTCTTGACCTTTACTACATTTAATCAACCCTCTCAATGAGTTACCATATCAGCTAAAATGTCCTTTCATGTACATCTCTATCTTTTGAACTTTGTCTACCTTGAAGTACGTTTTCGACTGTGTGTTGCGCTTATTGTGCTTATGCAAGCATGATCCGCTGTCATGATCGTACGATACAATATTTTACAAAAGAGGAAACGGCGCTGTTTATGTAACTGCCGTGTATTTTTGAATCTCTGATGAATTGCTTCAGTTCACAAAGAGGCAGAGGAGGGACAGACAACACAAGACGTTGAAGATGCCCTTAAAGAAGGTAATCTCGAACCTCAAAGCCCGGCGAGATGTCCCAATATTCTAATAACATGTCATGATTTGGTACAATTTTGTGAAAAATGGATTCCACTCCATGCACGCAGGCACAAACTTTTACTATCATTATTATTGTTTATCAATACAGACCATAAAGACACAGAAACCGAAAAGGACGAGGAACACATACATGCAGAACCTGAGAAACCCGTTGAGCTAAAACCAGAAGAAGTTAAGCCGGCGGAGGAGGCTGCAGGTAGTCGTATTTGTTAAAGAAACAATACTGTATTATTACAAAAAAGAATTCATATTTCCACGTGTAAGCTTATTGATTTTATCTGCCAACAGTGAAACAAGCTTTTATGATAACTTAAATCACATGTGGGTGAATTAAAAGATAGCTTTGAGCATTACACTTGATTACACGTTGAATGAAAAAAATGTATATCTTCATCATCTCTTAGACAAACTCCTGGTTGAGGAAGAACCACAACCTTCTGAAGAGAAAGAAGAAGACGAGAAGCCCAGCAAAGAGGAGACAGAAGTAAAGATGCCATCTGAGGAGGAGGAGGAGGAGGAGGGCCAGGAAGAGGAGAAGAAAGAGTCTGAAGAAGAGAAAATAGATGAAACTCCAGAACGAGAAAAAGAAGAAGAGAAGGTACCGCCAAAAGAGGAGAAAGAAGAAGAGAAGGTACCGACAAAAAAAGAGAAAGAAGACAGGAAAACAACCAAGGACAGAAAAAGGGTAAGGAAACTACACACACGTGAAAGAGATGTCAAGGAACCTCCTAAAGAAGGCAAAAAAGTGATCGGACATAAAAAAGAGAAAGTCACCAGAAAACGTCCCAAAGTAGATATAGATGACAAGAAAGCTCTCACAGATGAGAAGGAAGTCAAGGAACACCACAAAGAAGAGAAGGAGGCCGTGAAACCACCCCAAGACAAAGATGAGGTTATGACCCCTCTCAAAGAAGAGAAAGACATCAAGAAACGTCTTAAAATAGATAAAGAAGCCAAGGAACATCTTGAAGAAGAGGCAGAAGCCAAGGAGCCCTTCAAAGAAGAGAAAGAAGTGAAAGAACTTCCCAAAGAAGAGAGAGAAGTTAAGGAACAACTTAAAATAGCAAGAGAATTCAAGGAAACTCTTCAGAAAGAGGTCAGGCAACCTCCACGACCTCTCACAGAAGAGAAAGAGGTTAAGGAAGCTCTCAAAGAGGAGAAAGAAGCCAAGGAACATCACAAAGAAGTGAGAGAAGTTAAGAAGCCCCCCAAAGAAAAGAAAGAAGTTCAGACACCTCTGAAGAAGGAGGAAGAAATAACAAAACATCATAAAAAATGGAAAGTTACCAAGAAACTTCTCAAAGAAGAGACAGAAGTTAAGGAAGAGCACAAAGAAAAGAAAGAAGTCGTGAGACCACCTAAGGACAAGAAAGAGGTTGTGCAACCCCCACAAACTCTCAAAGAAGAGAAGGAGGTCAAGAAACCTCTCAAAGAGGAGAAGAAAATAATAAAACCTGTCAAAGAAAAGAGAGAAGACAAGGAACATCCCAAAGAAGAAAAAGAAGTCAAGGAACATCCCGAAAAAGAGAAGGAAGCCAAGAAACCTCTCAAAGAAGAGAAAGGAGAAAAGAAACCTCCCAAAGAAGAGGAAGAAATAACAAAACATCATAAGAAATGGAGAGTCACGGAGAAGCTTCTCAAAGATGAGAAAGAAGTTAAGGAAGACAAAAAAGAAGAGATGGAGGCTGTGAAACCACCCAAAGACAAGAAAGAGGTCGTGCCACCTCCACAACCTGTCAAAGAAGAGAAAGAAACTAAAAAACCTCCAAAGGAGGAGAAAGAAGTCAAGAAACCTCTCAAAGAAGAGAAAGAACCCAAAAAACCTCTCAAAGAAGAGAAAGAACCCAAAAAACCTTTAAAGGAGGAGAAAGAAGCCAAGAAATCTCTCAAAGAAGAGGAAGAAATAACAAAACATCATAAGAAATGGAGAGTCACTGAGAAGCTTCTCAAAGATGAGAAAGAAGTTAAGGAAGACAAAAAAGAAGAGATGGAGGCTGTGAAACCACCCAAAGACAAGAAAGAGGTCGTGCCACCTCCACAACCTGTCAAAGAAGAGAAAGAAACTAAAAAACCTCCAAAGGAGGAGAAAGAAGTCAAGAAACCTCTCAAAGAAGAGAAAGAACCCAAAAAACCTCTCAAAGAAGAGAAAGAACCCAAAAAACCTTTAAAGGAGGAGAAAGAAGCCAAGAAATCTCTCAAAGAAGAGGAAGAAATAACAAAACATCATAAGAAATGGAGAGTCACTGAGAAGCTTCTCAAAGATGAGAAAGAAGTTAAGGAAGACAAAAAAGAAGAGATGGAGGCTGTGAAACCACCCAAAGACAAGAAAGAGGTCGTGCCACCTCCACAACCTGTCAAAGAAGAGAAAGAAACCAAAAAACCTCCAAAGGAGGAGAAAGAAGTCAAGAAACCTCTCAAAGAAGAGAAAGAACCCAAAAAACCTCTAAAGGAGGAGAAAGAAGTCAAGGAACATCCCGAAAAAGAGAAGGAAGCCAAGAAACCTCTCAAAGAAGAGAAAGAAGAAAAGAAACCTCCCAAAGAAGAGGAAGAAATAACAAAACATCATAAGAAATGGAGAGTCACGGAGAAGCTTCTCAAAGATGAGAAAGAAGTTAAGGAAGACAAAAAAGAAGAGATGGAGGCTGTGAAACCACCCAAAGACAAGAAAGAGGTCGTGCCACCTCCACAACCTGTCAAAGAAGGGAAAGAGGTTAAAGAGCCCCTGAAAGAGAAAGAAATTAAGAAACCTCTGAAAAAAGAGGCAGACATCAAGAAAGTTCCCAAAGAGGAGAAAGAAGTAAAGAAACCGCTCAAAGAAAAGACAGAAGACAAGGAAGCTCTTAAAGAAGAGAAGGAAACCAAGAAGCTCCTCAAAGAAAAGAAAGAAGTCAAGAAACCCCTCAAAGAAGAAAAAGAAGACGGGAAAGCTATTAAAGACAAGAAAGAACCCAAGAAGCCCCTCAAAGAAAAGAAAGAAATTAAGAAACCACTTGAAGAAGAGAAAGAAGAAAAGAAGCCAAAAGTAGAGAAAGAAGTCAAGAAACCTCTCAAAGACGAAAGAGAGGTTAAAGAACATCTAAAAGAGAAGAAAGAAATGAAGAAATCCCTCAGTGAGGAGAGAGACAGTAAGAAACCTCCAAAAGAGGACAAAGAGGTCAAGACACCTCTCAAAGTAGTGAAAGAAATCAAGGAACATCCCAAAGAAGAGAAAGAAGTCAAGAAGCCCCCCAAAGAGAAAGAACCCAAGAAGCTCCTCCGAGAAGAGAAAGAAATCAAGAAGCCCCTCAAAGAACAGAAAGAACCCAAGAAGCCCCTCAAAGAACAGAAAGAACTCAAGAAGCCCTCCAAAGAAGAAAAAGAAATCAAGAAGCCCCTCAAAGAACAGAAAGAAGATAAGAAAGCTGTAAAAGAAGAGAAAGAAGTCAAGAAGCCCCTCAAAGAAGATAAAGAACCCAAGAAACCTCTCAAAGAACCGATAGAAGATAAGAAAGCTGTAAAAGAAGAGAAAGAACCTAGGAAGCCCCTCAAAGAAGAGAAAGAACCTAAGGATACCCTTAAAGAAGAGAAAGAAGTGAAAAAACCACTCAAAGAAGAGATAGAACTCAAGAAACCTCTCAGAGAAGAAAAAGAAGAAAAGAAACCTCCCAAAGAAGAGGAAGAAATAACAAAACATCATAAGAAATGGAGAGTCACTGAGAAGCTTCTCAAAGATGAGAAAGAAGTTAAGGAAGACAAAAAAGAAGAGATGGAGGCTGTGAAACCACCCAAAGACAAGAAAGCGGTCGTGCCACCTCCACAACCTGTCAAAGAAGAGAAAGAACCCAAAAAACCTCCAAAGGAGGAAAAAGAAGTCAAGAAACCTCTCAAAGAAGAGAAAGAAGTCAAGGAACATCCCGAAAAAGAGAAGGAAGCCAAGAAACCTCTCAAAGAAGAGAAAGAAGAAAAGAAACCTCCCAAAGAAGAGGAAGAAATAACAAAACATCTTAAGAAATGGAGAGTCACTGAGAAGCTTCTCAAAGATGAGAAAGAAGTTAAGGAAGACAAAAAAGAAGAGATGGAGGCTGTGAAACCACCCAAAGACAAGAAAGAGGTCGTGCCACCTCCACAACCTGTCAAAGAAGAGAAAGAACCCAAAAAACCTCCAAAGGAGGAGAAAGAAGTCAAGGAACATCCCAAAGAAGAAAAAGAAGTCAAGGAACATCCCGAAAAAGAGAAGGAAGCCAAGAAACCTCTCAAAGAAGAGAAAGAAGAAAAGAAACCTCCCAAAGAAGAGGAAGAAATAACAAAACATCATAAGAAATGGAGAGTCACTGAGAAGCTTCTCAAAGATGAGAAAGAAGTTAAGGAAGACAAAAAAGAAGAGATGGAGGCTGTGAAACCACCCAAAGACAAGAAAGAGGTCGTGCCACCTCCACAACCTGTCAAAGAAGAGAAAGAAACCAAAAAACCTCCAAAGGAGGAGAAAGAAGTCAAGAAACCTCCAAAGGAGGAGAAAGAAGTCAAGAAACCTCTCAAAGAAGAGAAAGAACCCAAAAAACCTCTCAAAGAAGAGAAAGAACCCAAAAAACCTTTAAAGGAGGAGAAAGAAGCCAAGAAATCTCTCAAAGAAGAGGAAGAAATAACAAAACATCATAAGAAATGGAGAGTCACTGAGAAGCTTCTCAAAGATGAGAAAGAAGTTAAGGAAGACAAAAAAGAAGAGATGGAGGCTGTGAAACCACCCAAAGACAAGAAAGAGGTCGTGCCACCTCCACAACCTGTCAAAGAAGAGAAAGAACCCAAAAAACCTCTAAAGGAGGAGAAAGAAGTCAAGAAACCTCTCAAAGAAGAGAAAGAACCCAAAAAACCTTTAAAGGAGGAGAAAGAAGTCAAGGAACATCCCGAAAAAGAGAAGGAAGCCAAGAAACCTCTCAAAGAAGAGGAAGAAATAACAAAACATCATAAGAAATGGAGAGTCACTGAGAAGCTTCTCAAAGATGAGAAAGACGTTAAGGAAGACAAAAAAGAAGAGATGGAGGCTGTGAAACCACCCAAAGACAAGAAAGAGGTCGTGCCACCTCCACAACCTGTCAAAGAAGAGAAAGAAACCAAAAAAACTCCCAAAGAAGAGAGAGAAGTCAAGAAACCTCTCAAAGCAGTGAAAGAAATCAAGGAACATCCCAAAGAAAAGAAAGAAGTCAAGGAGCCTCTCAAAGAAGAGGAAGAAGTCAAGAAACTTCCCAAAGAAAAGAAACCTCCAAAAGTAGAGAAGGAAATCAAGAAACTGTCTAAAGACAAGAAAGAGGAGAAACCACTGAAAGATGAGAAAGATGTCAAAGCAACGGAGAAGAAAGAAGATGAGATCAGGCCTTTCAAAAAAGAGAGAAAAGTGGAACCAAAGATACCCGGTCAAGAGAAAAATGTGACAAAACCACATAAAGAAGAAATAAAACTTCCAGAGAAAGCCTTAAAAGAAGAAAGAGAACCTCCCCGACCAACCAGAAAGGAAGAAAAAGAAAAGATGGAAAAAGAGATACAACCAAAGATCTCAAAGAAAAGACCTGCTAAAGAGGAGAAAGAAGTCAAGGCTCCCGTAGAAGACAAAAAAGATGCCAAGAAGAAAGACATCATCACAGGCAAGACAATCCCAATCTTTCTGAGCAAGTCCTCATTATAACAACTCCTTATTTTGAGATGCCAGACTCAATCAGATAGGAATCCACAAACTTGTAATCCTTTTATTCCTTTTTGTACCAGATGCTAAAACCAAAAAGGCTGAGAGGAAGATTAAAATAGTTGAGAGGAAGGTTGCACCCCTTCTGAAGAAGGAAGTTCTCAATGTTACTAAACCAGGTAGGAGAGCAGGTCAAGACATCAAGAAATGGAGCTTTTGCAGTGATACATCCTGCGCTCCAGTGAGATGTCTTTTTCCCTCTTAACAGTTGAGGAACCCAAGAAGTCTGTACGGGTGCTGAGACCTGTGAGAAAACAACTTGCTCCGATCCTGAAGAAGGAACATCTGAACGTCACAAAAGCAGGTAACAAACCGCGAGGCTGCAGTTTGTAGAGAAGTTTCAAAAAAAATAAACATAAAAATCTAATGCAGCGTGTGACCGGAAAATAAGCTTTGAGCTTCAAAGTTGTAATCTCGGGAAGGTTGTTTGGAAAGGCATCGTTGTTATCGGATTCTCGTATTTCCAGTCACGGCGGACGCATGTGCAGTTAAAACTATGTCGTGAATTTTATGTTTAATCTTATCCTCTAATAGAGGTCCCAAAAGTTCCAAAGGTGAAAGTGACACCAGTACCTACAAAGAAAGGTAACAGCATTTTTGTTTTCATGTAATTCCATAAAAATGCCATTTTTCTCATGTCAAGTCTTTAGATGAACGGAAACTAGAATTCCCTCAAAAATGTGTATTGGAAAATTAAGTATCTTTTTGTCATGATATTTAACATTCCAGAGACGTTTCATCTGTTCTCCACATATGAGGTTATTAATTCACGTATAATTAGCGTTCTACGCTTAAGGGTTTATTGATGACATCGTTTTTCACGAGCTGAAGCTCCCAAAGAGTCCAAGAAGGAAACGAAGCAGATGCAACCCTAACCTGGAGAAGCTGGTACTTCACTCACTGATGCTGCCGTTGAACCTCTTTCTCACTCAGAGGGGAATACACTAAAAGAAGTCACAACCCAAATAGTGAACATCCTTACATCGCCATCTTTCACCCCAAGTTTAGACTTAAGAAACTAATAATAGTTCTGTTTTTTTATTAAAATAAAAACAACGACAAACAGATGATATCAGCACTTTTTCTATTCTGATCCTTTAGATATTGAAGAGGTGAAGAAAAAGGATGAAATAAAACCCTCAAAGAAAAGTAAGATCGATCTCACACGCCTTTACCAAGAATGCATATTTGCAAGATGATGATATTCACTTAAAAAAAAAAAAAAACATCGTTCGGACTGTTTTAAAGTATTGCCCGGCCTTTTTTTTTTTTTTTTTTCAAACCAAAAATGGTGTTGACATCATTTTAATGGTACACCGATGTAGCTCGGAATATCTGTTCTTACATAATGTCATTGGAGCTAACTGGGCATTAGACCCCCTACTAGCTTGGAGTGCTGCTTTCAGGAACCAGAAGCCGGCTCAGGATTCCCAGTAGGGCTATCAAGTTTGAGACAAAAATACCGTAGCGGATATTTGCAGAGAAATCCAAGCAAGCGCATACCTCTTCTAACACGGTGTGAAACCATCAGATCCAGTTCTACGTCTCCTCCGAAATCATATCAGCGTAGAAGGTGTAGAAGACGTAAAGACGTGAACCATGAGCTCCTGTTCAATCATGTTTCCATTTCTCAGTTTAGTTGTCTAATAGTCAGTTATATCATCTGGAATCAGTTTTCACTTCCTAGTGCAGAATTCTCAAATTAGTAGATTTGTATTTTACCACCATGCAGCTGCTGCTCAGAGAAACTACATAATGTTACTTTGATATGTTTTTCCGTAGCTGCCGAAGATTCTGAACCAAAGGCCAAACCCACACCTGTTCAGAAAGGTAATGACATGATCACTTTTTCTATAGAAAGGTGAAGATTATAAGTGTTATGTGACTTTTACTTTCATGATATTCCCTTTTATCTGTGTTTTTAGCTGTTGAAGTTGCCAAAGACAAAGTCAAACCAGCTCCCTTAAAGAAAGGTACATTTAAAGATGTCTGTGTTGCCTAAACGCACAATGTGTATCATTCAAACTGCTGAATTTTCATTTTTGAGTGCGTTTTAGAATACCTGAAAATGGATAGTCTGAGAGATGTGTTTCCTACCTGGACTACAGGGTTGCTTACATACAATATAACATTGTACTTGCATGATACACACTATATTAACATGACAAGGTTTCAAGTTGGGTGGCACGGTGGTGCAGTGGTCTGCACTGTTGCCTCACAGCAAGAAGGTTCCAGGTTTGAGTCCTGGCTCCAGAACGGGGTCTTTCTGTGTGGAGTCTGCATGTTCTCCCTGTTCCTGTGTGGGTTCTCTCTGGTACTCCAGCTTCCTCCCACAGTCCAAAGACATCAAGAGAGGACGAGGCTGATTGATACTCTAAATTGACCGTAGGTGTGACTGTGAGTGTGAATGGTTGTCTGTCTATATGTGTTGGCCCTGTGATGGACTGGCGACCTGTCCAGGGTGAACCCGCCTCTTACCTGAAGCCTGCTGGGATAGGCTCCACCCCCTGTGACCCTCAACAGGATAAGCAGTAGAAAATGGATGGATGGGCTTTCAAGTTAGCATGTAAACTCCTCTAACTTGCCTTTATGCCCTATTCTATGACACAGTTGTTCCAAAGGAGAAAACACCAGCAGTTCCTGCCAAGAAAGGTAAGATAACATTTATTGGATTGTAAACCCACTGGTGCTACTTTTATCAGCCATGCTGAGGCAAGCAAACTCTGTTGTGTTTGAACAAACAGAGACGGCTGCTCCAAAAGAAAAGCCCGAACCAGTCATCTTGAAGAAAAGTACGGCTGGTCCATGTCATGAAATAACTCCAGTAACGTGTGTGTGTGTGTGTGTGTGTGTGTGTGTGTGTGTGTGTGTGTGTGTGTGTGTGTGTGTGTGTGTGATTTCACGGTGTATCTCTGTTGACAGAACAAGAAGGCCCCGCCAGAAACGCTTCTCTGGCAAAAGAGAAGGTCAAAGTAGTGCCTGTCAAGAAAGGTATATTTCTATATCTTTCCTTACCCTGATGTATTTGCATTATAGATTTGTGTCATCAAGTCAAAAGAGAAATTCCAAGCAGCATCCGCAAAGACACATGTTCAATTTTCAACAAAACTTCAAGGTATTTGGTCTTCACGCATTATGAATTTATACATTTTCTCTTGCAGCAGAGGTTTTGAAACTGAAGCCCAAAGCGGTTGCAACAAAGAGGGGTAAGGGTTATTCTTGCAGTTTCATACCCGATCCCTTCTTTTATCTAAACTTAAACCTTCTCAACTTCTTTATTTTAGAGCCTGCTCCTCTCAAGCCCAAACCAATTTCAGTGGTTAAAGGTAAGAGGACTCGAACCCGACGTTGAGCTTCATGTTTGAATAATCAAGACATTTGTTCTAACACGGCTTTTACTTGCAGGAACAGCTGCCCTGCAGAAAAATGTTTCTCTAACAAAAGAGAAACTAAAGGTTGAGCCATTGAGGAAAGGTACGCATTTGTGCGTCAGCATTCCTGTCCACGTAATAATAACAAAACTGGGGCTGCACAAATAAATGCACGGACAGAAAAAGCAAACAAAGATCTCTGGTCAAATTATTACGACTATTTTTTGTTTGTGTGTTTATGAATATATTAATATTCTGCCAACAACCTCCACTTAGGTCAGTATGCAGATGTTAATACCCTCAGTTTCATTTGTGCAGTTCAGCGTAGCAGGAATAAGCTACAGACTGCAACAAATCATTTTTGTTGCTATTTGTTTTCCCAGCTGAAGTTGTCAGGGGGAAGGTCAAGCCAGCTGTTCCCACCAAAGGTTTGTTCCTCCTGGGTCTTTAAATACATACGGACCAGTATTTTAATCCTCACCTACATGTGAAGTACATTTAATGGGATTACATGTGATTCTATCGTAGCTGGAACCAAGGCGAAAGCTGCTCCGGCTGAAAAGAAGACAGGTACGCAGCACAAGTGGGGCTTTGTAGTTTTCAAACAGCCTCCGCCGTGGAAAAACCACCTGCAGTGCTGCTGTTGGCAAAAACAGATTCATAATCCATTGTGATAATCTAATAACTGTAACTATTTAGCTTATTGTCTTTTTTTTGTGTTCAGATATTTTAAAAGTGCGCTGAATTTTTCCGAACATATTTCCTTACTTAAACCATATTCTATCACTGTTAGTTGTGTCATTTTTCCCTGTTGTTCCAATTTGTCAGATTGTCTTTTTTTTTCTTAAATGTCTTTTTTAATGCAGAAGCTGCTCTGAAAGAAAAAGAAAAAAACCTTACAGAAAGGTGTCGATGGAAAACACTGTTGGTGGATTGTTCCGTTTTTCAGATAGAAAATCAACTTCACGCAATTATTCAATTTCCTGTATTTTAAAAGACAAACACTGTGACATTTCTAACCCTCGAATGAACACATTTCACAATAAGTCTACAAAAATGTGTCTATCAAAGTGTGATGCCAGTAGATCAGCAAGAATTATCAGAGGCGACTAATATTCACCTTTTCATTTTTTTTCCTTAGAACCTGCTGCTAAGGGGGTTCCTGTCAGAAAAGGTAATGCATTCTCCATTAGTCATTATTTAAGTGTCTTCTACACAACAATCAAAATGAATTCCAACCTGTATTACATTCAGAAGCCCAGGTCACAAAGGAGAAGCCTAAACCAGTTCATGAGAAGAAAGGTAAATAAAAGAAAAATACAAAGTATTCTATGTATTTTTTTTTTTTTTTGGAGGATTTGAAAATTCCAAAACTAAAAAAAAACAAAAACAACAAAAAAAAACAGCTGGAAACAAAAAAAAAATCTTGTTTTTCATTTAAAGTAGCTCCCTCTAAACCAGAGGCTGAACCAAAGACGGAAAAGATCAAATCAGTGTCAAGGAAAAAAGGTAGATGCGTCTCAGAAGTTGTAGCCAAAGTATTTAACAACTATCATTGTAGGAAATACTTTTATTTAATCAGCAACAGTAAAACTAAGCCTTTTCTAATCAACAAATATACATTCTTACCTACTCAGAGTCCAAAGTTCCAGAGAAGAAAGCAATTGATACAAAAGGTACAACAGCATTTTTAAGTTAATAAAAAAAAAAAAAACTACTGGTGCTAACTAGACATTATCCTTTGATAAACTGTAACTATATACCATGCGTACTCATTAATGGGTGTTTATTAAATGACCTCTTCCCCCTGGCTCAGCCTTGCTGAAGGAAAAGGTCAAGCCAGTACATGTGAAGAAAGGTACAGAAGTGATGGTTCGGTAGAAGCAGTGGATATAATCCAGAATAACCAGTGTGCAATTGTGATTAAAGTGATCTGACAAAATGTAGTTCGCTGTATTTTGCAAACGTTCTGACTTTGCCTGACATTAACAGTGCAGAAGCGATGGTAGAGAACCTCACTGCACAGTACAACCAGCTGTTGACTCCTAGGAGCCGGGCTTGTAGAGGCTGCAGATACTAAAGTGATACTTCAACCCAAAAGATGTTGTTTTTTTTCCCCTGCTGTATCACTTCTTAGTGATACTGCAACACTGAGTAAGCAACATGTATTGAGCATGAAGTTAACGGTGCCCCGTTACCACCGACTGTAACCCTTCCAAAGTGTTACAAAAACTAAAAACGATCTACCTGAAAAGCCAAATACATGTTTTGAGTGAAGAATCACTTTTAGCAGGTCGTGTTGGTAGATTTGCTACATACGATATGCAAAGATTTGTTATGGCTTTCAAAACCCGCCTCACCAACCAAACAAAACCATGCCATTCAACCCAGCCAATACGGATGATGGGCAAATGTTATCTGGATGAAGTCGATTTGATTCTCAACAGGGGGAAGAAAAAAAAAAAGGCAATGTTTGGATAGCATTTCTGGCTCTGTGCACTCTCAGATGCATCAAAAACTAACTCTGCGACTCCGGTTATAGCTGCTATAGCAACCCGCTGCAAGCATTGAGAAGTGCTGCAATTATTTTTTTTATTTTTTTTTAAAGGGAGTCTTTTATTTTCGGTGTAATGATCTTAACTGTTTTCTCCTCACAGACCAGGAGACTCCAAAAGAAAAAGCTGCTGCAGGGACGAAAGGTACAGACTCCAATCAGCGATGACCGCTTATAGAATGAAGTCTTCGATATGAGATGAATCACCTTTGGAGAGAAGAAAATCCCTCTCATTTCAACTGAGTGTGAATAGTCGTTATTTACATCGGACAAGAGAAACGTATCTTGATTGTTAATAAAAAAAAATACATTTCTAAAAATGTGACACGTCACCATGTACTTTTTTTTTTCCAGACAAAACAGTAGAGAAGAAGGCAGCCAAGCCAGAGAAAGCTAAAGGTACAAACGTGCTGTCGAATTTGAACGTTAGCATCAGATTGGAAAAATGTCTGAAGTATTTCTACCAGCAGAAGTCGGGATGGAGTTTATGACATTTGTTTTTGTTGCTATCGACAGAAGAAAGAGTTCTCAAAGAGATACAGGAGCCTGCGAGAAAAGGTAGGATTGTTGAATAGAGTGCAAAATGTATCGACGGAGATGTAGTAACTGTATCACTGGATACAATTGTCTTTTTGTTGTAGAAAAATCGGAGAAAAAAGTTGCCAAGGAGGAGAAAGGCAAAGGTACTGCATGGTTGTTCTGTATTTAACCACACTGTATTACTTTCTGATCATTGTGATGTTGTTTTATCAGCAGAGCCTGCAGTGTCAGACAGTTTCCTTACAGAAGGTGAGTGCATGAGCTCATCGTAAAAGCATGTACAAGAACAGTCTCCTCTCTGAGTGTGAGGTACGCGTTGTACTAAACTGTACTGCAGTATTGTAGTGTACTGTCACTCCCTTCACAGACGAGATGCCCTACTTCCAGTGTTTCTTCATCGATGAGGACGAGGCCCAGTTTCCATTCTACGCCTTCTCACCGCTGCAGGTTTGAAGCATCCGTCTGAATCCAGCCTGCAGGTTACAGCTTAGTTCATTTACTGACAATGACGAGGTCGCATCATCACAACCCCCCTGCGCTGAAACACGGCGTGCTGTTCATGGTTGGTCTTCAGCGGTCAACTCTGGATGACGGGCGGAATTTATGTGATGGACCGTTTTATTTTATTTCCAGTTTTGGTTGAGCTCTCGTACCAAACACATGCAGCCAGTGTCATTCCTTTCCATTTTTGTTCTTTTTTTTTTTTACTTTTTGATTATTTTTTTGAACTGGATATAACAGGAATATGAGAATCGATGAATCTGAAGTATCTACAATGTACTGTACTATCCTTAATGGATCATTCATTTAAATCCTCACAGCAGACTCGTGTAATCAAACTGCATCCAACAAACCAGGGTACAAATATGGACACAAGCGCCGAACCAAGTCAGTTCCTTTGAGTCCACATTTACTTGAAAAGTTGTTTGTACAGTTGTAAGACATAAATTGTTTTGTGTATTTAAGGTTTTTTTTTTTGTGCTCATCTAATCTTGCTTTAAGAGCCCTTGGATTAAAAAAAATTAGGCATTTATAGATTTCTCATAAAATTCTCGATATTCTCTTTTGTTGCTCAAAGCATTCGTAAAAAGAAGATACGTGCATATTTTTTGTTGTTGTTTTGTTGGTTTTTCATCCATATGTGTCAAAAGGAATGACCGTGTACTGTATATGAGAGCTCCCAAACTTCCGCTGATGGAAAACTACCTAACATCGATATTGAAAGTCTTATTTTACCGTACCATCCAGACAAGTGCACCAGCTTATTTTTTACTGTTCCTACCATCAAGGATCAGAGTATCTCTGGAATTCCTAAACAGACCAAAACTGCACGGTCACTGACGTTGGTTAGTGGCTGCTAGTCTGAGTGCACAGGGAAACCTTCTGAGTCGGTTCTAAGAGAAAGTTAAAGTCCGGAAATATTTCCAGGTTAACTTTCATGCTGATTTTTTTTTTATTTTTTTTTAACCACGATCAAATGTTGTAATGACATCTTGTATCAACTGTGCTGTAATTCAGCAACGTGATATAAACAGGATTTATATTATGTGAGTGTTTTGCACACGTGATCTGTAGAACGTGCTTCCAGAGAGGTCCTGATACCAAATATCTCAGATACTTGCTAGAAATGCGGTTACTGGTGAGAATGAAAGTCAGCGCTGCATGATGATCAGCACTGAAACCGCGTGATTGCATAGGCCCATAGGGTTAAGAGTAAAGAGTTGTTAACCTAATAATATTTGTATATTTTAACACACTGATTTCAAATCATGACTCGTGATTGGGTGAAATGCAAGTTCAAGTATCTGAAAAGAAAATATCAGACCACTGCGCATGCTTTCAGAGGGATTTCAATACTGTTACCGCGTATTTGAACTCTCCGTACGGTGTGCATGGAGAGAATGAAGTCTATTATTGCTAGCATTTATGTAACAAATACATATTTACATTGTTGATTATACATGTGATTGTACTCCAAGTTGTTGTGGAAGGCATCACATGGGTGGCGAGATGATTTCAGAGCCGGTTCGTTATTTCTTAGTACCTGATGTTTGGTTACGGATATTATATTTTCTCCTATATGCCGCGCATACGACACTTACTGTCGCTTTACTGGCGTTTACAGACGCGAATGATAGTTGATACAGAATGCAAACAACCCTCCGCAGCTAACGGTGAGTTCAGGTTTTACGAACTGTTCTGGATTTTTGATACCGCCATTTTCACCGATGACGCCGTCCAACCTCATGTCTGAATGATCGGATTAAACACGAGATTTCAATGAATCGTGACAAAAGAGAGGTGTATTTTATTTGATTTTTAAATATTCGTTTGACTCGTGTTGTATTTGAACTTTAAGAACATTATTTTACCAATCAATGAATGTCAACAATCTCACTGATCTGTATCTTTAGTTCTTAAATGAAATGTGCATGATGTGTGTGGAGTTTTATGTCATTCTCCCAAAAGCCAGTGTGATATTTATTGCCCTAAACTCTCATGACATCACTTAATACTTGAAATGATTTATGATAGCAATACAGGAAGACTATCTGACATTTGCAACTATAAAATATGAATGTATTTAAAGTAACCTGGTTGTAAATATACATCCCCCCACGACTGAAACTGCTGGAACAACAGATAAGAAAGAGCTTAATTGTGCTTGCAAAAACTATTTAACATTAAAACAAAAAATGTACTTTTGTGTATGTTTGTCTCTTTCCCAAAGAAGCACATCGCGAAGCCACAAAACAACAACAACAACAACATCGACAACAACTACAAAAACTTTAGTACAACTGGCGTCGCAGGTGACCGCATTCATTTGAGGTCCGTGCAGTTGTTGATGTTAAGGTAATGAAGAGCGCTGAACAAAGAATAACATGTAATTATTTCATTTTTTTCAGTTTTGCCTCAATTATTATCGAGTATTAAGATTTAATAACGTTTTACTTGCCGTTACATCACTGCTTTACAGTTTCAACGCGGGAGCAGGTCTCTCGTGCTCGATGGTTTTGACAGTCTACCACAGTTCTATTATAGATTTTATCGATATTCAGATTCATAGACGATATGATACAATACACAGCAAACAGATAAAACGAGAATATTTATAGTATTAAGTCAGCAAAATGGATTAAACCCTACGAACAAAGAGGCGACATTCATATGCATGCACAAATGCAAATTAACGCACGTAAATTGCACCAGAAGAGTGGAAAAAAAATGGTTAATGACGTATATTTGCATTAGAGAACATATTTTTGACCTTTTTTTTTCTGATTTCTGAAGTTGAACGAGCAACTGGTTCCCCCGGCTTCTTTTTCTTTATATGAAAACATGCGTTTTTAACTCAGAGAAACATGGCAGGAATGATACTTTTCATGAAAAAAAAATCGTGAATACAGGAAAAAAAGGCAGATTGTTTTTTTTTCCCCTGGGTTATGGTATTGAATTGTGATCTGAATACAACACACCTCCGTAATACAGTTCATATTCTGTAATTCAAATTCAATACTTTCTTCTCATATTTTTCGACATAAATTGAAATTGGAGCTAATAAGTGTTTCCTCCTCATCCTTATTGCATCCTCAATGATCAGAGTCATTGACAGATTGATGATCTCATTCGTTATGATGAGTTATTTGGTCTTCGTATCTGATTTTAGCCTTAAATCAGCAGGGAGAAGAGGGGGAGTGGTGTCCTACCTGCCAGTCTACATACTTCCATGTGTGTATGTGAGTGTGAATGAGACAAATTAATTGAGGGGAATAGAAACGGTCAGGTCTTCTCACTGTATATCGCTAATGAGGCCAGAGAGGTTACTACAGGTCAGTTTACACCACTGACACAGATTCCACACAATGAGGATAACTCCTGGGACGCTTAGTGGAAGACAGAACAAGCTACACTAAACTACTACTTCTCACAGTCTCTCTCCCCGGGACCACGATAAGCTCCCTTTTCGAACTGTACAAAGTCTGCGATTGTCCCGCTGTGACAAACACTTCAACTAAAACTTCAGTTTAGAGTTGAATTTTTGGCAACTGCAGGACAGACTGATTTTTTTTTTTTGTGTGTCTAATTTCAATTAATTCAGTGGGCAACGGCCGAATGAGTTCCACTCCAGTTACCCCAGTTTCTTTTGTGTGGCGGTCTATTCAGAGGTGGGTCAAAACTTGGCAGTCTGTGTGTTGAGATGAGAAGAATGATCACTTGTAGTGGTGGTATTCAGTAGGCTAGACACAACTCACAGGGCCGCACAGAGGGAGGGAGGGAGGGAGGCATTGAAACGCTGCTTAAAATGTGGGAAAGGTTGCCTGAAATGATGTTGTAGAAAAACTGTGGGGGATTAGTAGGGTTTAGTTGACTATTTTTAGACGTCAGCTCCTGACTGCGAAGGATAATGTATTTATATAAAAAAGGTGTCCATCCTGAGCACCGTGCTCTGTCATCGTTGTCATGCCAGCAGCAGCGTTCAGTCACGGTTGGTCCGAACCATCGAATGATGCCACTACGTAATGACACCACATTTTAAAGCAGATTATCCCGAGGCAAGTGACATCACTATCACCCCACCCCCTCTGTCTCCTCCTTCAATCTGACCATCTGGGG
This sequence comes from Aulostomus chinensis, assembly GCF_037954235.1. Classification (NCBI taxonomy): domain Eukaryota; kingdom Metazoa; phylum Chordata; class Actinopteri; order Syngnathiformes; family Aulostomidae; genus Aulostomus; species Aulostomus chinensis. Next base: position 13,733,918 of record NC_141336.1, on the reverse strand, counting down.
GTTACTCAAGGACATTCACTCTCACGAGTTCAATGGTCACACTGGTGTGTGTGTGTGTGTGTGTGTGTGTGTGTGTGTGTGTGTGTGTGTGTGTGTGCGTGTGTCCGCGTGCGTGTGTGCGCGCACATGTGTGTGTAGCTCGCCAGCACTGCAGCTGTCACCTGGAAGTGACCCATCACAGGGACAGTACTGTTCCCACCGTTTAGCCTCACATTTTTAGAACAGAACTTATATATCGGTGCATACACAGCTGACAGAAACATCATCACATGAATGGCATCACGAAGGTTTGAAAAAGTACTTTATTTTTTTTTTCCCTTTTTTTTCCTTCACAAGTTTAGGCCCTTCACAGTTTAGAATGTCTTATAAAAGAACTTACAAAAGATTTTCCCAAAAATATGTATCAAGGTTTACAAGAACGAATCAAGTGCAAATCACTGCACGCATTTAAAAGAACATTTGTTTTTGTTTTTTTTAAAAAAGAACATTGTCGATCTTTCACAGTGCAACAAATGGGCGGTCCAGTTAGGCTTTCTCGTACGTGCGCACAGCTTGGACCCCTTCAAAGGACAAAGTCTGTGAGGGAGACAAAAAAAAAACAACGTATATTAGAAATATTGCAATCAGCTGCAATATTCATATGATTTCTACGAACCATGCGTAAGCATACGTGCATGACAGAGAGTGACACACTTGAAACCCAAGTAAGGAATTCTCACCATCACCATCTTGCCATCCTTGATTTCTCTGATGAATTTGGTCTCTTTTCCATCCCACTTCTGCACATGCACCAGTTTGTCTCCATCCATGGTGAAAGTCGACTGCAATAAGAACATTTTGTTGAGCCAAACTGATGAAAAATACTCTTCGGTGTGACCTACGTGGGCAAAAAAACACACAAAAAAAAACCCCAAAGGGTCTCAGCTCACTTTGACATGCCGGTCATCGGGTGTGGTCTCATCAAACTCCTCTCCCAGTTTGGAGGAGATCTCAGTGTTCCTGAAGGTGCTCATAGTTTTCACCACCACTTTGTCCCCGTCTTGGCTGATCACTACAGTGGGTTTGGTGACATTTCCCACTTGTCTTGTGGCAAAACCAACACCTGTCAAAAAGGGATGACTCCTCTGAGCAGTGCCTTTTATCACGCAGAATCACCCACACCAGTTAAGACAATGATAAAAGCGGATTTTATGTATTAATTTCCCGTTAAAAGATTAACATTCGAGCAAATATGATCTACTTTACACAAGTGAGCTGTGGTCCACAGTGCATTGTTGCCACAAACAGATCCTTTTAGTTGTTGCTTACCAAGTGCCTTCATGTAATCATCAAAATTCTGGCTGTCCACCAGTTTCCATGTTGCACAGAAAGCATCGACCATCGTTGCAGCTGCTGTAGATCCAAACAGTCCAGAATCTGACAGTCAAACAGCCTCCGGTCACTGTGTAGTAAATCCTTAGCGCGTCTGTCTGTCAAACTTAATACCGTAAAGGGAGGTCAGCGCTCGAGCCGCAGTGAGAGCTGATTGGATGTCGTGATTTGTCGTCACCGAACGTGCTTTGTTGAATCGTCGACTGCGTTGAAGTCAGTTTTCGGTTGGAGGAAGAAGGCGGATTCTCCTACTCGGTTTCTGTCAGAGCTGAAGCTTTTCACTAAGTGACGATCATATTATTATTGTTGTTGTTTTTAAAGGATTTCAAGCTGAATCGTGAAAAATCATGTGGCACAGCTTAATTAAAAGCTCTCACGGCTCAGAAATATATACATAAAGTAAACATTTAAGACATTTAAGCTTAATTAAATGCTTAAATGTCCTTAATATTTACTTTATATAAATATTTGAGCATAAAATAATTAGGTTTTTTTTCATGTCATGAGACCTGAGATATTTTTACGAGACCTTGTATTGTGATCAAGTGACTGCAAATCAATACCAGATTTTATCACTAAACTGGATGAATAAAACACAGTTTAGTGAAATCACATACGCTGAATGTGGCCAATATTTCCAGTCAGGCACGAATAACTGACATGGAAGTTCCAAGGGAGACTAAAGGTGCATTTTGTGGGAATTTCACTCCAAAAAATATTAATATAACATATAGGGGGCAGTAAATAATTGCAGTAAATGCAATAAAAGAGATGTGTGAAATGTTTCCATTCAATTACTGATAGACATAAAATAAAGTGTAAATTTTGCAGTGTAATATCCATCTCACACTTGATTTGGGGTCCCGAGGCACTCTGACAGTCATATAAAATATGATAAGCAATGAAGTTTAAAAAAAAAAAAGAAGAAGAGGCACGTCTCAGAGTGAGTGTCCAGTAGTCATATCTGCTATACTGATTTGGACTCCCAAGGTCAACTTACTGCATGTGTTCAAAAATATTCAAACATCATACAACAGGCAATGAAATTCCCACCAAAAATAAATAAATAAATAATTTTTTTTAAAAAAGCATTCTTTACTTCCCATCTAGTTCCAACATCTGGGAGTGATTTGGATTCCCTGGGTCACATCACATTGCAGCTGTTGGAAAATGTGTAACCTTGCTGGATTAAAAATTCCACTTAGCACAAAGGCTACGAAACACCATAGTTATTGGAAAAATATTTCTGTTTTCCGTTCACTACTTATATATCATATGTAATATAGAGACACTCCTTTTTTATTGCATTTTGCAGGTCTCCTGCAAATGTTTGTGTGGTCAAGGAAAAACAGGATTTCTGGCAATTCACTGGAGAGCTGAGCGACTTCAATCCGGACAAATAGTTGTTCGGACCAACATAAAAATCCACAAACATCTGCCACGGACACAAAAGAAAAAACACTGTCACCTTTAGTCGAATTAACAGATGGGGCCATTAATGTAGACCTTTATTGTTGATAAAATACTTTATGGAGATGCAATTTGAAACATTTGTGTTGTTACCGTATATCAGTTCTTACCAATAACTCATGACATAATCAGTCATAATATTAGAAAATGATATAAAATTAAATATTTCTACTCCTAATTTAGTTGTCAGCAGTTACATGTACTTTAAAAAAAACAACAAAAAATACATTTCCACTTGCAAATTTTTGGCACCGGTCAAGGCCAGATCAATCCATGTAGCAGCACAGAGAATCATACAAAGCAAAAATCAAGCCTCCCATCCCAGGATGCACGCACGCACACATGCGCGCACACATGCGCGCACACACGCGCGCGCACACACACACACACACTTTATTATATACAAACTATGACTCATTTTCTTTCAAATAAATTTATAAATGAATGTTTAATTCCCTGATGTTCACATATACTGCATGCCCATGTAACATTAAACACTTCCAGATCCAAATAGCAAACCAGGGATCCCTACTTTTAATGTCAAAGGGTTTGTAGTTTTACAGTATTTTTCTGGAGAAGCAGAGAACAGAGAAGTCATTTGGTGCAAAAAAAAACAAAACAAAACCAAAAAAACAGTTTTTATACTTCTAAGGCTCAACACAACTCCTGTTCAGCAGAAATGATTGAGGTGAAAGCGAAGGTGCTTCAACTTTAGTATGAAAAACTTACTTGTCAATTTATGGAGTATGATTGGAAGTAAACCTGAATGTTCTCCACACCAAACAGTACACGGAACCAAACAGGCGTGAATTTGGTTATTGATGAATCAGGGTTTTTTTGTGGTATGGAACAAAAACAAAGGGCACGAGAGGTAGAGCGAGAGGTAGAGAGTGAGGTAGGGAGGATAACCGCCGCTAAGGCTTCTCCATTTTTAAGGCCTATCTCTCCTCTCCCTTATCAATCTAAATCATCTATGAACATCCAATGAACCGAATAAAGTTTTTGTTCATATTAAGAATAATCATAATAATAAGACTCGTTTCCAACCATACGCACAGTACGAAGGGATGGTTGACTCCCCACTGATGTGGCTTGTCAGGCCGACATTATCATAGAAGCCCAAATTTTAAAACTATTGGCTGGTGGTAAATCATTATAATTTATACACAAAAACGAAGTAGAAACTCCAGTTAGTACAAGTTTCAGTATGTCACTGCACACTCGCAGAAACGGCTGCCTCATAGTGGAAGGTTACAAGTAAGCTACCAACCCATGCAGCAAGGTCGCACTCTCCCACAGGAAATGTAATGAAGGTCATCTTGGGGCAAGTTTGCAGAGACGAATCATGACCACAATGTGCTCTGTAATAATCACACTTCCAGTAATATTGTATGGATATTATATGATTTACAGTCACTACTTACAAAAACAGTAAATTCAAAGCGCTTAAAAAAAAGAAAAGAAAACCTTTTTCTTCTTCTGCCTTTGACGCAAAGAGAAAATAAGAATTCAGTCAGTTCTGAAGGTTTTACAGAGAAATACAGACGTGTACAAAAGGATATCCGAAAAAAAATGGCACAAGACTGATGTCGAGTGGATTGTCATAAATGCAACATGGCATCTCGCTGTGTAGTTGTACAGGTACTTCATATTTGTCCACGCACCCATGGTAGTAAGGTGCTATCTGAATACTCCAACATTGATCGACAGCGCCACCTCTGGTTTCTTAGCTTTGGTCCCTCCAGCTTTCCTCAGCGGACCAGCACAGTCCGAGCCTGCAGCCTCCGCTCTGGAAATAAGAAACAGAAAACGATTTTGGCAAAAAGAACATGAACAGTTAATTTAATCTGCTGGCTGCAGTGCTTTAAGAACCATTTTCTCTGTTAAACAAAAGTGTAAGTGAGTCCCACCCTTTCCTACGCTGCTCTGCCTGCTCTCTGAGCCTCTGCTGGCCCTGTTCATCCTCCAGCGTGTAGAAGTCCCTGTTGTCATCAATCAACAAGTTCTGTAAGGAAAGAGCAGATGTTTTTCAAACGAACCTAGGACGACCTCTTATTAAAATATTACCCTATTAAATTGTTTTTAATACCTTGATGCCAATTATGTCACCATCTTTAAGATGGAAGGGTGCTCCCAGTAGTGACTCAGCCTTTTTCTTCTTTTTCTTCTTGGAGAGCTGCTGGTTCTGAAAATAGAAAACACATGGAAGAGCTGGTCTTCAGCAGAGTACAGTTACAAGTGCAAAAGCACGGAACACACACAGCAGCAGACTCCTGCAGGTTCCCTCTCAACTCTCCTCCGATCTTACCCAAGTGGAGATTTCCTCCCAGGTGTGTTTGTCAGGGTGATGTTTGGCCAGCAGCAAAGAATCGGGGGACAGGCCGTAGTGTGCAGCCAGACAAGTGCGAAGGGACCGAGGGGTGGGGTCTCGGGATACGTCCCACACCAGCTCCTCTGGTGGGTAATAACACCTCTCCCCTGGTACTCCCACCTTCACATTTAGCAACATCTCCTTGGGGCTTAGCAACAGCAGAAAATAAAAGGACATAATTAAAAAAAAAATACAGAAATACAAAAACATCTTAAATAAGAGGGGCAATCTCACCCCAGATCTTCTTCTCTTAGAAGCCTCTGCACACAAATGTCAGCACCACTGGTTAGCTTCAGCTTCCTGTGTGGGAAAGAACAAACAGGATCTGGGTCAATGACGTCAATTCTTTTCTGCTTATGTCATTCTATTACAATATAAAGAATCTAGTAGCTGTCAATAAAGGAATTAAGGGTTCCTGCCTGAGTGTGACTTGTTGTCCTCGAAGGATACGTGCCAGCCTGAGCCCTTCCAGCTGCCACACACGCATGAATGCAGTGGTTGGCACACACACATCCTGAAGAGCAGGGAGTGTCAAAACCTGATGAAGACACAGACAACAGGTAAAACAAGAGACAAATATTGAACAGCTGGAAAAACAGAAGTGCACCTTTGACGTTCTTATTTGTGGTCAGCCTCCAAAACCTAAGTAAAATGAGGACTCATTACCAGTTACGCATGTTAAACTTGACTGCAGGTAAATGCACAAAAAAAGAGCGCATCTTTCTACGACCGTTAGCTTAAGTATCTACATGAGAACTATTTAAAAGACTAAACTGATGTGAAATGTACTTTTTAAAAACGTATGTTGACTGAAGTAGAAGTTCTTCAGTTCTGCTGGTTCTCAATCAAGCCACCTAATCAGAAAGAGATTTATGACAACAATACACTGAAACAAAGCAGTTCTCTGGGTCAAAGCAGCGATAAAGAATCTAAGCTGTAAATAACCATCGACTGTTGGTTTGAATCCAAGTAAAACCTCCACACTCTACCTGAACCTTGAGATCCTCCAGGGTGACTTCATCAGATATCTCCACCTGTCCCACGCTTCGCAGCCCGGCCTTGCTGTTGCCACACACAGGCGGTGAGTGAGTGTCACCAGCAGTCACAACCTCCAGCACTGACTCCTCATCGTGGCCATTTTCAGTGTGGTTAAAATCGGTTGCCATGGAAACAGTGGAGTTGTTTCCACAATCCAGATAAAGCCACACGGACAGTTTGAGAAAACCCTGATAGATTAAAAAAAAAAAAAAGTGCGTGGTTAAAAAGAGGGAGAAACATCATGGTAGATCAAGAATTTAACTAAACCAAAACTTTTACTACCTTGGGAGGCAGCTGTCCCTCGGTGATGACTAATGTCTCTCCGTTGCTTATTTTCAGCTCTAACAGAGAAGCATCCTGAGGACAAGAAGTCCCTCATTCTCTCATACAGCAAAAAACTACCAGCATGCAACAGGACTTCATGACTCACCTCTTCCATCAGTGCCTCTCCTACCTCCTCGCACCAATCAAGCCTCCTCAAGTGCCAACAAGTGCCTGCACACACACATTTAAATATCACTGACACATTAATCAGATCTTTATATTAATTATTTCCCAAAAAGCAATGTTTATTTTGTTTAACAGCAATGCAGCAAATATACTTAAGTGCAGTCTACATTATATATTCAGTGTAAATGTAGTTTTACCATCAAGTCTGACACCATCCAGCATCGCCTTTAAACACTGCAAATGAGACATTAAAACATCCAATTTAAAAACACACACGTGTGCTTCAGAGACATTATAAATGTTCACAAAAAGCTTGGGATTTGTCTTTTACCTCTTTGACAGTACATGTCTTCTCCACTATTATATCCATCTCCATTCCAGCAGAGGGCGCTGAGCCCACAGAGAAGTGCAAGAAAAGCTGCAATGGAGAGAAGATCCAATCAAAACAACCAAAACTGTTCGTACACATGAACTCTCAAACGTAGGATAGAACACATAGAACTGGATATATAAGGTGGAACTTGTTCTGCAACCTTCACCTGTGCAATTACGAAGGATTTATTGAGTATTTCAGATAAAAAGACACACCTGTGACGCCTTTGGGGCATTTCCCGGACAGAGAGTCAGCGTGGTCATGAGTCGCACGCCTGCATCCCGAACACTCATTTCCTCACACACTGAAAGAAAGTAAGTCAGCACAACTGCACTTAGTAAAAATGACTTCAAAGACACATGATGAGAAGAAAAATTACAAGCACAAGGGGGAGTAGCTTTTAAAAATTTAATGAGGGGAGAAAGTAGAGGAGTGTGTACGTTAATATTTTTGTTAACATGTTAGAGGGGATTTCCAGCTCTCCTCCAACATTAAAAAAAAAAAAAAAATCACACTCAGGTTGACATCTAACACAGTACCTGGAGGAAGGAGTTTCCCTGTACAGTCCACCTGTCTTAAACAGTATGCTGCACCTGGGGAGAGACAGAGACACAACTGGGGATTTAAGTATGCAAACTTTTAAAGAGTCAACCTCAACCTCAAATTTTGTGGTCAGTTGAGCAGAGGATCTGACAAAAATGTGCATGTTTTATTGGAGAGAGTAAAACCCTCCTCTCGCTCAATTTCAACCCCCCCAACCCTTAATGGATAACCGGTATAGAAAATGGATTGATAGATGGAGTTTCTTGCCTGGTAGCTGCAGCTCCTCTATGGCCCTCTGTTTGACATCACACAGTAGCTGCAGGAGAGACGCGATAAACATAACTACAGTATTTAAAAGCGGGATATAAAGATGATGAGAAATCAGCAACAGCAACAACAGAAGCAGACAAATTACTAACCATATTTCCTGTGGCTGGAACCTTGATTTTCTTCCTCTCTTCCTCCTCCTCCTCTCCGTCACCTCTTCCTCCTCCTCCTCCTCCCCCACCCCCCTGTGGTCGAAACTCAATGTGAAGCCAGCGGCAGTCAGATGGTGTAGTCACAGTGACCACATCCCCGTCTAGAGTGAACATGCTAAAGATAGAGGAAAGAAGGACTGAGCAACACATACGAAACAAGTTCATGTGTACGTGCAGGCAGACTGCAAAGAACGTACCTGCTGTCAAACGACTGCTGCTCCAGCACCAACAGCGCGTCTCCATCTTTTAGTGACAGCTCCTTTAGTGTCCGCTGCATGTCATCGGGTGGAAACACTCTCCACCCGCTTGCTCCTCCTCCTTCTCCTGACACCTGCTCTCCTTTCTTTGTTCCAGAATGTTCCTGACACAGCAAACTCCCCTTAGGCTCCCCCAGGGCCTCCCTCACTTCCCCCAGAGTTGCACCACCCGCAAATGCTCTTGCCTCCTTTTTAAGCCCTGGCCCTCCATTTTCAAAACCACTTTTACCCTCTTCCCCTTCCTCCTGCTCTTTTTCTTTTTCCCCCAAAGAGGGACGGACTACAGTCAGGAGGACTGGCTCCCACTGGGCTCCAGTTAGGACACCAGCACCACAAACCTTTAAAAGATCAGAAGTAAAAATGTCATTCATTTAGGGTCTTGGCTTTTCACAAAGTTATGACTGGCCGCTCTCATGCTCACTCTCGTCCTCACCTCTCGGCCATTCCAAACAAACAAGTCAGAGTTTACGTAGATGCCTGCACTGTAGAGTGAGACATTGTCGTCTGCAAAGAGTCAAAGAAGGAAGTCACAGATATGTGGAAAATCCTGAATTTGAAATGTGTTTTCCTAAGTGTCTTACCTGTGAGAGTATTGTAGAGGTGTAGACCAGCAGGGAGACTCTTAGCCACAGTCAGAGCCATATCCCCTTCCCACTGTTCCTGTTTCTAAACACATGCATTCACAGGGATTATTTCTGCTCTTCCGGATTTCAAGTCGCAACCGCTGTAGTTTTTGAAAGTCACCTGATAAATAGCGAGACGCAGGTCTCCAACCGTCTTTCGACGATCAAAAGTGAGGGTGGTGGTCTCGGGCTCCTTGCTCGTTGGTTGCAGAGCTCCATTTTTGAGCCGATAGCAGGGCGCCAGGTGCAGACAGAGCTCCACGCTGTTATTACTGGCCTCAAACTCCTCACTGTAGCAGGAACAAATCAATCATTCATCTTTTCTTTAAGCTGTCACAGTCACTGGTTCAGTCATCACCAAACTGTCCAACATTCAAGTGTGATGTAACATTTGTGTAATACGTGTGTTTCTACCGCATCTGCTGCAGTTTGAGGTTCTCCTCCTGAGCCATCTGGATGAGGTGATGAGGAACTTTATACTGAGGACAGTTCAGAGCTGCAAATGTAGAACAACCAAACAAATTGCTCATGATGGTCATCTGCATACTTCATCATCAATTTACTTGATAAATGACAAAACTGAGACAAAAAAATGTTATCTTTTTTTTCTTTCACTCAACAAGAACCAACCCTCTCCTTCTGTATCTTTTCCTGTAATTCCAGTTACCTTCACTTGGCCTGTGCAGCTGTGTTTTTCTGTAGAACAACATGTAAGCACTCTCTTTGCCCTGGAACTGCTTCTCTATGTCAGACTCTCTGATGGAGGTCACAGCAGAGTCGTTAACGTCAAACCAGTGGCTCCCCTGCTAACAGAGGGGATGATTAACAGGCAGCAGTGAAACGTCTACACACTCAGACTAAAGATGAAAACATTTCATACTGGGTAGGACCAGGGGTGAAAGTGAGCCGGAACGGGCCGGAACACAGTTACGGTAAACTATTCACGGCCGGAACAGAGTTCCATTAAAAAAAGGAGGAGAAGGGAGCTGTCAAAATCCCATATTAAATAAAGAAAACGACATCTGAAGGCGGTTTCACACTGAATGTGGCAGACGCGGCGTGCTGCGCGGGGTGGGGTGCAAGCACGCGCAGCGCTACCGAGTTGCTGGGCTTGGTTTGCGCTCATTTGACGTCACAGCGCGCCCACATACACAATGAATGGACTTCCCCTGCGCAGCTTGCGCCTTGCGGCGCGCACCCTTTGGGCGTGTGCTTCTTTTTTTTTTTTTAAACGCACGCCCAAAGGGCGTACAGTTCAGGCAAGAATTTTAAGCCACTTTCACCCCTGGGTAGGACTATTCTAACAGCTTGAACGTTTGCAGAAATGTGAGGACCTCTACTTCTGGCTTCGGCTGTAGTTCTGTCTCCTCTTCTGGAGCTCCTGGCTCTGGAGCTGGAACAGAGTTAACCGTTTGTTTTGCTGGGCTGGGTGGTTCCGTCGTGGGGCTCGGCAGGTTTGCCTTCAGTGCCACTCGGGTTCCATTGCACACCAACATGAAGATATCAGTGTGGGACTGCAAGAACTATATGACAAGAAGTGTTAGACTTAAAACTGTAGATGATCGAATCCAAGCTTCTTCAGAAAACAAATCTGTGGAAAGATGTGACTAATACTTAATACTGAAGGTCATCAAGATGTAGCTATTTCAGCATCATCTTTTATCTGTTATTTGCAATTAAAACATGGCAAAATCTAAGTTGGCCCACAGGTAATTTAGCATTTCTACATCACGGCTGATGAAGGTAAGAAAAAGTGAGTGTTTCTTAAAGGTGTATCACCCAGAATGCACTTATTTCGAGTGCTAGAGTGATAGAAAGAGTACTCTGCCTCTCAAGAACAAATACAGGTAACAAGCTCATGAACATGTTTTTTTCCCACCTGTCTTACTTCTTATTACTTATGGCTTCAGAATGCAGAAACTATGTTGTTTGTTGTTTGAGGATTAGAGCAAACAGTTGGATGAACAAGATGTGGATTAAACCTGAAGTTGCACTTGAGAGTTTATAAACTGATGCTTTGGACAGTTTTGCTGTTGTTGGTTGTAGGCTACAATTAGCTTCAAGCTAAAAATACGTAGCTGGTGTTTTCCACATTCCCGAGTCACAAAGAAGTGATGCAGGGAGGAAAGAAGTCTTTGTGAGCTCAAACACCTATTTGTGAGTATTTGGAGGGCAAAACACAATTTTTGGGTTAAGTAACACATCACAAATTTATTTTGTGTCAAAGATCACCCAGTCGATAGTGATGGACACACTGGTGACCACTGTATAAAGAGTGACAGCTTCTTTGAATAAAAAGAAACACACCTTGCCAATGGGGCCATAGTGTTTTCTGAACTTTTTACTCCAGGATGCACCGATTTTATCCATGAGTTTTTGCCCCAGCTGATCCAACAGGACACTCCTAGATGGCTCCTATGAACGGGAAATAGAAGAATACTGTCATTAAACATTGTTACACAACAGATTCAACATGAAACCGCAGAGTCTTTTCCTGCTTTACCTGAGCAATAATAGTGGTGAGGACAGACAAAGGGTCATCCTCTTTTAATTTAGGCTCACATTCTTCCTTGACCTCCTGCTTGACCTTCTTCTTTGTCTTAGGTTTGCAGTCGTCCTCCTGACGAGGAGAAACAGACAAGCTGCCATTCTACATTCACTTAACGTCTACAATTCCCATGCATGTCCAGCCCATGGTTTCACTAGGTGCAAACAGGACAAGTCATTCATAACTTGTGTCTTTGCTGACCGCATACTTGTAACTGTTCATTTTTTGTTGTTGTTTATTGTCAGTCATTCCTCTCATGTCTGCACTTCTCATTTTCTACGTAATACTTAACTTTTTTGACATTTTACTATTTATTCTTCGCATCTGTCCTTTATTTTGCCATTTTTCTCACCGGTGGCTCCCACTGGCCGAGCTGGTCAATGTCCCTGATGTAAGCGTGGTAGTGGCCGCCATAGCAACCGCCCTTATGGATAATGACAGAGAATAGCTCATAGGAGTAATCTGAGTCGTCTCCATCAGCCTGTATGAGAGGAGAAGAGTTTAGAAATCCATTATAAGAAAAGATCATCTTAGGTTTATCTTCTGATTGTGTGTAGTGTCAAGAGTGTTCAAATCTGTTTATACCTGTTCACAAAATGGCCGCAGGTTGATTTTGAGGGGGAAGCTGTAGCGTCCCGTCTCCTTGTATCGCTCACATTTGGCGAAGTCAAAGCTGAATCTCAGTAAAGACATGGTCATGAATGGGGGGAGCATGCTGAGCTTGGCGGACTGAGTAGAGGAAGATTGAGAAAAAGTGGGATCAGGAAGGTGAAAAGTGGCTTATAATTATGGTTTATACTCATAAGAAATCAATTTAATGTTGTCATTCTTTACACGTCCAGTTGTTATCCTCTTTTCTATCACTATTATCGGAAGGTTTGCTCAAGAAGCTTCAACAGCAGGAAAAAGAGAATTTCATCCTGTCGCTGTGTTTACGATGTTACCATCTCACTCAGAAAGCCGACTGACCTTGGCAGCAGTGACGAGTCTGTCACACTGTGCACAGCGGTACAGGTTATTGCCCTCAAACAACTCTTCCTCCACAAACATGTTCCATAAAGCCTCCTCCAGGCTGGACACACCACAAACACACACCGTCAGATCCAGGAAGTCCTCCTGAAGAAGACAAACATTCACAACAACTTTTATTACATAATTCCTGGCAACTGCATAATGGCCTAAAGACAAATTTATTTTTATCACAAGTTATAATAAGTTTAGAAAATGGGACTTAAGATGGTGGTTTTGAGAGGTCCAGCCAGCATGACGGAGACACCCAGCAGCCAGGGAACACACAGACACACCTGTCTTTGGCTGACGTTGCCACATTCCTTACAGACGATGCTGTTTACGATGGTCCCGTGGTAAAGGCTGTGGATAAATGTACTACCAGCCGTTCCCACAAGAGAGTGCTCCAAGGCGCTGAACAGAATCCTGTTGAGCTCCTGCACATCGTGCTGATTAGTTCCCTGAGGACGCAAAAAATGGAGGAGACAGACAAATATGATGCGTCAGAGTTCCACACCTGGAACCACTATATTTTACTATTCCTTCTATTGTGTATTCCCAGTTAGTCACTGTACCAACCAGCAAAAATACCAGACAGATGGATATCAATTACATCGTGACTTTGGAACATGACAATCTTTTTGTTAACTGCTTCACTAGCATCTGCAAGGCTTTCCTTCTGAAACTCCCCAGTTTTTTTTAGGGAACACATTATGGAATTATTTTGCCAGTGTACTGCACAGGGAACATTAAAAAGTTGTACCGTCTTTTTTAGTGTGAACACATTAACAGGGTTCATGTGAATTTTTAATCAATGAATTTCCATGACTTTTCCACACCTTTAAAGAAAACATGAATGATCAAACTCTGATTTGCACATCAAAAATATAAAGAAATCCCTGAAGAAGAAAAAAAAAAGGTTTACAGTTGAGGTTTATTTCAAATGAATGTCAAGCTCTATGGTTTGATACAAGATAATTGTGTGTTAAAAGCAAATCAGTATCAACTCAATAAGTTTTTTCGAAGTCCATTGAAACGGGGCCACATAAACTGTAATAAACAGGGATTTATAAAGAATATTTTCCATGATTTCTCCTAAGATTTCTGGTTTTATTTATGTTTCAAAAACTTATCATACTTATTATTAACTTAAGAATATTGTTATTTTCGGGATTAAACAAGCTTAAATGATATTCACATGTTGATAATACAAAAAAACAAACAATGAAACAATCGTGAATTTAACAAAAATACGATTTTTCTTTATCTTGAAAACACTTGGAGACTGATATAAATACTGGCCAAAATTTTTTTCTGATACAGATGAATTTGCTAAGAATTAAAAATGAGCCAATATCTGCCAATATGACATTCTAATATCATCATTGTTCCTAAAAGTCGTATCAGCTAACCAAATTATACATTTAAAAAGTGTCTAGTGTGGAATTAGGACACAGCTTTCATCACTAATCAATTGTTTTTTTTTCTATTAAGTGCATATTGACTCTGGCTCGCTGTGGACTTCTGGTTAATGGTGGCGAACATGAAACACATCAACAGCCATGTCGGAAATATGACGGAGACAGAAATCAGTTAAAAATATGAACCTTTCATTCGAGAGAATTCAAAACAGCGGCGTGTTTTTACAATCGCACGAAAACCTCAGAGTGAAGTCAGTGAGTCAGTCTTGAGTTGTAAACACTGATAATATCTTCCAACCATCCTTGATGACAGAAATGCAGCATTCCGTGACAGAGCTCGTGATCTCTCCTTACAGGTTTAACCACACCGTTGTTTAAAAAAAAAATTATCAATGCGTTTCCTTTTTAAAAAAAGTGCTTTACCCTCCTTTTTGTAAGACTATGCTGCTCTCTACTTGGTCCTAACGTCTCACTGGTATCATCATCACACTGAGGCCGGGCCCCTTCGGACAACATAAAAATCCCTTCATTGTGCAGCTCTGTCCTCTGGAAGATGAATCAATGCTTAAAAAGGGAAAGAGTAACCCGAGCCCTTTTCTTCATCTCGCTGACAAAGAATACGGACACAGACCTCACTGCTGTTCCAGCCGAAGCTGTCGGTGAGGTCAGCGGTGGAGGCGCTCTGCTGGTCCACCAGCAGCAGACGGGCAAAGAGCCTCTGGAGCTCCAGTGGGATCACTCTGACCTGAGGGAAGACAATCTTTACTCTTCAAACAAAACAAAAACAAAAAAACAACAACAACAACAACAGATGAATGTATTCAATGCGTGGTAACAGCAGCTCTTACTTCGGCCCCTGATTTCTCTTTGTCTTCCAAACATCCTAATTCATCTGGCCCCAAACTGAAGAGCTCCTCTGCACAAACACACACCAAAAAATAAATAGACTAGTAAATAGATTATTAAGTAAGCTATAAGCGGCTTCCGCTCACCTCTGAACTCAGGGGTGAAGAGCAGGGTCTGGAGCAGAGAGTTGAGGTAGCACGTCCCTCCCTGGTTCTTGATGCCACACAGGTTGCTTCTCCCACGGGGCGGAGGTGGCTCGTCTCCCACCTTTGCAACTCTTCCCCTGGCAGGAGTCGAGGAGAGGCTCTCTTCCTCCTCTTCCTCAAAAAGATTCCCAAACATGCCGTTTGAGTTGTTTTACTTGGTTTTCTCTCCGTTATGGACTCGTCGTAATTCGTGTATTCACAGCCCTGTGTGCCCTGTTGCTATCTCATCTTGGTCTTGCCGAGCTCTCTGTTGACAATGGCCGGGCTGACTCTGAAGTAAGAGGACTTCACAGGGCTAAACATAGCGGCTCGTAACGGATGTGAATACGTATAAATAGCAGTTTAGCTAGTTTAGCTAGCCAGCTAACAAAGACCAGTCAATCTACACGGCAATGATGTGTGGCTCTCCTGGTTTGACAGCTCAGCGAAAATATAAGGGGGAAAAAACGGTCGATTTCAACACGAATAAGAAAATATTAATTTTTACCCGAAACACTGATGAGCGATTTTGGTGAATGCTTATTCAGTTTTTGTTCGGATACGAGGTTCTCCTTCTTTTTGTCTTAAAAACGCAAACACTGACAACGTAAATAAAAATACCCTCGGTGAACAGTAGGCAGCCATGTTTCTTCCTGGCTGAATTGTAGTGATGCATTATGGTACTCGTAGTGTCTTGAGTAGTTAACGTTTAGAAATAGTACAATAAAGTTGCCAAAGCATACACGGCTCTTGACAATAAATATTTCGTGTCTGACGTTATTTTGTACTACTTTGTTTTTTTACCACAGCTAAAATTATTTTCAATTTAAAGTTACAACGGTTGCAGCTGGAAAAACTACATTTCCCACAAGTCAGCCACAGCAGCATTATGGCACATGGAGTCGTGTAGCACGTATTATGCTTGGCAGTAATAATAAAGGTTGGCAGTTCTGAGCCCCGGTGCCCAGGGCCATGAGTGCAGGATTGCATCCCGACCATGAACGCTCACCAGGTGTTTGATTAAGCATGAAATAACTTGGCATAAAATTTTGCGTTGTTATGATCCTTTGGGGCATGTTTGCCACCCTGAACGTTCCAAATGAAAATGGCAGAAGACACAAAACAAATACAACACAACATGATAATTATACTTTTTAATTTTTATTTCAATAAATTGCTGCCACATTTTCTCATAAAAAGAAAAAAAGTAACAAGGTGTCCAGTTTTCAATTACAGAACTTTAATTCCAGTTAAACCAGTCGTTAAATATCCGTTTTTGAATACCTTTACAGAGAGATACAAATCCCAGTGTTCTCATTTAGCTGAAGCAGTTTCTGTCTGATTATGCACACATCTGTTAAAAAATACAGTACATCCATAGATGCAGCATGTAAGATTATAATCTTACAGACTGACAAGTGACAACTTTAACCGTTGGCACTTAGGTTTCTTATTTGACTTAACTTACTTAAGTTACATTTGCTGTGCTTTTGTCCTATGGCATAACCACCACTTATTGAAATTAATTTTATTTTTTGATTCTTAAAAAAACATAGTCAGACTTGGAAACCCCCCATGTGTAAATATTAATTGTAAACTCCTCCATCCATCCATCCATTTTCTACCTCTTATCCTGTTAAGGGTCGCAGGGGGGTGGAGCCTATCCCAGCAGCCTTCGGACAAGAGGCGGGGTTCACCCTGGAGGGGTTGCCAGTCCATTGTAGAGAGTCATGATAAAATGTGCTGTGAGCTCAGTGTTCTCACTAGTTTCTACAGCCCTTGTTATGAGAGGTTGAACTGTAATTTAAAGATACATTTACTTAAATATAATCACACATTTTAAACATTATTGCAATAATTTTCGAACAAAAATGGACACTGGATGCTGTTTGAGAGAAGGACAGGTATATATATATATATATATATATATATATATATATATATATATATATATATATATATATATATATATATATATATAAAACACAAAGCCCCACACACACATTTTTGCTCAGTATGTTTTCAGCCTGAATACTTTGGAGAGAGGCACCTTGGCACTAGAGTAAATCAGATAAGATTCTCCTTCAGAGCTGAAAAACTCCCAGTCACTGCATCCAATAGTTGGGAGCCAATGAACTGGAACAAAGCCTTCATATCCTTGCCACCTAAAAAAAAAAAAAAAAAGACAAGAAAGAAATAAGTGGTGTATTTACAGTTGCTAATTTCCAAAACATCCCAAATTTTCCCACGTCAAAAAAATACATCTGTTCTAAAACAGTGTTTAAGTATGTCTGTGAGATGATCTCATTAAGTTAAAGGCAATCAAGATGCCTGAATTATCGCACGATGTGTGTTGATGACAAGTTCAGTACCTATATAGAATGCTGTTGAGAGAGTACGATTCCCCATTAAAGGAGTTTGCAACCACCAAAAAATGTTCCTCCCCGAGGCTGAAGAACTCCCAGTCCACCGCACTAGAGACAGAAAGAGAGACATCGAGAGAGAGAGAGAGAGAGAGAGAGAGAGAGACAGAGGGAGGGAGGTATGCAGGGATGACGAGAGACTGAAATACCTTGAGATCGTTACTCAGGATGAACAGGCATACATTGAACTTTGAAGCTTGTGTATTTTTACCTGTAGGTGACAATATCCTGGAATCGCACAAACATTTGTCCGTTCATGTCCAGTTCATAGATGGTGGAGTTTATGGCATACTGACTCGGTCCGTTACCATGGAGTCTGTGTCCATTAGCAACAACTAAGAAGACTCTGCTGCCAATCTGGAACATCTCCCAGTCTGTGGCACAGAATGTCTGGATTGACAGTGAGAAACAACAGCTATTAAACATAGAAAGTAAACTGACTAAACAGAATTATCATCACTCTGTGAATCAGTAGCTCTTTGTATTGGAACTCCAGGTTAACAGCTGACAGAAAAAAACACAGAGGATTAATTATGTCGAGAAACTCTAAAGCAGCAGATCTATTTCCCTTATAAAGAGTTCTTATAGTTTATAGTTGCCTTGTTTTATATGTCACCTAAATACAAAATTGAATAGACAACATACTGACCTTAGGAACAGTGATGGGATAAATTAATTTAGAAGAAATATGAATAAAAGGTTTTAAAATATTCTGTGGCAATCAGTATTGCATGTCAATTAGAAGTATATTTCATGCCTGGACCTTAACCCTGGTCCAACAACATCACATAAGTATTGTTAAAATTCAAAGTCCATTATGATTTCCTGTCTTTGATCAAGTGTTTTAATGCCTAAATTTAACCAGACTGTAAATATATTGATATTTCCATAAAACATTAATTCAGAAATTAATTTCCAGAAGCTGTTGTCAATAAAAACTGCAAATTAATATTAGTTGCCATCCACCATGTTTTACTGTTGAACTGGAGGACCCTTAAGGAACACGATGCTCCAATAAGGTAAATTCTACAAAATCCAATGCAAATACATGACATTTTTTACAGTGTAAACAGATCTGCCCCAAAATTCCATGGATTCTTCCTTTGACCCATGTTATACTGCTCCCTCAAAGTGAAACTTGGCCTCATAATTTTTGTATAATTGTGCATGAGCAGACAAACAATTGCCACTGACAACTGTACCTCCTAAGCAGAGCTGACTAGGGATTTTATGAGTTCATAATCAGGTTATACAAAAACACGTGGTGCAGGCATGAAAGATGTTAGATTTTAGGATCATTACATAAGCTACACAGGCCTGTGTTGGCCTATGACTCTTTGTAACATAACAAAACATTTCCAGTCAGTAAAATGATAATGTGTAATTTCCACCTGTACTTGCTTTATGAGATAGTAGAGGAAGATAAACCACTTAAAGAGTAATACATGTACAATAAGTGCCAAAATTATATGTTTTCAATCATTCATGAATGGTTTCAGGTGATTAATTTCCACCAGCCCCGAGCTGTTCTTGCAAAATCCTCACATCCACCTGTGGAATTCCCCTAAATTACAGATCTCTTCATGGTTTCTCGGGTGACTATCAATGTGTCAACACTCACCTCAAAAGTGCCTTGATTCAAAATGTAAGATTCACTAACAGTTACATGTCAAAGCAGGGATATCGCTCAGTCAAATCATGACAAGCCACATGTGCTCGGGCCTATTTTTGGCCCTGTCTTAAACACATGGACACACCCGTTCCTTGCTTGCCATCTTATTAATTAAAATCTTATCTCTTCCTGTTTCTATTCCCTTCCTTCTAGTAAAATACTCATAATCAGAAGAAATCAGCTGATGAACAGACAAATGTCACGAAAATCGTGTAGTTAAAAAGACTAAAGTCACCTGCAAACATCGTCCTAGTGTATTGTGGCTGTGGTGTTTTTCTTTGGTACTTTCAGGTACATTTTTGTTCACGTACCTTAATTGTCTGGAACACCTGAAAACTTCCATTGACCCAAATGTAAATGACAGAGTCTACATTTGTGGTCACTCCATCAAAAGCGTTTGCCACCACGAGAAAATGGTACGGTCCGACCGTGAAGAACTCCCAGTCGTAGGCGCCTGAGGTCTGCAGCGTCTGGTGAGCCTGGAATGACTTGGTTAATTTGTTCCACTTGTAGACCACACTATTAATAGTGTGATTATTGTTACCTAACAAACACAAATTAAATCATTAAATACTTTATATTGACATTTTTCCAGTATTAATGAATGAATAAGTTTTTAATTACCTATCCTGTGATTGGCAACAACAAGATAGGTTTGTTGATTGATGTCAAAGGCCTCCCAGTCCCGTGCACAGTGGGTCCGTAGAGTCTGGAACCGCACAAACTGTTTTCTTCTTCTGCTCCATTTATAAATGACAGAGAAGTCTGCTTCTGGTTCTTTGTTAAAAGTATTGGCTGTCTCTCCTCCAGAGTTTGACACCACCAGAAATGTCTAAAACAACAAAACAGAAGGTTTTAAAAACCTGGAATTGATAGTGATTCCATATTTTACCTTCTTTTATTTACCGTCATACCTTCTTCCCCATGTGGAAGTGTCTCCATGCCAGAGCTCCTTGGGTGCTGATGTTCTGGTAGAGCTGGAAACCTGTGTGGGTCCACTGATACACAGCAGAACCGAAGGATGTGGACCGGTGAGCCATAGCAGCCATCAGACCCATGCCAGGTACTTGGAATACCTGAAGATGAAATGAAACAGGATGAAAAGTGCTCTTAAACGTTGTGGATCATCATTTTATGTAACATTAAAAAAATGTATTGGTCTACAAAATACATTTTGTACCAAAATCTTATAAGTGACACTTATAAGTGACACATTCTTCCTAGTAGTGATTTTCCTCTCTATTTAACCATAAAAAAAGAAATTAAAATGTTCACCTGTGTCTTTGGATTCATTATCTATGAGTGCAGAGTGGACCTGAGCGTACAGACAACAAATAAGCGAGTGGATGTCTACCTCTACATCGTGTGTCTCTGAGCTGGTGGCGAGGACCTGATGCTCCAGCACATAATCCAGACGTTTATGATCTGTATAGGTTGGGAGATGAGAATATCGTTGGTTCTCAAACTAACAACCAGATGAAAGAAAACATGCGTGATTGATAGCTGCCTCACCCTCCAGCACTGTGATCCACGCTGTACCGTCACAGAGGTAGAGGCCTCTCCTCAGAGGGTTGAACCACAGCTGACCCTGGAGCAGCTCTGAGCACGGCTGCTCCAAGCCCACCGATACTTGCTCCTCTGTTACAAAGACAAGTGTTTATTTAGAAACATGTACATAGTGTCTTTGCTCATACGGAGGTGATAGGGCGTGTTACCGTAGGATGTTAGATGACCATCAGCTTCCCTTCTCATGGTAGGCAGATCTAAGAGCAGCGGTGGAACGGACAGAGCTGCTAGTTTGGGGTTGGAGGAGGGGCAGAGCTGATGAGTGGTATCTGAACCTGGCACCAGAACCAACTGACGCAGCAGACCCTTGAGACAGAAAAGACAGCTTTAACAAAAAAACATTGCAGATAGGATTTAAAATGATTCTGAAGCGAATTATTGATGAGGATGTCTTACTGAAAACAATCCTTTCCATCTCCCCCGACTGCCAATGTGGAATCTGGATCCCTGAATGTTGAGGTCTGAGGGGAAAGGCCTGGAGGGAGAGCTGGTTGCCACAAAAAAAACATAATTATTTCTAACAGCCGTCTTCTGTAAGTAAACAAAGAATCTGCAGTTAAAAGTCTACTTTAGGCCTGGTGCAGGGAAATCTAACAGCAATGGTATTATACAGCACCTATATGGGTGCTGATATTCCGCCCGTATGGAAGCCAGAGGGAGTTTCCACTAAAAACATCTATCACACATTGTCAGGCCACTATGACATGACTGTGGGGGTGTGAGCATATTTGAAGCGATGCACTATTGTGGTGAAGGATCTACTATCCCTCCAGGGAATTCAGAAGGAGAGCAGCAGGAGACAGACAGTGTACCCACCCAGTTTACTCAGCAGCAGCAGTCAGATGGAAAAAAAAAAGAGAAAACTTACATTTCTCGTGGCAAGCTGCAGTCCACTGTGAGTCGGACACGTCGGCTAGCAACGGACAGAACGAGAGTGTGCCACTGGTTATCAGCCAGCTGAATGCTTCTGAACACCCACTGGTCCGTGACCCCGCTTTGACCTTTTACATGGAAGTGAAGGCGGTTTCTCAAGAGCCTGAGTCCCAGGATGATCCCTCCACGTTCTGCACTAGTCTTCCCCCCATCGTGCTGCTCTCCATTAACACCCGTCTTTCTATTACTTTTGGGAACGTTGTCCTTTTCCTGCTCCTCTTCTGTCCCATCCAAAGATCCTCGCTCTAGCTTTTTTGGCTCGATCAAGGCAAAGATGTATTCACTCCTCTGAAAAATAAATGAAAAAAATATTCAGGCACAATGTAATCATCAAGGGTTGTAAATATTTGTCATATTTAATATTTTGACTTTGAGGTCCAATCAGCATTTCAGAGGCAAATATTCTTCTTTTTACTGAATTATCAAATGTTACTTCTCAGACTTCGCAGTTTGAAAACATTTAATTATTGACTGAGTATAATTCCCCAACAATATAAACAAAAGTTCTAACTAAAATCCATGCGCTCCTTTCACACCAACACACAAGAATTAATCATAATGTAGTATAATGTAACCAAATAGACCTGACTTGACCATTCTGCCATCTAATGAGTACTTTCACTTTTCTTACTTGGAAGCACATTTATCTACTTTCATTTTACTATAGTTCATTTAGTTTATTTAGTAGAGTGCAGTAGAATTTCATTTTAACAGTTTTGGTAACACTTTGGTGTCGGTGCTACACTTGCATAAATGATCAGAGTCATGATAATTTCATCTTCAAAAACTCGATTAGAAGTTTTCGTTGACCGCCCTTTTTCAGATTTCATTGACTACAATTAGATCAACATTAACATACTGATGAGTATTTTAGTCTGAAACAACTAAGACTCAATTTAAAAGAAAATCGGCTGTCCCAAAAATACTCGAAAAGACACGTCGTGGCTCTCAGCAAAGAAATCTGGGTCAATTTTCCTGAATTGAACAAGACTAAAATAAGAGTTCCTTCTGACCCAAATAAGACTTAATTAGTTGTTTTTCTTTGAACAAGACGAGACTGAAACGCTCAGGCTTTTAGACGGTTAAAGCTACGTTACAACAGGATAACTGATAATGCTGAAAACTAACAGGGACATTTGACACAGCACTAAGACACAAGATCAGACTAAATCCTGTTGTTGAATGAATGGGGGAGGCGATGGATGCTCACCTCGGATGCCATGTGAGGAACTTTTAGTGTCACAACAATGGAGAACTCTTGGGGGAAGAAGTCACAGTTCACCAGCAACTGAGAGGAGAGGAAGCTCATGGAAGAATGAGGGCTAGAGATTTGTATGCCCCTCACCCCTCCAGCCTGCCTGGTCTGCACCCCTGGCATGAGTTTGGAGGTGTCCCTCTCAAGGACAAAGGACAGAAGATCTAGAGGAACCGAGTCTGAAGGCAATAAACAAATAAAGAGTTCAGGAGGATTGTTTTACGGCTCAGGCTTATGTATGCAGAAATGATCTACCAAGGAGTAACACAATAAATGTCAGTTGTCAAAACCATGTTTTACTTCCATGCTATAATGAGTAAACATATTCTCTTCAAATTAAAAATCAAATCAAACTTAGGAGTTAAAGAAGGGACAAATACCTTATCGGTCAATATATACCGTGAAATCTATGATCAAGGGTCACAAGTTCCTGAGAGGGACCCCCTGCTATAAACTAATAAGGAAATGTCATGGCGTTCTTGACTCCCTGACCATCCTGGTGTGTGAGAAATAGCCCTGGGTGCTGGCTGGGCTATAAGATTTTAGGAGGGGTTGTTATTAAGAAAGCGAAGGACGAATAGTAGAGGAAAATGAGTCTCAAATCCCTGAGACGTCACATAAACATGCACCCTGTTCGACCTGATATTCTGATGTGTATAGAATTGTTATGGAATCCCAACCACGTTCGATGTCTGTACTTGTTTGCGGATGTTAATTGCACGCAATGCTGCACACACAAGCACTCCCACTGTACTGTAAGCAGATGCAGACAGTTGGAATTATCCAAAAGAATTTTAGCTGGAGGGGTTTCCCAGGTTTTAAAAGAAACCATAAACCATTTACAAAATAATCATTAACTGATGAATTGAAGTTAACTGATGGAATAAAAATTGACACGAGGAGAGACAAAGTTAAACGGTACCTGTACATTGTTTCCATGCGTCAGTGGTCACGTCAATGACCCTCAGGCCCAGGAGAAGGAGTTGCACAAATATCAGCGATGACATCACCAACAGCCGGTTTGTTTTAGTTGCCAGCTGGTACAAAAGACTCCATATTAAAGTATTTCCATTTGAATTTCACTTTCTCAATGAATAGATCCCAGCAAGCATTTTCACATCATAACTCCGAATAAAAGTCAGCAAATTCAGTTCAGGCTGTCAAAGGCGTACTGGATCATCTGTGCTCAGAGAGAAATCCATTCATCTGAGTGGAGAATATTGCACCTGCAGCCCCCTTTTAAACACCGGAGTCATGCAAATCACTAACCACCCTGTCTCTCATCCTCCCTTTAAACCGCCTTTGATGACACGGACCTGCCACAGGGATGAGCTGCTCCACCGTCTGCTCTCACAGACCAGCAGACAGACACAAGATTTGATTGTTTAGTAATTGTCTGTCAAAGGTAAACTCCTCCTTGGCTGTTATGCACACGAATGAGAGGATAGAAGATTGATGGGGTTTTTTTGTTTCTTTTTTGGCACTGTTATAAGCAGAGCATTAAAGGAACTGAAGAACATCTGTGACCTTTGGTCCACTAATGCACAGATGGCTAATTATCATATTAGCTTTTGTCCCAGAATTTAGAATCTGAGAAAACATGAACCGTGTCAGAAAACGTTTCTCAAAGTTCAGAAAAGTACTGCAAGTTGAGAAATCTGATCAAGAATCAGGAGGGTAAAATAATGCAACCCAGCAGTGGGCGATTGCAGTTAGTTTGACTGATTTAAAAAATGAAATAAGGCAATATTTTATGTCATTTTTCTCATTCACATAAAAAAAAACCTTTAACTGTAATTGCCTGTGTGATTTTTGTTGCGATTCATTGTAATAAAAAAAAAACATTTTTCCTTATATCTGATGAATATGGGGCACACATTTGTACCTTCCTACAAATTGAAAAAAATCAAGTATTAAAGGGACCAGTGTGCCATTAAGTACTTTACTACTTTTGCTGCATTTGTTTCTTGAAGTGACTAAATCTTGTTTTTTGCAGTCAAGCGATTATCCACTTTAACTTTCCGAGATCCATTTGTTGATCTGTGCGAGACACAGCCGCATCTCAGCCGGTGTCAGATCTCTCAGAATCTTCCCATCCACCCAACCAGCACATTTACAAGTCAAATGTTCCCCCTCATGTCAGTCACATTAGCAGCACGCACCACACATAGATTAGTTTACTAGTTACCATGGCACCTCACTCTCCTCCGTCTCTCTATCCATTCATCTTTCTTCCTTCCAGGTATGGAATTGATGTTGCACTGATGGTTTCAAAAGCAGACAGATTGTTCACTCAACCACATTTTTCCTTATTCCTGGTTTGACTCATCCGCTACTTATGTACCTTATCATTGTTCCACTGTCTGGTTTATCTGGAATGTAGTGATAACATGAGATGATCAGATGAGATCGAGGGTTAATTATAGACTTTTGTAACTGAATGGTTTCGATAGCAACATCTTTTTTTAACCTGATTACGCGCTCCTTTGTTCCTCTTAGTGAAGTAAAAGTACTGTATTGTGGATCAGTGGCGCCACCTAGCTTTCTTACTGTTACCCAAACCAGATGTGAAGTTTCCACTCTGGAGTATTTTTAGCAGCAATGGTTCCAGTGGGACTTGAAACCCTGTTCTGCGTGAGGAACGACACGACGACTATATATATAAATTAATGTTAGCACGACAAGTGAGAAGGGACATGAGTAGCGGAAAAAATACACAAGCCAAGTACTTGTGTTAAATATTTCTCAGCTACAAGTGAATGTTTCTCATTCTGCCGTTTTAAGTAATGGAGGACTTCTGTTAGAAATACATAAGTATTCAGAAGTCAGTCAGTCAGTGTATCATCAACACAATGTTGTATTATTTTCCTAATGAAAACTGAACCATGTTGCTCTCTGAAACAACCAGCTGTAACGAAGGACCCCAGAGAACCACCATGACACGAAACCTACAGAAACGCTTACATTTTGCAGGGAGCCTATCCCAGCTGACATTGGGTGAGAGGCAGGGTTCAATCCTGGACCCAGTCCATTGCAGGGCCACCAGGAGGGGCTCAGTACCTCAAGGATACTTTGACATGGTCCCCGGGGGGAAGTGAAGATTGAGCCATCAACCCTTCAGTTGCTTGACGGCCAGCCTACCTCCAAGCCACGCAACCCTGGTACCTGTAGAAACAACGGAATTAAATCAAACCGGATATCAAATGTATTTTTTATCTGAGAAAAAAACAGAAGACAGCTTGTGGCCAGTCACATAAAAAAAAAAAAAATGCATAGATTCAGGCTTGAAAATAAAAACAACCTTCATTGAAATGTAGTGAATCTTAAAATTAAATATTTATACTTTGATATTGAGTTAAAGTCCTTCATATTTAAAAACGCAAATACTTCAGTACCGACACTCAGATTAACTTCAATTCAAATCAGGAGTAAATGTACTTCTTTACTGTTCATCATTGTGTGCGTGTTAAAGCCAAGACTTACAATTCATGGTAAATGTCGGATTTAATTTTTACAATTTTAAACATTCACAATTGTGTTAATAATTTTGTATATCATTTAATTTCAAACAATGTAATTTGGAACTAGTTTGTCAGTCTGTATTAAGTAAACCTTTAAAAATGCCATTTACTTCATACCTCAGTGAAGCCTATATACAATATATCCCAATATCCCATCAATTATTTATTTTTAATGTGATCAATAGGAAAAAAAATTAAACCTGGGACAAGAAGTCTGAGTACCAAACTATATTTATTGTATACAGTAGTAAAAGACCACAAATAATGTACAAATCAGTAGAGAAACAAATAACATGACAAGGGGCCCCGTTGTTCACACGCTTCATAGTTTAGCTAATACGTTAGCCGTCTTAAAAAGATCTTCATCCACCTGACTCAGTTCTCTGAGGTGGAAGGCTGATCAGTCTTGGATAAGTGTGCTCTTCTTTTGAAGAAATGTTGAATATGAGAGGAAACCACGATCAACTGTGACTGTTAGAGCAGAAGCAATCTTGAAGAGCATCCACGGTCAGACACGGCTGAGGCCGACGTCGTTTTGACGACTACCTACGAGGGAGGGGTAACAAGCGAGCGGGGCTGCGGCGGCGCCATCTCAAATTTCTTGGAATGACACTAATCTTTTAAAAATAGACCGGCGCCTTTGTGTTGTAGCAGGGCATAATTACTTTAAAATTCTAAGGAGCATCTACATATGAAGGGAGATTGGATACATGACAATTACACAAAATATAGTTACTATTGGAGCGTATATTGCATCACTTAAAGTACTGCTAGTGACTACATGACAGCAGTTTGCCACAAAAAAATGTGATTCTGCAAAAGGATGTCCACTCTTTTACCTTAGCTGTAAATTTATAGTGTATTGGTTTTCATATAGAAATGTCAGACGATCACCCATTTATCATTAACTTTAAAGAAAGGTGCAGCCTGAACTAAATATGACCACGAAGCCAGATTCCACAACCTGAAAAAAAAAATTAAAAAAAATTCCAAGATCACATCAGACCGTCAACCAAGCGAACTCGTTAGATCACGTACAAAGAACGGGGCCCCGTGGGTACACAACATGTACCTCCCATACTCCACTGTTGGATCTCCCTGCCCTTCTCATATGCAACCAACTGCATGCATCACCGTCCCAAATGTTAAACATGGGAGACACTCGCCGCTTCAGACATCTCCACCGTTTGCACAGCAGTCAAAAGGTGTTTGCACAGGTGGTCTGCAACTTTTGCCATTTACACACAAGAAAATTTCAGCTCCTCAGTTGACATAGCAGTGAAGTGTTGTTTTTTTTCAAAAAAAAAAAAGTGTTTTTAACATACTGACGTGTTGCAGATATCTTTCCTCAAACTGGAAGCTGCCCATCCACCACCTCTCTCAAAATACATCTAGAATCAAATGCCCTGCCGGTCTACATCTGCAACGATGACAGAGATGAGATAGCTGACCCCAGAACAGCAGAGGAATATCTTCCAGTATCACCCCCCCCCCCCCCCCCCCAGCCCACCCTCTACTTTCAACCTCACCCAATATCAAACTGACAAGCAGAACCCGCATGTGAAAAGAAAAGAGGAAAAAAAAAAAAAAGGGACTGGCCAGTGACTTGCTTTATCAGAAAATTGAGTTAAGTTAACAAATTCCGCGTAAAGCAGCCTGTCCCCATCCTTGATGTGTACTTCCCTGCACAGCCAAATTCCTGTTATGAAATGAATGCACATCAATACCGCGGATACCCGCAAAGAACCTCTCTCAATTAGTAGCAGTCAAAAAGGAAGCAAATAATCACAATACAAACTCCCACAAATGTGTCTGTTTTGACCCTGCAGTTTGATTTTAGCGTGATCCAAGTACTTCAAATATGAGACAGAAGTTTGGTCGTTGGGAGTACTGGTCCAAGCCCCACAACACTTATCTAACATCCATCCTGATACTTCTGTACAGAAAATTCAACAAGCCCCCTGGGTATTCTTTCATAAAAGAAAACAAAATTACAAAAACATCGCAGAACTATGTAGCAAAAGCCCCTAAAATGCAGAGAATTAAAATACATTTTGACAGAAGAGCAGGAGTCATTTCTCAGACAAACATAAACGCACAAGAACTCAAATTGAAATGGAAGGCAGGTGTGTGTTTAGTTCAGATAGTGCTTCCATTTCAAAACGTGTCCACTGACAATGACCCCTGGACAAAAGAGGAGGAGACTCACATTCAACCCTGATGGATGAAAACCGTGACAAACTACTGGATACCAAAGCTTTCACTGGAGAGTGAATGAGAGAAAAGCACGGACAAAACTACGAACAGCCATAACGAGCTGTTGGTCCAATCACAGCCTGTGCAGCCAGAGGGTTAGGATGTCCTGATTGGCTGGCAGAGAGACTGATGATACGCAGTCCTGGCTGAGACAGTACATGAACAGCTGAAGGACCCCCCACCCAAACCCCCTCCCACCCCCTAACAAAACCATGACAGACATCATTAAACTGAGGAAATAATAATAATAATAATAATAACAATAATAATAATAATAATGATAGGCTGAGAGGAGCAATGAAGAGGGGAGAACAGTGAAGATGGCAGAGGGTGTGGTCTGAGGGTGGCTGTCGATAAGGTGGGAGGGGCTTAGCAGTGACCGCCTGTCTGCTGCTGGAAAACATCTATGGTGTCTTCATCTTCCATCTCCAGCTGAGGGAGGTAGAGAAACAGATGTTCAATGAGGTGAAAACAGACAACCATTAATTACGTGGAATAGCCTAAATTCTAATGTCCTACCTGTGCAGGTGTATCCGTTTCATTAATAGGCTGGCCATCAAACCTGAACCTGATCTGCCTTATTGAGAGACCCTGCATGAGCAACACAAGAATGACGATAAATCAAGATGCAGCATCACAATATAATCAAAGATATAGAATCAATGAGAGACAGTCTCACCTGTCGTTCACAGTACGCCTTCATTAGTTTGCTGAGGGGTGTGTGCCTTTTGATTTTGAACTGGACCACCGACCCATCTTGCCCTGCAACCTTTAGGTTGATGTGATCGTTCTCGGTCTTAACGCCCTCCTGTGGAGAGAAAATTAAATGGAACACTCATTAAACCGATCAGTAACACTAGAATTGCAGAACTTCAAAGGAGATCATACATAACTTACGAGACAAAATCACTAGCCCTTCAGCAATAAAGTTAACTTATCACGTTAGCACACACTGCTAAGTTAACCTAGCTAACGTTGCATTTAAATAGTTACCTCAAAAGCTAATTTCATTTTAAAAATGCAGGTTTGGTGGAGAGCACATTATTAGCTGGTGCATCATGTTTGTAAACACTGAAGTCTATACAAACATACAATAAGCAAAAAAAGGAAGGCCCCTTAGAAGATGTAGCTTGCCGAACAGTCCCAGATGCTAACATTAGCACGATTAGCTCCGGGCTAGGTGGTGGGAACGCCAGCCCTTCAGAAACTATGCACAGTTAAGCTAACCGGGTAGCATTGCTAGCAGTTTTGTTTTGATGTACTGTGACAAAACAAGCACGGAAACGGCGACTATAACGAGGTGGGTACGGCTACTTTACTTTTTACATCGGTGCGTCACCCCTGTTAGCGCTCTATTGTCGCCGCTGCAGTTGCGGCATTTGCGGACAGAGCGTGGTCCTATTTCGACAAAGAAAAAAAATCCGCAAATGACAATCACGGTGTTACTTCCACCACTGCTCACAATCTTTGAGTCTGCGGTTGGTAGCGTAATATCTCGTCTATGTCGGTATGTTTTTTCACCATATAAACGTGTATAAAAGTAAATACGAGTGAGCGGGAACTCATTCATTTGCGAAACAAACACTGCGCCGATTCAGAGAAACGTGCAAACCAGGCCATTTTAGATTGCACATCTGAGAAATGGTTTGGCAGTAGATTGACTGAGCCATCACTGCAATAATACACCAGTATGAAGCATAATATCTCACCTTTGGCTTTTCCTCTGACATGCCTGCTTGATTTGGTGAGACGATTCTCGGGATAAACTGTTAATTGGGCTTTTTTTGTCTCCCCACCGCCTTCTGTCCTCTCGTCTCCTCCAGACACGGGCGCGCGCTTTGGACCGCTCTTACAAATAAATGATTGGATCCGAGGCGACCACGTGACTTGTAAATCGCGGGAGCGCGGACTCGGGAGCGCGCACCTATGCAGAATCCTCGATCACGCGAACTGTAAAACCCATGGGGGTAACAGAACCTCACAGTACTCCTTTAACAGAACCTGTACAGCAAATGTAGCCAATATTCTCATACAGGATTGAATCTACTTGAATTCCGTTCTTTAAATTTATAAATATATAGTCCAGTATGTGAACGTGAGCCATGCAAACAGAATCACAAACAATTTCTCCTTCAGAGGGGTGTTTTTTGGTCTCATGAACACGTAATATTTGTCACCATCAACAAGTAGTAACAAGTTACTTTACTGTATAAAAATATGAACAAAATCAGCTGAATGTTTTTTTTTGTTTTTTTTTAAATGTTGGCATATTAATTATTTTAGCTGTATTCCCATCCATCCATCGTCTTCCGCTTATTCCTATATTGAGGGTCGCGGGGGGGCTGGAGCTTACCCTAGCATCAACGGGTGAGAAGTGGGGTTCACCCTGGACAGGTCACCAGTCCATCACAGGGCCAACACATAGAGACAGACAACCATTCAAACTCACAGCCACACCTACAGTCAATTTAGAGTATCAATCAGCCTCGTCCTCTCTTGATGTCTTTGGACTGTGGGAGGAAGCTGGAGTACCAGAGAGAACCCACACAGGAACAGGGAGAACATGGAGACCCCACATAGAGAGATCCCGTGCTGGAGCCGGGACTCGAACCCGGAACCTTCTTGCTGTGAGGCGACAGCACCGTGCAGCCAGCTGTATACCCTAAACAGAAAATTTATCTAAGAAGATAGGAGTATAACTTGCTCACTAAATGTTACATTTTGAAAAAATAACCTAAAAAGTTGTTATTTTGGCCAAGAAAAATTTGAAAATAGCAAGTAATGTTCATGCGCACCTGCCCATTTAAGGGTTGTGTTTAAAATGTATGTTCACAAAGGCACCAACGAAAGGGGACTTCCTCTGTGACGAACGCTGCTTTCACTACCACTGCATTCATTATACAGTATAATTATGCATTTCATGAGGCCCTCATTATAAATTAGTTTCTAATACTTTGATACGCTTTCACCCTCTTGCAAATGCAGTTTGTTCCCGTGTAAAGGAAAAAGAGACAGACCTCACAACTGTGAAGGTACGGTTTGTGTTAATGTGTAGGAACCAATTCAGCGATGTGGATTTAGATGTACTTTTATTCGAATCATTAGGAAATTCACCTTCATTTCATGAATACCCGGTATTTGTGTATGGGAATTAATACCAAAGGCCTTTCTTTGAAGGTCACAACTAAAATTAAAATGATGCAGTTCAATAAGTCATCCCTGAAAAATGATGATTAATTTCAGAATATCACATTTAGCTTCTGAGCTAGGATAACGAAAATAATGATTTGTTTTTCTCCTGTAAATGCACGTGCCAGCCAGGTTCTCAAGAGTTGAAAAAAAGACCCAGTATATTACTTGAAAGCATTTTATGAGGTTTTAAGTGTCTTAACAAGATATACAAGTAATCTGTTTTCAGTCCAATTTTAGGAGAATTACATTCATCTTAAATTATGAAGTAATCAGGTGGCCAATTTCCTTTGAACCTCATAGTATGCATGCATATTCAGAACTTTATACGTTAAAGAAAAACAGCACACACCTTAAAATGGAGCATACGGAATATGCAACTATAATACAAAAAACATACACTTCAGAAATGGAACTGCTCCATTTGAAACAAGAAATTATAATCACTTCATGTACAGAAATAGGTTATGATTTTGTATCTTTACAGTAAGCAGCAGCCAAAACTGGTAAAACTGACGGATTTAAAGCAAAAGGAAAGAACAGTTCGTAAGCCATAAACCTCAGACACCAACTGAATCAGACTTATACAAACCATGTAGGTGCCACTGGACTGCGTAAGTGTTGAAAGGAACTGCAAAGATTTATCAGCAGCAACACCGAATGGCAATTTTAAGCACAATTTTTTTTTTTGCAAATATTGGAATTATCTTACTATTAAGTATTTTTGGGTTTGGATTTTTAGACAGAACAGGACCCATTCATACACAAAACTGGCTGCTGGAAATTATAATGGCAATTTACAGAGAAATTGCTAGGCAGATTGATTATGAAAATAACAGTGAAACCCAGTTGAAAAAGGCTTGCTACATGTGTCTTAGTTCTAGCTTTTGCTACAACCTCCTGGGTCATTACAGTGAGAACAACATTCCTGTTCACTTGGCTGCATAATGTCGGAAAAGGCCTTTACAAAATGGAAATTATGTTAAGTTTAAATTTTTTTTTTTTAGGTCAAGTCTAATGTCAGAGCCACAACACGTGTCCTTGATGTATGCTAGGAATAAACAGGAGGGTTGGTTCGGTTAAATCTCAGTTACGCTCATGCAAATCTTGAGTATGGATTTTGTCCACTTAGACCTGGGAAGAAAAAACAAAAATCAACCAAGTCAGACTTTGAAGAAACTTAATAATATATTAAAATTGTATGTTTGTGATACATTTTATCACTGAAAGACTCAACCCCTTAAAAAATGCTTTTCTTTAAAGCAGCTACCCTGAACTGTCAGCTTATGTTGACTTTGGTGCCCCCTCTGGACAACAGCGGTATTATTTACAAGAGGGAAAACTGCATTTCCCATAAGCACCAAAACAGGCTTTTAAAAAGGCCCAAGAAAGAACTGATATACTCTGCGATTGTACCAATGTCAGTGACATAAAAGCATCAATAAAGTCGATTAAAAAGTCCTCATAGCTGCTTTAAGAAAAACACCCTTTGGGAAGAGGGTGAAAAATACTATTAAAGCGTATCAGTGAGCGAGATAGTTACCATATTTCTTCCTGATTTCCTCATGCCTCTGTCTCATTTCTGCCTTCCTGTAAAGGAGGAAAAAAAAAAAAACTTTTGTTAGCCACATGATGACAAGTAAAATCATTTTTGGAGACTCAAACATTCCCAAACATCATGCGACCACAAACCAGTTTGAGCTGACACAAGTTTGACGTGCACATTTTGTCCCTCATCATGCTGCTTTTCTTTTGTGTTTTGAAGTAAACCGACATGGAAGATTATGCACATTACTGGAGGAACACTGCAGGCAATCAGATGAGTACACACACGTTTTAACAATAGGAAGAATCTACCTGATTGTACTAAAAAAGGATTAGACATGGCAAAGGGCTTTTGTATGTTCTGTAAATATGTTAATATTCTGTTGGTTTTTTTTGTATAAACAAGGGCTCATGTCGTTTAAGGGCTTTGTGCTGTTAAAAATATAAATCCCTGCTCAATCTCTTATCTCAGAAAACTTAATGTGAACCAGATTTGCATGACAAATAAGCTGCTGACACAATCTGACAAACAAATTTGCACACAGCAATCCTGGATAAGACCTAGCAATCCTACATTGAGCGAGCCATTGCACTTTGCAGCTGATAGCTGATGGCGGCGGCAGTCTACAGCGAAGTTTATCAGATTAAATGTGTATCAGGGAATGTTCAAGAAAACAGCATGGAATTAGGAAGTGAATGTTCTTTGAACCGCAGTGAGAGAATTTTCTTGAATCAAATTGTTTGCCACCACGCTTGGAAAAAATGGTGACTTTGAAAACAAGGTCAGACTCCATTTTTTTTGCATTTTTAGTTAGTTTGAATCCAAATCTGGTGAACTAAACCTGAAGATGTAAACATTTATTTTGACACTCATGTGAACAGAACAATTTCTGTACCTCTCCTCTTGCTTGGCTTTTGTCTTTGTTGCCTGTCTCTGCATCTTGGCCTCGAAACGACTGGATCTGGTACACAAATACATGGACAAAATTATGGTCTTTATTCACACACACACACACACACACACACCAGGGGGATCAAGCAACTAAACCTGCAACTAAAAGACAACCCGCTGTACCTCTTGAGCCACAAAGCTCCAGTGTGTTATGAAAGTACAGACACCTAAATGACACCAAGTCAACAGAAATATACAGGATGTGGAAACATTATCTTCTTAGTGTTGTTTTGATTTATGACCATAAACGCTTCAGATACTGATGAAAAATGCAGGATTGCTATCACAAGTATATGCACTGACCTATTGCCATATCATTTTCTAGCCCCTAAACAAAACCTTATTACTCCCTAGCTAGCTTTATTACCTCTGACATACAGTAACAAACCGGTTCTAGTGGCAAACACAGGAAGTTGTTTTGTGTTTCCACTGGCAACTATTGTTTTAAAGATGAGAGCAAGAATTGATGGTTATGTAACGGCAGACATTTGCCAATGTGCACACTTTTTTAGTGCAGGCAGAGCTGCCCTGATGACATTTTGAACGATTAAAGTCATTTATTGTTCAACAGTGAAATGTTCTGGCTTCGCTGCATCTCTCTGTCACAAATATTTGAATCATACGCGAGGGATCATTGCTGAAAATGTGTGTTCATGCATATGTTCTCTTCTCTATTTATGTCAAATATACACCTACAGAATGTTGGCAAATGAATTGTTTGCCAGAATTTTTTACTACTGTGTATCAGTATTGGCGTTGACCCCCACACATCTGGTTGGGCTACTTGGGCCGATCTGTGAGCCGATGTACAAATCCAGTTATCAGAATC
Source organism: Aulostomus chinensis (assembly GCF_037954235.1). Lineage (NCBI taxonomy): Eukaryota > Metazoa > Chordata > Actinopteri > Syngnathiformes > Aulostomidae > Aulostomus > Aulostomus chinensis. The sequence goes on along the minus strand of NC_141336.1, from coordinate 13,698,794 downwards.
GGTATCAAAAAGAAAATCATAACATCGATCATCATTTTATACAACTAAGATTCTGACAGAGGTCACAAGCACAGATACGATGGAAGTCCCGTCACCTGCTCTCTTGACTTCTTCGTTAGCCTGACCTTTAGTCGTCCAGATGCCTCAGCGGAAGCATCTCAAATGAACTTGACGTGAGCTTAGAATCAATTCAAATCTTCAAAACAAAATGATTTGGATTCTGGTTTAGCAACTATATTTTGATGGGAGATAATCCCACAAGCCACTAAGGGCGCGTGATGTTCAGCATGTACAAGTCTCAAAGGACAAGACAGATATTTGTAGTGCCCGAAATGGAAGGGTGGAGAGAGGAGGGATCTGGGTAAACGCAAAACGAAACGATATAACATCCAAGAAACTGGGAAAACCTGAGCTCTAAAAATGTCTATTAAATGAACTTCTTATGGAGAGGAATCAAATAGAATTGAGGGTTTAAAAAAAAAAAGTTCTATAATTAATTTAAGAAAAATATTAATTTCAGCCTCTTATAAAAGTTGTCCTTTTGGAATAATACATTCAAATAAAACTATTTTTTTGTGGTTGTTCTCCTTATATTACAAGTATTTTATTTATGTTGTTCATGCCTCATGCATTTCAAAAGAAGCTTAAAACGTAAAGCTTAGACTATTATTTTATCACTATCGCTTGAACTCTGTGGGTTGTCTACTGTCCTGTTTATACAGCGCCATGTTGTTGACTGGGAGGAAGAAGAACACCCCAAGGGATTAATAAAATTCAATCTTATCTCATCTAAGAGTCCCACAGAGCGCTAGACACAGCAACTGTCAGCACATTAAGTAATATCTGCGAATGTACTTGCTTATTTGCCTAAATTATAGCGGTAAATTGTGAACGCAGCTGCTATAAGAATAGGAACAAACTGGAGGATTTAAAAAAAAAAACACACTGTTATGATGCCATATCTCTATTTAATCTGTATTTTCAGTGTGTTCTTGGGTAACTCAGCTGCGTCTTCAATACTTAAACGTGACTGACGGTATCAACAGTCGATAAAGCTAAGTAGCTAAATCAAAATAGGAAAAGTGAAGCGTATGGCACAGCTTAGTCTCTTACATCAACATTTCTACGCTCAGCCAGACTGCACGGTCCGGCGCTCAATTCCGACCTACCCAAAGTTTTCACACTTGCAGCAGCAGAACAGGCAAATGAGGAAGGCGATGATGATGACTCCACCTACCACCGCCAAGGTGATGATCAAGGTCTGGAAGTTCACTGCAGGGTGAACACAGATAGACACGAGGACGGTTAGCCAGGGATTCACATTCACAGCTTTTCCTTTGACATGAATAAAGACAGAGCGGCGCTAATTCTTTGAGATAAACACATAGGGGTGCTCTTTTTCTACCTCTGGTGTTTTGGGCTTGTTCCAATCTAGTAAAGGCTCATGGCATGGAAGGAAAATTAGAATTCCTTTATTTTACACGTCAACACCTACATGTCATCATCAGCTTTTATTTTACTTCCTCTGCATCTTGTGGACTGTAGGGACATCAGCGATTATACAAATTCATTAAAAAACAAAACACAAAGAGCCCTTCCTGTTTGGCACGGGCAGGAACCAGTAGTGAACAGGAAGCGTTACAGTTCGTTTGAGATTTCACTTCTTTTATATTTAGTTCCCATAATAAAATTTTAACACCATTAAAAACGTATGTTTTTTTCCTCCTAAAAGATTTTCTTTCACGATGAATTCCCTATCATTCACTAAAACAAAAGGCAACTCACTCAGTGATTCATAATGATCAATATTAATCAGAACCATTTAACACTTTTGAAAAGCAGCTGTACAGAAATCAGACACGCTGTTTTAGTTTGTAATTTCGTTGAATTTTAGGTGTATCTAAGTGACGAGAGTTAACTGGAAGTGATGGTACTGATGTAACTCTAAATAGAAATATACACCTGTCTGCCAGTCAGAGATAAAAAAAAAAAAACTTTTCTTCAGCTGTAGTATCAATATTTTGTTGTATAAACTGCATTCAAGCAAAAAAAAAGACCTGAAACCATTTTTTTTTTGCAAATCAAACATTTACCAAAGAAAATGACATTTTTTTTCATTATTATTATTTATCATTTTCCATTTTTTTCATCCAATTAAAAACCGAGCTTCTTATCGGTCAAAGCAAGACTTCGGACGTTTTTCTCTTGCATAAAACCAGCAGATTAACTGACAGAGGAAACGGTCATCAGATGAAATGGTAATGAAAATAATTGCAAAGGGAAAAGTGTATATGCACAACTTCCTGGTGAAATGTGTGCGAGGTAAATTCACAAACTTCAAATATCTAGAGGACTATTGCATTTAGAGTCATTTTAAAAACAGCTCTTGACTGAAATACTTCAAATGAAGAGTGGAACATGGATGCGATAGGGTCAATTCCATTTGTGTGTGTGTGTGTGTGTGTGTGTGTGTGTGTGTGTGTGTGTGTATTTCTGTTTAGTCTTACTCCAGCAGAGACCCCAACGTGCATCGTTGAGTGGACAGAGTGAATGAGGTGGAAGGATGGTCCTCACTGGATAGGTTACACATGTCTTTGTTTTGATACACCATAAACACTGCAAAAAAAAATAAAAGTACCCAACAAATGACAACAATAATGAGTACTGAGATATGCAAGGCAACACACCTAGGCACGCACACACACACACACACAAAAGGTTAAAAATGGAGGACAGATAGGGAAGGATGACGGATCAGTTTCTCCACAAACCAGTCTAACAGGTGTGGAGGTGGAGCCACTAGCTGGGGAGTCTTCTACACCTGAGACGCTTTTTTATTTCTATTACATGCACACACACGTAGTGAAGTATTAAAAAGAGAAAAAAAAGCAGCCTTACCTCTACGTTTCTCAGACATTCCTCACAGCTTGTCCCATTCTTTGCCTCACAGTCTACAGGAGGAACGTGAGTCAGTTACACCCAAAACAATAGCAAACAAACATCAAGAGCAGGAGTGACTTTCAAGCTTATCCAAGAACCGAATGAGGAGCAGATTAAATGAGGCCTGGAGGTTTGAACACAGTGAGGGTTTTTGTAACTGTGGCTGATCCTCTGGAGGTATTTTCCATGGAGACAGATCTCAGTAAACAGGCTGTGGACCAGTCATGTTATTATCAGCAGACCACACGGAACAGCAGCTGCTCTCTAAAAACCCTGAATATCTACTAAATTGTGCTGTGAACGTAGTCGGGGGGGGGCTTGTTTGTCGTTAGGTCCTCCTGATTCTTTTACCCTGAGATAGAAACCTGGGGGCTGTTGAAAGAGAACTGAAAAGAGACTCTTTGTTCTAGCTGACACATGAAACTAACAAAGTCACATTGGTAGCAATAATATCCATATTTACCTTTTCAGCTCACATGTAATTTACTGAAGATTTTCTTAATGATTTTAAGACAAATAATGTTTGTAGCCACGGCAGGAAGTATAAATCAAACTCTGTACGTAGTTTATTTGTTGTTTCCAAACTGTAAATAAATGAAACGGTATTGACCTAATTTAAGAGTCATTTGTGGCAGTGTTTTATCAGTAATTTCAGAGAAGAGGTGAGTTTTCATGAAATGAATTCCTCAGTCATTAGACAATAGAAATAGGACTGATTTTCACTCCTACCTGGTGCAGGTGCGGAAGTCTGGGACAAAACTGTCGCCAAACCGAAGACAAGGAGTAGAACAGGGGCAAAAGTCCTTAATTCCAACATCGTAGATGTCGAATATTCCCGGACCGTTCTACCCCTGAGAAGTTTCTTGTAAAATAATCCGCAAAGACGCCCGCTCACAGTGGAGGAAGTCTTTTGGCTGCTCCGGTCGGCGTGTCAAACACGAAGCGAACTTGCCGAAAAGGAGCCAAGCGCACAGTCGTGACGCACGCTCATTACGCACCAGAGACAAAGAAGGGAGGTACGTCTTTGGGCAAGTACCAGTACTACACAAAATACTCTATTACAAGTATAAATCCAGCATTTATCATGCAATTATGACGTCATTAGGAACATACTATACTATACTATTCTATACTATACTATACTATACTATGATCCTATTCGGGAACTAAGTAAATCTTTTATGGCAAAAATAAAATAATTACACGGAAATATTGGAGAATTTTAGGGAAGAAATGTCTTTTGACACATTTGGAGATCTTAAAAAAAATCTTGGCTCGAGCTTGAACTAGATTCTGTTTTTTGTTGTTGTTGTTGTTTGTTCTATTTTTTGTTTGTTTTTTCCACAAAAGATACAAGAAAAACGCTGGAAAGGTCATGGAACTTTGCTTTGTTAACGCCTGCTTATTGATATTTGGTTCAGTTCAATTTGACCGAGAAAAATCTCTTTCAGTTAACATCGGTGGTCTCTGCTAAAATGTCATTGTACCAAACCAGTAACTTCTCAATAATTTTGAGAAAACAAACTTTGTGAAATTTTGTCATGGATGTCTCAGTTCATTTTTTTTTTTTTTGTATGAAGTGAAAAAGAAAAACTGTATGGTTTTAATAAGTGTTATGTACTTCTAAAATGCAGTCGAGTCAAAGTATATTGTGGGATACGATTGAAATACTGAAGTGGAAGTATGGCATCCAGTATTTAAACACGGTATTTGAATAAATGTAGATACTAACTTTCCTGTGTGAGTTGAAATAAATTCGCAAGCAGCATTTCATAGAGGACAATTTCCATAATTTATTAAAGCATAATTTTGTAAATCCAGTTACAAATAAAAAAGAACAACACACATATCTCTCTCTTTCTCTTATTTTTTAACAAGCACAATGTTTTACTATGCATTGACGATAATAAGTATAACAGAAGATAAGAAGGGGCCCCACTCTGGCCGCCTGCGGCTGATAACAGGACCCTTTAGTGTAGAAGTTGCCCTTGAAAGCAGATTTGTGATCAGCTACTTCAAAATTTCCCTTTTTGGTCCATTTAGCAAACGTGCTGATCACATTCTAGCAAGTACAGAGCAACTTCTTCCTACTCACATCAGTGACAGATAGAATCATAGAAATAGAATAGCTAGAACGCACTGCTCCAGGTTCCTGGTTAATTATGGCTTATGGGTTACCTTGCTCCTGTTTAGCACTGATTTCATCCAAAACTAAAATAAATCAAGTTTGAAGCTGGAACCTCTTTGTGAGTTCTGCTTATTCTAGCTCTATCAGCAGGATGCCAGTGGGCTGTGTGTATGCAGCCAGGGCCGTAGCTACAACTGAAGACACTGAGGTCTAGTTCCTGATATTTTGGGGAGTCAAAGCAATACTTCACCCAAAAAGTGTAATTTTTCCATTCAAGCTCTCACAAAATGGTGTCTTGAGTTCATTAAGATGCCCCCCCCCCCAGTACTCCTTTGTGAGTCTAGAATACAGAGAGGCAGCCACATATACTTAGCCTGAAGCTAATAGCGACACCCAAAAAAAATGGTAAAACCACCCAAAACATTTTTTTTAACTCTAAAACTCATCGCCCAGCATACTCCATGTCTTCTTTCTCCAGTCACATGTTCAGTAACAAAAATTTTAATTTGAGCTAAAAACAAAAAATTATAAAAATTTCCAGTTTGGCGGTACCATAAAGTGGAAGTTGCTTCAACTGAATTTGCCAGTATGTTGTATTCATCATTACTGAGCACAGATCTACAAGCGTGAGGTTGTGTTTTTAGCTCAACAGATGGTTCTGGGCAGCTTTGTGGTTAACAAACAGACACTATTAGCTTCCAGTGAAATATACATGGCTGGTTCCTTCTGCGTTCTGGAGTCACTCGAAGTAATGCAGGAGGGGAGAAAACATCTTTGGTGGCTGATTTTTGTCTTTTTTATGATCATCATTTAAGCCATAGATGTTTGGATGTTTATTAAAGATAATAAGATCACGTACAAATATTCTGCATGCTGATTTCAATATTGGTAGACACCATATATTTAAATTTGGATGCTTTGAGGCAGAACTTATGAATATCTGTTTGGAGAAGGAGTTGAAACAGCATTTAGACCATGTTGGGATATCTACTGTCTTCTGGAACATAGAATATTGAATTGGAAGTTTTGTATTCTGGATTCAAGAGCTCAGTTGGACTAAAATCCTGGTTAATAGCTACGGCACTCATTGTAATGGCACTCCAGATAGGCAGCAGATATTTTCACCTTGAGAAGTTCAACTTCACATATCCGTTGCAAAGATAAAACTGTCTCCAGGCAAGAAACTGTTAATGAGAAATGAACCATTTTGGAGCCTGTAGCTAAAATAAATTGCATGTCGTTGTTTGTGTTTTTTTAAGTCATGTGGTGGAACACTTTGTTTTTTTTTTTATCCTCCAGAGCTTTTGTACATTGGGGTGCTGCCATCTACCTGCAGTGCCACAGTGTCAGGGGATATTGACAGAACAGTGACTTCACTATCAGTCCAAAATACACACACACACACACGCATGCACGCGCACACACACGCACACACACACGCACACGCACACGCACACACACACACACACACACAGCAGTGATGACAAAGCAACATTCCCAAAATCCATATGTCTGAGCTCCTATCTTTACTGTTCCAACTCTCCTCCTTTCAGTATATTTTCAATACATCCTTATCCATCCTCCCAAACACACTTGGTATTACATACAGTATATTCATAAATAAATAACCCGCACCCTCCCTCCCTCCCTCCCTCTGGTTCCATGTTCTTCCCATGAACTCACGATCACAACATCATTCTTTGCAAAAGGTTAGTCATGTAAATACATCTCATTTCTAAGGAATACACTCGGTCACATCTGTTTTCTCATTCTGTTTCAACATATGCTGTTTAGAATACATGGTTAATACACTCCATACACACACACACACACACACACACACACACACACACACACACACACACACACACACACACACACACACACACACACACAGCAGCAGCATTCCAAACACGCTGAGATAGCAGAGGGGGTATACAGTAGTAATAGCAGTAATAGCAGTAATAAAAGTTCATAAACAGGTCAGAAACACAGACAAGATGCATTTAAGTCACTGATCCTTTTAGTAAAGAAACAAAAATATGAGCAGACAAGGATATACAGTATTTTATGGCTCTAAATAATGCAGTAGAGTGAGCCTTACATACAACAACAATGATAAATCCATCAAAACACTGTGACAACAGGACCACCAGGGCAGCCAGTCTCTTATTTCTCAGTGAGTCACATTAATGGCACAGCCAGTGATTGATGGCATCATATTCAGACATAGAGTGGGTCTTTAATACCGTTTACCTGCATGTATTTTACACAAGAGGTGTCACATTCCATTTAGTATGGCATCTATTATATACTGTACAGTGCTGTGGCCACCAAAAATTGAATAATAACTCTTCTAATGTGTGATATACAGTACAAAACGATACATCTTGGTTTATGTGTACATGTGTCTGAATATACGGTAGAAGTGTGTGTTCCATAATATGGGGAAAACTTTTTGTCTCATACTACTCTGATTGATATTATTTTCTATGATGAGCCAAAAAAGGCTGTTTTCTAAGCAGTCACAACCAGTGAGCCTTGGAAGTAATACCTCTACTTCTTCGACTCAAGAAAATCTATATGATATTGCTCAGAAGTATTTAAAGCCACTTCCTTTGGCTGTATTTTCTGCTTGTGGCCACACGGTGGCACTGATGAATGAGTGAACGCTGTAATTTGGCGGGCTGATTTTCCCTTCGTGAGGAATCATTTTTGAGTTCCTTTTTTTTTTTAAGTTTCAGTCCTCAACAGTAGATGTAATATAGCTGATGTCACAGAAAAAAGAGAGAATGCAAGCAAGAATTTTAGCTTTATAACTTAATATCCAACAGGATGCAACAGCGGTGAAGACAAACGCACATGAAAGAGAAAGAGAGAGAAATTGGAGGAGTGAGAGAGAAATTAAGAAATAAATGTGTCGCTTTCTTCTGTCTGGCAGTGCACTGGAGGGAAACGGGAGCCACCTGGGACAAAATGGGACGGGGCGGCTGAGTTGTGCTTGTTATTAAGGAGTTTTGTCCAGAAAGGAAAACGGAGAGCAGTTTGAGAGTGTGCTTGAACATCTACATGCAGGGCTACAACTGGGGTTATGTAATTGAAAGGGCTGTACCAAAACATAAGTTGTTTCTTTGTCATGCTTGTTTTAAACAGACTCCATCCCTATCATCCCATTGATCCCTTTGGCTTCTGTATCCACTTCTTATGTTGCTTGGCCTCGTTCTGCTAGAGGTGCTCACCCTTGATTCATGTTTCCTGGAGGACTGGCTGATTGGTGCCTTCATCGAATCCAACCGACCAGTACAGAAGGGCTGAGGCATCGGATGCCACTGGAAAACCGGGGGGTAGTGTGGGCTGTTGCTGGCTGGTGGCAATCACCTGACCCAGGAACTGCCGACACTAGTCACGGACATGATGCTGCAGCGTTTCTTCACCATCATGTTAATGTAAGCCCTCATGATCTTGGTGATCTCACCGACCTAAACAGAAACAAAGTCAGGGCGTTGATATGTGTCATCGTCTGAGCCTCACATTTCACGTGTTTCTCGATTAGGAAATTGTAATCTGTATTTGTCTTCACATTTAATTGTCAAGGGAATTTAAGTATCTGTCCATAGGATCAGCCTATTCTATTGTGTGCTTAACTTTTTTATTTTTCCTTCGCATTTTCCGATGCAAAATTTCAAAATGTACATCAATATAAGTTGATGGGAAGGAAACTACCACTAAATATACTCAGACAAACCACAGAATATGAAATAGTCACTTAGAACTTTAGGAAACATTTCTGAATTTTCATTTCAAAGACCAAATGATTAATTGAGACAGTATTTACGATTAGCAGATTATTCTACAATCAAAATTTTAAAAAAGGTAACAGGTAAACTAGAAATAAAAGTCACCAGTGGAGTCTCGAAGAACATCTCCCTCTCATCCACGATGATCTTGTAGGTGCAGAGCTGTGACGCCCCAAAGAAAGTGATGTGTTCATACTGGAAGGTCTCCAGTGGTTTGGGTTCTCCTCTTTTATACACAGACACATTGTCTGCACTCACGCTCAGCCACAAGTCGTGAGGAAAACCGCCCTCTTTACACTGCAGAAGAAGAAGAGATCCAGTTAAGGTTTCATTTGGAACTTTATTTGCTTAATTCAGAGTCTATTTGATAGTTTTTTCACCTCCACATCAAACAGAGTTGATCCGTAACCAGGCCACTCTTTGATGATGCTCATGTATTTCAGCATGGCCTGGTGCTGGGGCATGCCCTGAAGCCGGGTCCACTTCTCCAGGACACTGGTGCGAGTGGCGGATGTCTCCTCCTTCACCCACATCTCCAGCATCTGCTCCTCCTCAACCTGTAACCACACAGGTCAATGAACATCCCATCAAACTATCAGTCAGTGAGTAGGGAAGTAGCCAAAGAGTGTAGCAGAATGCAGAGATCGATGCGAGCCAGTGTTGATAACAAATCTCCTGTCAAGTCAAACAGCAGCTGGCAGCGATCAGAAAATACAGCCAGAAAACATTAAAACCACCTTCTGCTTCTTCAGTGATCCAGTCTTAAAGCTTCTCCTCAGCGTGCCGTCAAGGAAGCTCGGCGTCTTTCGTTTCTCTGCCCCAGGGCCAACACCACCAGGCCCTCCCACCGCAGCCTTCCCATCACCAGCTCCAGCTCCACCTGCTCCGGCTCCACCTCCCGCTCCCACTCCTGGCTTGGTGGAGTGTAGGATGCGACTACGAAGACGACCAATTGGGTAAACACTTCCTAAACTCCAACCAGCTCGACCTGCCCCATCGCCATGGAGATACTGGAGACGTAAAGCAGCCAGATGCTGCAAAGTCTCTTCCGAGGCCGGGAAGTGTCCACTAATCAAAGACTCGTGAGCCTGAGATACAGACAGACAGGAAAATCATCAAACAAGCTCGGAAAATATGACATTTATTCATCTGTTTTGGGGCAATTTATTTCTAAATTGGCAGAGTACTGCACCATTGTTTTCTTCTCACTACTGGCTTGTAGTACTTGTACTGTGTTCCGTCTGATGCTCACCTGTTCAAACATGAAAGCAAACTCCACTCCTTCTTTGGGCATGCTCTCCACATCCAGGAAACAGTAAAGCTTGAAATAGAGTTTCCATTCTCCTTCCTCCTCCTCCTCTTCACTGCCAGCAAGTCTAGAAGTATAGAAACTCTGTTTTAGTTTTCCACACAGAAACACATTCAATTCTGCCTTGAACAACAAAACAGCACAGTCTGAAAATTCTCAGAGTCTCAGTTTTTAGACCATTTGGAGTTGTAAGTTTTGAATTTGGATTGAAATTTTTGGCGATGAGACACCTTTCAAACTTGGCCAGAACATCTGCCACAATGACTCTGCTCTCCAGAGCTCGGTCTGTGAAGGCGTTGTGTTCAAACAGAGAGAAGAGGTTCTTGCTGTCCTCCATGGCCAAACCTCGGATCAGCTTCTCCACGACCTGCGGCAGCAACACGAATAGGCTGATTATATTGTAACCCCACACGGAAATCCATTTGTGTCTTGTGTCCTTTGTACTTATCTGATGTCCACTGAACTGGTAAATCACACATTGGAAATATGTATATGAACTAAATGCTAACAAGCACAAATACTTCATTACTGTATTGTTTTCAGATAACTGTACTTATTCGTCTGATAACCTTTTAAATATACGCTACATTTCTCAAGAATATTGAAGCTTATCTGCACGTCTACTTAAGGCAAGGATGTGCGTGCCATGTATCTATCATATGTTCTGAAGTGTCTTCTGTGACTGTGTGTGTGAGTGCACGTGCACCTCTCCAGCTGTGGTGTGTGAGTTGATGGAGATCTTGCAGGATCCTCCTCCGTGGCAATAAACAGTGGTGCTCATCTCCTGTCTCACCAGCAGGGCAGCGATCTCCTCCTGAGAGGGAACAAACTCACGAGTCTTGGTCTTCTTCAGGGATTCTCCGATGAAACTGGCGTAACGCTCGATCTCGGTGCTGGGGTAGCGCTCACGTACCCTGACACAAACAAACACACATTCAACACACACTGCTTTCTCACGAGAACGGATCAGAGGTTTCCTTGGCATTGAGGACACACACATACCTCTTGAGGTGGAAGCGGAGGTATCGGAGGATGGCTCGACTGGGGAGGAAGGTGCAGCTCATGCAGGTGAGGAGGTGCCAGTGAGCTCTATTGGCTGGGCTGTTAGGCTGAGGCACATGATTGGTCTGCTTGATCACCTGACAATATACCTGAAACACAAAATATTTAATGAGAATTCAGAGGTTTTAAGCAACCAAACATCAAATCTCTATTACTAAATCTCATCATTAGGTTCAATATACAGATGGGATGGAATCACCTTTCCAAAATAAAAGCAAGCAGAAAGAATAACAATGATGTTTCACGGAAACAAAAAGGGAAATAAGCCAGGAACAGGTTGAAGCTTCCATTATTTAGGGCAACAGACATCCTCTCACTACTTAAACAATATAGAGTCAAGACAAAAACAAGCAAAATATGAGCTCATGTATTTCATACACAATAAAGACCATTTATCAATTTTTTTTAAACCTTTTTCAATTTGCAAGGCAAACGACACATTCTTAATTCCCTGCCACGACTGTTCTTTTATTTGTATGCTTATTCCCTCTGATCCCTAATCTTCCCTCTCTAGTTTCTGCAGCTGTTAAGCATATCATGTTGTGCTTAACACATTTGTTTTGTACTGTAAGGAACTCAGCTAAATCGTACAAATTTAAAACATTTAAACTATTGAATATTGGATTGGAAGCTCCAAGTAAACTGGATTTGTACTAGTTTTGTACGTCTTTCCTCTACATAGCGGGTAAAGTAGTGAAAAATGAGAAAACAATCTATACAGATTTATATATCTAAATGTATAAATGTTACTCTACGGTTAACGTACCTCATCCCTGAGAGGCCGCAGGTCCTGGCACGTCTGCAGGATGCCTTGAATGATGGGCACTGTGTCTGCCAGCGTCTCCATTTCCTGCAGTGAGTTGAAAACTCGCACCGCTTCATCCTGCAGACTGGCGTAACCCTGCTGCCTTTGCACTGCACACCGGGTAAAAGACAAGAAGGTTAAAAAAAAAAGGGAGCATCGTTTCCTGTATGAAAAACAATCTTTTGGATGATATGTCAATTGAAGAAGTCGATAAGTATTTACAGAAAAAATAAAGACAAATATGAAAGTTACATTTTTATCTGAATGTGATTTGTGAGGAAAATAAGACCGGAGAGAGACAGTGAGGATGTGTTGAGGGTCTGTGTTTTACTCACGGCTCGTGACCTCTCCATATGGGAGCGGCAGCAGAGGGGAGTGCAGAGGATGCTGCGTGTATCTGAGGATGGGGTTCCTCCTGTACATCTGCTCTACTATCTCTGTGTTCACGCTGTTCTCCTGAGAAAACACAAGGTTTGCTTTTAAAAAGGAGCGTCTAAAGATGAAAGTCACATGATGAAAGTCACATGATGAAATAATGTTTCTGTTTTACTTTGATGTCTCTGATCAGCTGCAGAGTCGGCGTTTCAATGGGCGTCTTGCTGTCAATGACTCCCTGTATGGCAGCCGTCCATCTCATGGCCTCATTCAGCATTTTGGTATAGAGGCGGTAGGAATGCTTCCTCCCATACACTATGATGTTCCAGTAACCTGCGAAAGAAAGCAGGTCTTAACATTTAAAATGTGAAAAGAAATAGAAAAAAAATATCTTCAACACAGGTAGAATAATTTGCCTTAATTCATTTGAATGGAATCCATTTACTGGTGTGGTTTTTTTATGTCTGTATATGTAAAACTAGAATCTTCTCATTCCGTGTAGTCCCTAACCTCTTCATTCTAATCCCTAATTAAACGTGGCCTTTCCATCTTTTTCCTCCATGTCTTTCTCCTCACCTGTCTCTCTGTGCACTCGTTCATCCGGCTGAATGATGGAGCACAGGGAGTTGAGGACCAGAGTTCCCATCTTGGATGAGTTACGCTCCGAGCTCTTGTAGTAATCCAGGGAGTTGTGGGTCAACACAAACCAGCGCTTCTTCAGCTTCAGGGAGGTGCTCTTAGCGTTCGTCTTCATCTCCTTTTGGAGCCAGCCTGAGGAGGAGGAGGAGGAGGAGGAGGAGAGAGGGAAAGAGGTGGGAAGAAATGCCAAAGGAGCTGCAGTTTAGCAATAAATGAGTATTAGCATTTATTGTATCTCTGCGTTACTGATCTTACCATACCAGTTACAATGTTTAATTAATCAATATATACTTTTTAAAAGTCTTTTGGTAATGATGAATTTATAAAAAATAACATTTCTAAATATAATTTTGTAATTTTATAAATATAATTTTTCTCCATATTTTTTTTGGCTTATTACCTGGAAAGTCTTTTGTTGTTTTTATGGATGTTACCTTGAGAACATTAATGTTTTTTGACAAATTTTCTGATCAATTTGCCAGTTTAATCGATTAATTTTAATGCATTTCAAAAACAGAAACAAAAAAATGGCCAAGAAATTAGCCAAGAGGTTTTGGAAGCCTAGGGACAACATATTTCTTAAACAAAATTGAAAAAAGAAACCTTTTCAAATATTTCTATACACGAAGTACAGATATACACACCACGACTCATTTTCCAACTTTGTGACTGATATTTTACATGTTAAGTATAATAAACCTGACTAAACAACAAACACGAGTTGGCAACCCTTCAACTAAAGCCTAAGTAAGCTTGGTTTAAACTATGTCCGGCTTGTTTAAAAAGAGTAGAGACGAGCTCCCACCCCTAACAAGGAACTCCTGCCCGTCGATCCTGGCGTCTCCTTTGGGTTTCTGCAGCAGACTGATCCAGTGATGCATCTCTTCTGGTGTGTCACTGTTGCAGTGGATCACACGGTTGGCCGTAATGATCACAAAGGAGTTGGGCCTGAAAAGGACATGTGACACTTTTAAACATCCCCTACAGATATTTAGATAGTCCGTCTTTCATTCTTTCATCTTGGGGAAAACAAACCCAAGTTTTGCCGAAAATCTTTTTTTTTTTTTGGGGAGGGGTCTTTTTTGACTGTTTCACACTTACCGATCAGGGTTGTCTGATGCACAAACTGAGTCAATCAGTCCCACATCAAGAGTTCCCTGAGGAAAACATTTAGAAAAATAGGATTTATTGCATTATTGGTAATTCTGTCTTTTTGCACGTTTGTGTAAAATTGTGTCTTTGATTTGAACTTTAGGTCGTTAGACCGGGAGAAGAAATCTAACATTCAGAAGTAAAAGCCATGACAAACACTTTTTTCAAATATTATATTTTGTAATGTTAATGGAAAAGCACAGAAGAATAACTTTTATAAATAAAATGTTTTTGTTGTCGTGCATTCTGTGACTGACCACTGCGTTCTTCGGGTTGGCCTGTTCGTGGGACATCTCCAGGAGCTGCTCAGGGGTGCACACTCGCACTTTACTGAGCACATTAAACCAGCCACTACACAGGGGAACAGTCGTCATTGGTTATTAGAATATAGAATGTACTTTTTTCCCCTCCACATAATAACTGAAGTCTCCTTCACACCTTGCATCCTCTGGTGACTCAGCAAACACCTGATAGGTCCTCTCGTCCGTCACGATGTTCAGAGCGTTCTCCTTTTCATGATTATCTACTATTTCCCTGTCAGGACAAAAACGGTGAATTCAAGCCCTGCCAGTGAATAAGAGTGTGTGTGTGTGTATATGTGTGTGTGCGTGCGTGGACGTGTGAGTGTGTGTGTGCGTTCTGGTGCTCAAGCATCTTTGAATCTTACTTAGCAGCCCGGATGTCGATGGTTCCCTTCAGTTTCTCCTCACTGTCGTTGTCGTAGTACATCAACTTACTGTCCCTCAGCACAAACCAGCGCATCTTCCAGTTTCTGAAGTAGACAGAAAGTTCATGAGAATACAGACAAATACGATCCACTGATGACAACACACAAGGTTCCCACCAACATTATTAGATTTAATCTTACAAACTCAACAATTTTGCTTCTTTATGTTCGACATGCGGTTAACTATACACATAGTAGTGCCATGCAGAAGATTTTTAATGTTTAAAAAAAAAAAGAACAATGTAGCTTTACATTGTACGCTTTATTGTATCATTTCCATTTGCTCCACATTATAGATAATACTTGAAAAGTTCAATATCTGTCAAGTTAGAGCGGACCAGCCTAAGTAGATGATTGCAGTCTTCCACCTCTAAAGGGGGTTCAAAATATCACGTAAAGACCACAGTCCTGCTGCAGCACACAGGCAGCTAGTTGAGACAGACTTGTCAAGCTAAATAAAGACTGTCTGTAAAACTAACCTCTCCAATTTCCCAGTTTAATTCAACTGATTTCTCTCAAAAACAAAAGGGGCGTTTTAACAAGAAACACTTCAAAATGACCAAGAAACGAGTTTAATAAAAATGATGAGAAAATGACCAGGCAGACAGACAGAAATGATCAGAAAATTCGCAACAAAACGTTTATAACAATTATTGACTATATTGTTATCAATGTAACTGCACTAAGTACTCTACCCAATTCACTAAGTCACTGAACATCTGCATCATGGATGGGTCAACAACATCCAATGGAGTTTCATTTCATAAGCACACAGGCTGCACTCAGTAACAACTACAACAACCTGCGTGAGAGAGTGGACAGTCCGCCCCCTTTCTTGTAGAGCCAGCCAGACTTGAGAGATTCTTGTTTGGAGCGGAACCACATGAAGGTCTCGTCTTTTAACACACACCAGCGCCGCCTCCACGGGATCATTAGACCAGCTGAAGAGGCAAAAAACATGATGTGTAACATTTGATAATTTCAGAGCAAAAACGTTCGTCTGAACTCACCCTTCATGTAGAGGTAACCATGGAAATATGGAGGACCATTTCCGTTAAGCAGAGTCACTCTGCCATTCGTCACTTCTTCATCAGTGTCCATCATACCATCATGCTCGTCATCACTGCCTGCATACTGCAGACGTCAAAACACAATTTGCATACACATGAACGAGAATGTTAAATTCTATCAAAAGGGTATATTATATTTTAACATATCTGAGACCCCCGCAGGGCATACATGTCTGCGTGCACGCGTGTGAGGATGCGTGTAAGTGTGTGTCCTCACAGAGTCGGAGCTGCCTCTGTAGGACTCCAAGCTGGCGTTGGTGCAGGTCGACTTCCTCGGGTGCTCCTCATCTGTCACGGCAGTGCTGCCACGGTTGCTCCCAGATACGGAGCTATCATCTCCAGCTGTGACAGAGCCTTCCTCCTCCTCCTGGTCGTAATCTGACTCAGTGTCGGCCGGCATGCTGTAGATCGGCTCCTCTCCGTCCACCAAGCTGTCCACCATGCTCACCTTCCTCTCTGGCTCTGTCTTATTGTTCTTTTCTGCTTCTGTACCCTCTCCTGAAAGTAGTGGAGGAGGAGGAGGGGGGACAGTTGAACCATCTCCGGGAGGGATTGGAGGAGGCAGAGGCAAACCTGTAGCATCATCTGTGGGCAGGGGAGGTGGGGGAGGCACCATTCCTTCTGCAAAAGCAGGAGGAGGAGGAGGGAGGTGAGCAAATATGGCCTGGTCCATAGGTGTGTCTGTCTCAGCAGGAGGAGGGAAGTCAGGAAGAGGGATGCACTCCTCCTCAGCATGGAAACCCTCATCTATCTCCTCCTCTTTGGATGCACCTGTAGCAGCGCTGGCAGCTTTTGGAGCTTTCACCTCTGCAGCAGCCTTGGCTCCAACTGCTCCAAGCGAGGGATCCACTCCTCCGAAATTCAGGAGGTCGATGAGCTCTGTGGCCTTGCGGGAGGCCTCCTTCTTCATCCGTTTGAGCTCAGCATCCCTCCGAAGCTGCAGCTCCTGTTTGGAGGACTCGCAGAGTTGTGACACCTCATCCTCCCTCTTCTTCTGCAAGCGCTCAATCTCTCGCTCCAGCTGCAGGATCTCCTCCATCTGTCGGGCCTCATCCTAGAGGAGCAGAGAGGAGAAGAGAGTGATATAAACACTCACACAGATTAGATTTTAACTACTAACGATGGCAGACAAAAGGCAGCACTTGCCTCTGAGGATTTATTTTTCATCTCAGCTGCTCCTTCATCTCCTTCTGCCTGCTCTCCTTCACCACCAGTTTTCTTCTCATCCTCCTCTTTCTTCTTCAGACCTTCCAGCCTCTTCTTCTCCTCTCTGAGTTTTCGAACGTGAGTGCGTGCCACCTGACCTCGCCTGTGTTTCTGAAGTACCAGCGCTGCTTTACGCTTCTTCACAAACTGTCTCCGTTGGATGTGCTTTCGGAAGTGTTTCTGGAGGGTGACGACACTGCAGCGTACGCGCTTAAAGTGTTTCCTGTGGAGAAAAATTCATTTATGTAAAGGAAGCACACACACATACACACACACACACACAAACACACACACACACGCTGCACACAATGTTGGTTCCCCAAAATGTTAATGCAACAATCTTACTTGGCAGAGAAGGTGAGTAAGTGAGCTCTGATTATCATGGCAGCCTGCCGTCGGACTTCATCCCTGTCTTTCTCTAAACGCTGTTCCAGAGACTCTTTCATAAATACCTAGAGAGCAAAGGTCAACAAGCAGACGAAAGAGGTCAAAACTTTTGATTATTTTCTGGCACACGACGGCAGACAGTAAATTAAGTCTCGCATTTTCAAAGACAAAGATGCACGGCTCTGTTTGGCTTAAGAGAATCTTACTTTAGTCTTGCCCAGCTGCCACTCTTTCTTGGTCTTGTCATATTTTGTTAGAAGATCTGTAGTCTTCTTCTTATCATCTCCTGCCACCGCTTTATCTTTGACTATAATCTTATACCTGGTAGACAGGAGGCGGGGGAAAACAGATTGTGAGTGAGAAGGAGTTAAAAACACATTTTTTTTTTAAAATGCACGAGTTTTATGTATAAATATAGAAATACTGACCGTGAGGAAAAATCTTTAAAAGTTCTGCGGACAGGGAAACCCGCACGACGAATCTTGACAGTCTCTAACATCCCGGAGTACCTCAGCTGGTTGAGGACGACCTCCGGGTCAAACACATTTGGATTCTGCATGTAAAACCAGAGAGGTTCATTTCAAGCAGATTTAACAGATAACTTATGAGATGTATCTAATCAAGCTCTGTTAATGGAGGTGAGAGGCAGAAACAGGCTGACCTTTTCCATGTTGGGTTTAATGCAGCGAATGAAGAAAGGATTGGAAACACTCAGAGTTGCCATGAGAGCATGGAGGGAGTCCTGAACACATGAAATAGAAACTTCTGTCTCTTTCCTCTTGCATAGCAGTGAACACGGTTACATTTGATAACAGAAAGCATTCAGAGAATAAGAACCTCCACCTGTGCGAAGGGGCAGTAAAGCCAAGGGCAGTTCAGACAACACGTGAACAGAAAACCAGCATGGCCAGAGACAGAAAGGCTGATTGCATGAGGTAAGAAACACGGTTTTGATTTAACCTGCAAATTTTGTTGCAATCAGATGGACATCAGTGCAGGTCGGGTCAGTCATATCATACTGTATAACAGGTGTAGAAAAGGATGCCTAACCATTTGTATTCTAATTTTAGGGATAATTTAACAGCCACTACCAGAAGTCCTGAGAGTTCTCGGAGATTCATCAGATTAAAGAAAATCTGATTAAAAAAAAAAAAAAAAAGGCTCTCATAATCATCTCTGAAATAGACAGGTAGCCAGTGCAGAGATGTCACATGTCCTCTATTTCTAGTACTGGTTAACAGTTGTGTATTAGCAAGCGTTCTCTTTATTTTTCTCTCATTTCTTTCTCTGGTCCGTCAGGTTGTTTGTTCCCTTGCTTATCTAATCAGTATCATCTTTGCTCTAGCAGTGTACAGGTGCTCCCACCCTGAACTGGGAGCTGACGGTAGGTTTGCGTCTGGCTGTTCCCATCTTCTCCTCGTTGTTCCTGCTGCCAACTTTCTCAAACAAGTCGTAGATGAAATCCAACCTTGGGGAAAAACAGAGACATCACGCATGTCAATGATGTCAGCGGAGGAAACAGATGACAACGAATTTCCTAATAGCAACATACCTGCTGTCTTTTAGCATGTTTAGGATATCATCTCTGAAAGTGTCTCGGTTCTTCTCCAAGATCCCTCTGACATCATACAGGACCTGATGGAGGAAGACATTTTCATCATGGACTCCCCTTACATCCACAGCGTCTTATCACGGAGCGTATTATCCATGACTCACCTCCCCGGCATAATGCTTGATCCCGAACTGATGGTCAGCCAGTCGGGGTTTGACGTAGTAAGGGTTTGTCTACACAACAAAAACCACAGAAATATAATCTAACGTTCAACAGCAGCTCAAAACATTCTAAATAATGAATGAAAATAACTGACCGAGTGTCTGCTGTGTAACTTCTCCAGCAGAGTGAAGTCCGTCCCTTTGGGGAATCGGCTTTCTTCATTCACTAGAGCCAACAAACCCAGTTTCTAAGAGAGAAAAACATCACCTTATTGCAAAGATTGATGAAATCCCCTTCACTTTCTAAGATCTTGAAAGCTGTTAGATCCAGGACGTGTCTTAGGAAGCTTTGAACTGGCAGAGAAGATGCCTTTTGTTTAAAACCAGGCTGAGAAACATCAGTTTCTTACCTTCTCTATAAGGTCAAGACACTCAGCATTGTCCATCCAGTCGATGGCATCCCACTGGACACCTTCCCTGTAAGCATCGACCCACACTGTTACGCAAGACAAATTTTCTTCACACCCTCAGAGTGTGAGGTCTGCAGCATCAATCAGATGACTGTTGCTCAAAGATGTCAAATTTTTGCCTGTTTTTAACTAAAATGTCTTTTTTCAACTAAACCAAGGAATTCTTGGTATTGAACCACGCTTGCTGTTACCACCAGAACCTGCGAGTGTCGCCAAATCAACCAGGATTGAAGGAAGGAAGGAACCGAAGACATTTATTTTCTTTCTTCATTTTATTTAATTGCTGTTGAACTCAATAAATCGCTTTGATTTACAGGAAATATGATCATGTATTATTTCCACTATGTACCTAATGGGATTAACAACATTGGTTTGTCTTGAATTTTTCAGAAATTTGGTAGGACGATATAACTTGAGGAACAATCCATACTGGACTCTAGTATCCTTCATATTGTTATATTTAAGTCAATAATCGACATACCTGTTGTACTCCAGTTGCTCCAGTGAGAAAATATGTTTGTTGAAGTATTCCTGGAGTTTCTCGTTGGCGTAGTTGATGTTAAACTGCTCAAACCGATTCACCTGAAGGCAGAATGACACAGATTACATCAACATCAAGAACCCCAGCTGGTGTGGTCACGTGGATGATCGGCAGCATAGCTTCTGGCAGAAAAACTCGAAGGACTGACCTCGAAGTTCTCAAAACCGAAGATGTCAAGGATGCCAATGGATTTGAAGTTTTCCTTCCCTTTGATCTTCTGATTGATCTTGAGGATGATCCAAGAGAAACACTGGGAATATAGCGCCATGGCAACAGAGTCCCGAGAATCTACAGCCTTTAAGAACGAGAGGGAACGTGGATGATGAGTGATGAGTGTGTCGGGAAGAGGCGGGGTGGGGGGGGGGTCAATTAGCGTGGATACAGACCTGCTCGATAGTGAGAGGGGAACAGATTTCCTCTCCCCGGAGGATAATGGAGCGCTGAGTCAGCACTTCAGACAGCTGGAAGGCATCCAGACCCAGCAGCTCACTGGCGTTAGTGACCACTGAAAGGTTGAATAGATACAGTTTACACTCCAGCTTCCATGCAGCGTTGCTTTCTGTCCGTGAGACGTTCACTGACCTTGCTTGGTGGTGATCTGGGCTCCTCCTGCGGTCATGAACTCGAGGTTGCCCAGCTGAAGCACTCCTGACAGAAGCTTAAACATGTCTCTGATCTCCTCCTCCGTAAACTCTAACACCTTCAGCGCCTCCTACACAACACAGAAAAATTAGCAGAAGTTTGGGAAAAGCCTGAGGTGCTGTGTTTTTACATCCTGTACTGACAAACGTCACATTATAATGGAGTCACGAGCAAATGAAAAAGTGGGAACCTACAAGGGGGAGAACACACCGAACAAGAATTAAGTTTGGAATATCCCGATGAGAACGTAGAACCAACAACAGATGACAAATTGCTCTCCGTCTCTTATCATTTTCCTCTCCTCTTATTATATTCTCATATATTACATGTAAGACTCATATATTATACCAAAGCTTTATTTCCAGCACGGGCCATGCAGTTGTTCATTTTCTGGATGGTGAAAGCAGAAATAGAGCAGATTTTCTGGAGGCGTTATGTGATAACTCCTTATTGGGAAATGGGATTATTCATCTACATGAATGCCCTATTAACCTAAATATCTTAAATCACTGATTTTACATCGTCACCGACATGCAAACGAACAGAGGACTCTTCTCAAAAGTGGAGTAGTTCGGGATATGACGGCAGAAATTCACAGTTTTTAAAGTTAAAAAACTGAAACTGACCAATCTAAAATGATGAATGTGTCCAGTCCAGTAAACTACATCCCTCAAGTATTTGGGATTATATCCTAATCTTGATGTGTTTCCAGAAGCAATTGATAACTTGACACTCCCAAGCAGATTAATCTCGCACAAGAAGGGTGAATGACATCCTCTTCAATTCATCTTCATCTGCCTCAAGGATCAGGAGCTGGCAGTGTGCATGGAGCATTTATCCCGTTACACTGGGCTGTGCCAGGCCAGCTGACGGACACAGTATCTCATTCAGATCCTGCTTTTCTGGAGTTTGAAACAGAACTCCGATTTGTTTTTGTAACACCAACTGTAACAGTACTCTGCTCTCTTCAGCCGATGAGAGTGAGCTGTTTTCCTGCTGACGAACAGGCAAAGAAGAGCTCAAATTCATTTTGTAGAAGATGTGTGTTTGTTTTTAAGGTATTCGTCAACATGGAATTCACTCAAACGAGCCAGAAGCTAAAACACACACAGTATAACTGAGCTTATTTTATCCTCTGTTAGAACTCGTCTACGACATACTGACCATAACGCTGTTGAACAGTTCTTTGTCATTCAGACTTTTGTCCTTTAGACATCCCGACTGACTGAGGTAGTGGAAAGATTCAGGAGGGTCCTCCAGGAAGTAGAGGCCTGAAGGACAGAGAGAATATACAATGCAAATTAACTGTACAGGAAAGTTGCAACCTGGGATACCTGAATGTTGATGTGAGCTCTTACACCATCTGCTGATACCAAATACACAGAGATTTTTATTTTGGGAAAAGAACACTGTTAGTAATGGAAGATAAACCGTGTTTGTTTGTTTTTTCTTTCTTACTTTTCTGCTCTTTGCTAGCTCCCGCCAGCAGAGCGTAGAAGATGTGGTAATTGCGTTCTCCGGGGTTTTGTCGCACCACTCGGTTCTGAAGCAGAACGATTATTAACACCATCAACATGAGGATTCCCAAAGCAAAACAAAGTAATCATTGTTAACGAACTTGACAAACTGGCACAAGAGGAACGTTACCTTTTCCAGTAAATCTGAGAGGGAGAGAGTCAAGGAAACAACTGGTTTGTAGCGCATGATGATCAAAGCACACAGAAGCGCTTGTACGTTGGATTAATTTATCTTGTCGTTTCAGAAGGATACAGTCGATGACGCAGCCTCCCTGAATGTTGCCACTCTCGGAGAAGTGAAGCTGGATGAATTTCCCGAAGCGACTTGAGTTGTTGTTGTAAACAGTCTTGGCGTTGCCAAACGCCTCCATTATCGGACTGCAAGCAGACCAAAAACAAAAAACAAAAACACGGCAGGTGGTTGCGGTGGTGTTTCTCCATATGTGAAGGCGGTACTGAAGGAGTACCACCACTACGAGTTGCAAGTCTCAGATTTTCTCCCCCTCATAACACCTCTTATTGATCTGAATAATGAGAGATACATGCAACTCTGTTTGTCCCTGTTACCTGCTCTGTACGATGGCCTGTTCCACACGTGTGCTTTTCTCTGATTGGGAAGCCCCGGCTGAGTTCTGGCTCATCACCGACAGGAACTGCAGTAACAGTTTAGTGCTTTCTGTCTTCCCCGCTCCCGACTCACCACTAGAACATACAAACAAAACACAAGTCAGATTCATTACACACACTGTGACCTTCTCCGACATTCTCTTATCTCTCACTGTCCGGGTGTTTAATTGTTATTGAGGTTTGGTAGCTTTAGAGAAACTGCCTTAGCTACAAGTTCTCCCTCAATCACGACACCGAGTCAGATCACCAGCGTAACTGAAAGCGCGACGACATCAAGTCAGTGGCGTTCATTAATATTCACACCACAGTCACAATTTCACCCTCTCATTCTTCTTTCGTTGAACCTGACATGAGCTCAGTCTCTCTCCCCGACCAACTACATCCTTACATCTGGAGCGCGACAACTCTTTCCACCTTCATCTTGATTTTTCCGTCTTTTTACTCATCTTTGTCAATTGGGTTGCGAATGTGAACAAGCGTCCAAAGCCTGGATGCTGTGAAGAGACATGCATGAGTCAGAGTAAGAACTGGAGTAAAAACTCACCTGATGAGGACACACTGGCTGTCGTGGCGTTTCCAGATGCAGCGGTAGCATTCATTAGCAATAGCAAAGATGTGTGGTGGGAGCTCTCCAAGGTGGTGCTTGGAGTAAAGGTGTACTCTGTCCAGGTCATACAGACCCGTGATCTGCTTGTAGGGGTTGACGGCTGCCAGGATGCTCCCGATGTTAGTCTGAATACGGACGGGGACATTTTTATTTCTGCACTTTTTTTCCCCACAAATACAACGTATATGTGTCAAATATTGAAACAGAATTCTGTGTGTGTTAATCTGGATTGCGGGATAAGAGAACACAGCTCTGGTAGATGTATGAGAGCAACGATCACCAGATTTGTACTGGAAAGCTGAGGTCAGGTCAGAAATATGATGGGTGGGAGGCTTTCTTCTCATCTTTTATTTTTGCTGTACCTGTCACCTTTCTTCCCTTCGCTTGCCTCTGATCTAAAATCTTCAGGTCAGCACGATTTTCATCGTGGCATATTAGCCTCTGAGCATTTTCTGTCCTACATGCACATGAAATATGCAGAAGGCTGCATCTACACATCAGCACGTGAACACATGAGCACCGCGACACAGAAAGCCGGCCCACACAGGGTAAATTCTTATGATCAGCTTAAGGGAAATCCGTGTATGGACAATATTTCATCATCTAGATTAGGTCCGTTGTTCGGTAATCTCTCAGGTTTCCAGATTTTTATATCGACAGGCATTCGGCTCACTGTAAACGTGATCAAACCGGACCAGTTTGATTGATATAGAGTATGATTAAAGCCACATTATGTAGCTTTGTTGAGCCTCTGCTGAGGCCAGGGTCATAAAATATAGAACAGTGGCACATTCATGTTTGCTAATTGAAGAATTGGCAGAGTGCCGCACTCATGCAACATGATTTAAAGTGAATAAACAAATGTTGACAACAAGACTGAGACAAAGCAGAATATTCAACAAGAGATCCATGTTTTTTCTGCAATACAAGAATTTGTAAGACTGTCCTCTCTCCTCCTCATCTTTTCAACTTTTCCACGTGGTTCATGTTTTCCGCTTTCTTGACTGAGCTAAAACTGTTTCCCCTATAGATTGTCGTTTGTTTTTTTTTAATTATCGTAATGATAAGCGCTAAATAGACCAAACAATATAAGGAACATCTAAAACCCACCAAATGTGATGCTTAAAACTAAAACAGCTGATATTGTTGTTTTATGTCTATTTTTTTCTCGTGACTCATGAAACATCACCGCAGTGATGCATTGTGGGTCATGTCCTTTGCCAAATACTGATGAGGTGGTGTCTTATTGTAAGTGTGTATAAAGTGTAAATAGAGTGCACTGCACTCTCCAACACTGGAGAGACTGGACACTTGGGCACTTACACTGATCACGCCAAAGGTGTGATCAAATGCACGCAACTCCCTCTGAATGCACTCACATAGATGTTATCCTTCTGGTAGCGCTGGTACAGGTTGTGCATGATGGCTGCCTCATGCAGCTCAGCCAGCGCCGACATGTCCTCCACCCCATCGATGCTGGACTGGTGCATAGCGTACACCCGCTCCCTGGTGACCTCCGCCTGCTGCAAGTACAACACCTGCCAGGCAAGAAAACATACATGATCAACATTTCCTTTACATGTAAAAGCCCTGACGGACCCGATCTCGGTAAGGACGTGTTGAAACTCTTTAAACCGTCTCCTCAGATGGACTTAACATGAACCGAGATTTAAGTCTTAAATCTGCCTGAAGCTTTGCACCGGAACAGCCCGTCTACTGTTGTGAAGTGCGGTGTAAGAATTTTCAATTTACTGCATACTTTTGTAATGTACCATTACAGATTCACGTGTAAGTCCTGGAAATGAGCTTGAGGATTTTGAGGGGAAAAAAAAAAAACCTTAGAACCTAAGTACATGCGTATTAACATATTTCTAACAGGATCAAAGAAACCTATCTCTTCTTTTCTTAGGCTTTTGAATTAAAAAATGGCTTACATGCATTTTTGCTGCTGTTATAGTATTCGTATTTTTAAAGTTCATATTTTACTGCATTGTACTACAAATTTATATCCCTCCTATCATTTTGAGTCATTTCTGCTTTTGTTTCATATTTTCAAATCTGTTTTGGCTATTTTTTTAATTCTTACTCTGACTATTCATACAACAACTTTTACATCTATTCTAATGTTTTTCGTCGCCACATTTTTTTTTATTACTTTGTGTATTTATTCCATTGCATGTCTTGTTATCGTACCTAGAATTGCAAGTAACTGAGTTTTCATGTGCTATTGCTCGTTATTACAGCTCTTAAACCTATTTTTAATCATTTTTTTAAAAATTTGCTCGCATGAAATTGTTCTTTCTTTTGTTTCACAACTTTTTATGGTTGTTTTTAATGGTCTCCACTTGGTCCGCGGAGTGATTGGGTTGCTCTCCATTATGTTGAATTACACGTACTTGTACGTCATTGTGCCCATGTTATGTCACACGGGCTGTGCTCAAGGTCGAAATAAAACATTACAATGCCATCTGTGACATCACGTCATTCTGAGGAAGATGCTATTAGTGCGACTGATATATGGGATGTAATGGACCAGAGTCAGGAGACGATGCTAACGTGCTCACACCTGATACTAAACATGCCTACGTTGACCAGCTCTTGGCCATTTTTAGTGTGAACAGGCTAATTGTGATGCAACGTGATGGAAATCTGCAAAGACAATACAGAGCTTTTTTTGGTTCTTCCCTTCCCCACATCCTGTGTCACCCATCGAAGTGGCATCAAGGGAGAAGACAGGTGGGAAAGCGGGGGAAGAGGAGTTAGAAAAAAAGGAGGGCAAAAAAAGAGTGTAACTGATGTGATCTGCAAGGACCTGACAGGTGAAAGCAGCATGGTGTGTATTCAGGTCAGACATACACACACGCACGCACGCGCACACACACACACACACACACACACACACACACACACACACACTGGTATGATGATCCCTGCATTCATTTCCGTTTTTGCATTCATCACACACACACACACCATGACAGGAGATAATGATAATGGCCCTACTATGCCACCACAAAGGTCGTTTGCTCATTCTGGCGAAATCAACTTGTCCAGTAGAGTAGAGTAGAACCCACGGCCTTTAAAACACTACATTGTTAATATGTCAGCTCAGTCTCACAGCAAGTCTCCGCCCTGTTTGTGTTTGTTTGTGTGTCTGTGTGTATCTATTGATGTACCAGATGTGTTGCAAGTCTGTCGAGAGCGGCAGAGGGGCACCCTGTAGGCATTCAGACATCCTGTTCTTAAAGAAATCTATTTCATTCCAGTAACACTGTTGCGTGTGGACGACTCACACACACTGGCTTCATCGTTTCACGACTGTCCGCAAGAAAACTGTTGTTTGTGAAATCAAATTGTGTTTTGACAAGTGTAGTTCTCCCTCTTCCGTCAGGCGTTCTAGTGCGATGAGGGTCTAACCTGTACCATCTCACTCAGCTGGAATGAAATGACCCAATTATGCGCCATCTTCCGTTAAAGAGCGCGACTCACGAGGGTTCACCATCACTCCGTCCCCCAGGACGATTTCTCTTCACCTTTTATACTCATAATTTGAGTGATACTGCAGCAATAAACAACTACAAGTTGAATTTTTTGTGTTTGCCCGTGGGCTTTCTTGATTCATGTTTAATTTAAGTTCATTTTCAGAATTATTACATTTCCAATTATCTTTATAGGTCCCATTTTTCGGGCTGCACGGTGGTGCAGTGGTCAGCACTGTCGCGTCACAGCAAGAAGGTTCCGGGTTCAAGTCCCGGCTCCATCACAGGATCTTTCTGTGTGGAGTCTGCATGTTCTCCCTGTTCCTGCGTGGGTTCTCTCTGGTACTCCAGCTTCCTCCCACAGTCCAAAGACATCAAGAGGGGACGAGGCTGATTGATACTCTAAATTGACCGTAGGTGTGACTGTGAGTGTGAATGGTTGTCTGTCTCTATGTGTTGGCCCTGCGATGGACTGGTGACCTGTCCAGAGTGAACCCCACCTCTCGCCCGTTGACGCTGGGATAGGCTCCAGCCCCCCCACGATCCTTAATGTGTAGGAATAAGCGGAAGACAATGGATGGGTCCCATTTTTCCCTTTTACTTTGATTTATTACTACAGTTATATGGTTCCTTCTCTCTCAATGACCAATTTCTTAACCTGCTTAGAATTATTATGTTTTGTTTTCAGGGTGTTTGCACATCTAAATATCCCATTCTCATCAAGGTTATATCTCAGGAAAACCTTGGAGGAAATTTCTGGTCCACTGGTACATGTGGACTATAATGCTTTGCTTATACTGAGGCAAAAAAAAAAAAACGAAACAAAGAAGTATTTCCCAACCCCGCAGTTGCCCTCCACGTAGATTTTTAGTGTCTTTCAGCTTCATGCTTCATTGCACGATTCATGTCAATTCACTCGATTTGCGACAAGCAGCAATTTCCAACAAAAAAAAATCATAAATAATCAGTCAAAATCAAGCGACACACAGGGGGGAAAAAATGACCAACATAGTGTAACTTTTGGCAACAGAAGAGCCAGAAACAATAATTTCCTACTTTTGCTCTTCAGATTTTG